>NC_073361.2:29021250-29350625 GCF_027580225.2 Misgurnus anguillicaudatus | reverse complement strand
CTCCTCAAATGGCTTAGCCTGTCGTGATGTAAAAAGCAGCCGAACGCCTGTTTATTAGTATGTATGCGGTCGGATCCGAGTATGCTGCAGCTGCTGACTGCTGCTGCGTATAAAATGATCGTGTGATTCGTTATAATCGCATAAACAATATAACAAAGCATCCTTTTATTTCACAAAACAATATATTTGAGATATTATTTGATAGACTAGTAAGTGTGGATTAAGGATGTTTAAAAATCTCTAGCCTGGTGGTCAGGACATGAATGGATCAAATCAGCAGATTTGCGAAGTTTTATTTATCTCCACATATATCATAAATAATAATTAGCAAGGTAACTTTGCAGTATAACACATTATATATTTCCTACGATGTATATATGATTTCCAAATTATATACGTAAGTATTAAACAGCAATAAATGTCTCATCTATCTCTATGGCTCTGGCTGAGTCTTTCTCCACTTCTCCCCAACGTGACGTCATCGCAGAATTGCGTTAAAAAAACCGTTAATATCAAAAACGTAAAAAAAGTGGTCTTTAAGACCATTTTTGAGACATTTTAAAAATTATACACATATCTTGAGTGATTTATGTACCCATTAATCGACAGTGGTGGTTAACCTGCAACATACACTTTAAGTAAATAAATTAATGTATTTATTACTGTATTCAGCAGCATATTAGCTGCTATATTGAATATTGTTTTGGTATCGGATTTTGAAAAATTGCACTGATATTATTTACAGAATTTTGGTATTGTAACAATCATAGTTAAGACCAGCGATTCAGATCCTTTTGCATGCATTCATGCAAAAGAATCTGAATCGCTGGTCTTAAAGGATTAGTCCTTTAAAAAAAATCCAGATAATTTACTCACCACCATATCATCTAAAATGTTGATGTCTTTCTTTGTTCAGTCGAGAAGAAATTATGTTTTTTGAGGAAAACATTCTAGGGTTGTTCTCATTTTAATGGACTTTAATGGACCCCAACACGTTACAGTTTTAATGCAGTTCAAAACTGCAGCTCCAAAGGACTCCAAACGATCCCAAACGAGGCATACGGGTATCCTCTAGCGAAACGACCGTCATCCCCGGCAAGAAAAATAAAAAACATGCACCTCCAAACCACAACTTCTCCTCCACCTCCGGTCCTGGGATGTGCCAGAGCGACCTCACACAAAACGTCATCATGTCAAGAGGTCACGGATGACGTATGTGAAAATACTCCCCAGTGTTTACAAGTGTGGAGAAAGAGGACCGTTTAGACGTTGTTGTATGTCGAATGATACTAATTAATCTCTTTGTGTCAGTTTATTGTTTAAAATGGTCTGCAAATGTGCGTTTCATATATGTAACACGTGACCTTTAGACGTCATTACGCAATTCCGCGTAGTCGCGCTGGTTTGTCACACAGCTGGAGGAAGAAGAGAAGTTGTGGTTTAAAAGTGCATATTTTTTATTTTTCTTGTCAAAAATGACAATAGTTTCGCTAGATAAGACCCTTATGCCTCGTTTGAGATCCTTTAGAGTCCTTTGAAAATCTGAAAAATACTGTTAAGTATTGGGGTCCATTAAAGTCCATTAAAATAAAAAAAAATTGAATGTTTTCCTCAAAAAACATAATTTCTTCTCAACTGAACAAAAAAAGACATCAACATTTTGGATGACATGGTGGTGAGTAAATTATCTGGATTTTTTTTAAGAAAACTGACTAATCCTTTAACTATGACAGAAAAATGTAGGTGTTTATCTATCATTTCTTGCTACATACATTGCATACGTATTTATATTTGCTATGTTTTTTTATACAGTCCCCTTTTTTTCTCACTTACTGTGGTTTATAAGGCAGGATTCCTTGTAAAGCTGCTATGAAACAAGATTTATGGTTGCTGCAGTACAAATAAATTTGAACGAACAATGAATTTCTTCATGTTTATAAACTCAGCATTACTCTATATTTTGTTATACATAAACATATTATATTGTACAAATTGCTATTTAATTTTAGGTTTAAGGGTTCCTCACAAAAGCCTCATCATATTTGGGTGTCCTTGGCATGATAAAGTTTGAAAACCTATTATAATTATAATTAATTCAATTATTGATGTATTTTTAGTGAAATATTAATGGACTATTTCAGCATGTAATAAAGTATGCAGCTCAGATAGTGAGCACTGTGTAGTTGAAATCACATGACTCATTACCGCTGTCCTCTTCCTCTCTCTTGTGTCTTTGCAGGTGGATGCACGTAGCATACCAATTCTAGCGAAATGGCAAAACTCATATAGCATTAAAGTCGTTCTTCAAGAGCTAAGGCGTCTTATGATGTCCAAAGAGAATATGAAGCTTCCCCAACCACCAGAAGGACAAACATACAGCAATTAATTGTAAATGATTGTGACCCTCTGTCTTAAACCTTACTCTCTTAGAAACGTCTTGTAAATCATCAGAAACAAACAAACATCGGTCACTCAACAACATCAGTCTCCAATGCTGGAGCAAGATTGGACCTTTCTATTAGTTTAGCTTGAGAAACAATGAATGCCTTTAAATGTGTGGCAGCGTCAGTTCTGTTTTACAATTCTGAGTGCACAAATCTCTCTCTTTTAGTAACGTTACATCGACCACGAGCGTATGTTGAAGAGCTGAATTCAGTCGAAGAAAGAAAGGCACGTTAGAACGGTGAGGTTTATACAGATATATACATTTTAAGTTAAAGCAACTGGATGCCAAATTTCAAAATTAGGATGCATATGCAACGGCATGCTTATTAAGAAAAAGCTTTTTGGGAAAACGAAAGTTGTACGTTTTTTTTGTGTGTGTGTGTGTATTTGAACCCCTCACTGACAATAAAAGTAAAGGGTCCTTAAAAGTGTGCCTGTAGAGTACTAGTAGTATTGCAAACGGGGGGAGTGCTTCTGAACGTTTTCTTCATTTTTGTTTTAAACGTCTGTATTTGACACAAAAGCAGTTTGTTTCAGCGCGATAGCTCTTGTATTCGAATGTTCTGTTCTAAAATCGAAACATGCGCTTAACTCCTACATAAAATGGTTGTATTAAAAATGTGACTCCTCAACCCGCTGTCAGAATTTGTTTGTATATCAGTCTATCATACGCTGCAAAAAATGCTGAGATGTTACTGTACGAAACAGCAAACCCTTGCCATTCAAGGACTGGATGCAGAGTTTTGCCTCGCTGGTCATTTTTAAAATGCCAAACCACCTGAAATTTTCCAGTTAAAGCTCACAGATATGTTTCATATCACAAACACTGAATGTTATGTTTATTTAAACTTGTAGTGAAGAAATTAAGCTCTTTAACATTGTAAAGGGACGTGCAAATCGCATTTTAAAGCGAGTTCGAAGTTGTTGTAATGGTAAGGGTTTGCTGTACAAAACTTTAAAACACCACTTATTACTGCAATAGCATGCTGTTATGTAGCTCTCATTAAATCTGAATGTAGTACTTTAGCATTTATAACATTAGCAACACTGTTATAATCCTTAGGTACTCTTAACAAACATAATTGAATTGTGATTCCAGTGATTGGTGGGGGATTGTAGTATTGTTCATTTATGCTTGGGTTGGCTATGACCATTTCACTAAACTCTTCATTAGCAAAAAGAATAGGCTGTTACTGTGCAAACTAATATATGTAGTGGCAATTTCTTAGTTTTTCAGAGCCACAATCACCCTGCTGTGTAATGAATCTAAGAGTCATTTTTCTCCCTGTTCATTTTACTTTCTTCTTCTTTTTAAAGACATAACCAAATTAAGTTGAATTTGTGACACCGGGGCTATGTTCAGAAATAATAAAACAACCATTGTGGAACACACGCCGTTTTTCCTCTGCTCATTTTAATGCAAGCTTTCTTGGTGAATATCCAAATCATTATTCAATTATAAAATCACAGCAAATATGTCCTTTATTTTAAATGTTTTTTTTTAAAGCATACGTTTAGACCGGTGGTCACCAACCCTGTTCCTGGAGATCTACTTTTTTGCAGAGTTCACCTCCAACTCACCTCCCAATCAAACAAACCTGAACCTGCTAATCAAGCTTTTCACGGCTAACTAAAAATTAGGGGCAGGTGTGCTGAAGGATAGTTGGATTTAAAGTATGCAGGAGGGTAGATCTCCAGGAACAGGGTTGGTGACCACTGGTTAAGACTAATATTGCTTTTACCCAAAATGAAAAAACTGATGTCATGTGTTATTGTGTAAAGGTGAAATGGACTTCAGCCAAATATCAATGTTACCCCATGATTTACTCGCCCTCAAGGAATCCGAGATACATATGTCCGTTAACTTTCAGACAATCACATTTGGAGTTAATGACGCCATCTTGGACTTGGACGTTTCATAAGTCATTGTGCAACGCACCCATGACAAACAACGCTTACTTCCCTAGGGTTGTGTCCAAAACTGCTCCCTGTATCCTATATAGTGCACTATTTGGCGTATGCAATTTGTAGGGGTGTCCGAAATCTGATTAAACAACCTAATTTCATGCATTTGTTCACTACTTTTTACCCACAATGCACTCTGACTTTGAGGATACATTCGATGTACACTTACTATTTCTCATGACTGGAATCGGCTGAAGGATGCTGACCGTAAATCCCACAAATTTATGTTTATACACTTTTGTTATTCTAAAAAAAGAGTTTTATTTAAAATATATTAATAATATGAAATAATACAATAGTTAATCAATATGACAAGTAGTTTTGTTTTTATTATTAACAAATTAAAGTTGCCTTGAAACGGAAGTATTGTTTGCCCAAATTCCTCTGTGATGATGTATTTTCTGAAATGAATTAAGGCAGGGTTGGATTTAAATTTGTCCATCGAGATCTGATTGGACCGTTTGAAGTTGGGTCGTGTTGCTAATTGCTAATCGCAACAATCTTCTCCCAGACCCCGCCCACATGCCATACCATATGACCGGAAGTAAAGAGAGATCGTTTTGAGGAGGGGAGGAGATTTGCATTTTTGATTTAAGATTATGCGGGCACATTCATTTTTTAAAAATTATGAAACTCACAGTAATTTGTAAAAAATACCACAATATTACAAAACAAATTACAGTTTTTCATTTTATTTTCATGGCAACTTTAAATAAATGTGACAAACTGTAAGAAAGTAAACTTTAACCTTTTACGGTACAATCCATAAAGCCACACAGGTTTAAGGGTTTATGATGAATCTCTGCGACAGCAGTGCCGTGGTTGGAAAGTGCAGATTAAAGGGTGGTATATCCCCTTCTTACATCACAGGGGAGCCAAATTTCAGTGACCTATTTTTTTCACATGCTTGCAGAGACTGGTTTACCAAAACAAAGTTACTGGTTTGATCTTTTTTCACGTTTTATGAGTTGATAGGTGCACAGGAAAACCAATTATAGCACTTAAAAATGAAAGTCTGATTTTCATGATATGTCCCCTTTAACCACTAGCCAAACTGATAAATAAATACAGACCGGAAGTTCACTTGGGTTCACGCGCGTAACCACCACAACGTGGACTAGCAGAGGTCCTGGCAAATTTAGGCTGTATGTAAATGTTTAATATAATTTTTGCTTTATAAAATAAAATGGCACTAAATAATGTGAAATAAAGTGTTTTTTAATAATTTAAACAAATAAATGTTTAACAAACAAATTATGCTAAAAACAACGTATGCAGTCACGTGTAATATACTCAGACGTCATAAATGGCCATAATCAGAATTTGAATTTCGATGACGTCGTAGAAAAACGTTCCCAAAGGAAATCACTAAAGATCAGCTGAGGTAAAAACCAACGTTTTTATACTATTTCTGTCAGTACTTGGCACCTTAAAACGCGCTGTTCTTGCTGTTAGACGAGATTTTGTAAGACAATATCCTAATATGTAATGTTTAAATGCTGTTTTCAACTTTACTTTGAAAAGTTGTGAAAATTACACGGTTCTCAGTTTAGAGAAACCAACGTTGAGACTAAAAACCGTTTCGAACAAGTTAACGTTTATAATTGTAATGCTAATGAAATTACCTTTTTATGAAATTACCAAGATAGTCAAATAACTAACCTTTTGGTTATCTTGCAATGTTAGGAGATCGTAGAGGTGACGCTTGGAATGCTACCATAACGGTAAGTATCCTTCTGTGAAGAAAAAAAAGTATCCTTCTGTGACGTAACAGTTGCCAGCTAGCATGTCAAAAGACTACAAATGACGTGACTGGTGTGTTAGCTGGGTAAATGCTTTGGTGAATACTGCTTGTTTTGTAAAGCATGTGCTGCTAAACGCTCTGCTAAATGCAGAAATGTAAATAATATCAGGAATATTTCCCTGTAAAATGATATGGACAGGTCAGTCGTTTTGAGATGTTAAATACTGGCGCTGAAAAAGTAAATATTGCGTGCTTTTTAACGCAATTTAGGGCACTTCAAAGTCATTATCCGTCCCTGGCCGCCATTTGTATCATTCTTTGTAAGATATAAAGCTTCCTGAGTACGCTGGAGCTACTATTGCATTCATAAACACATGTGATATAACCTTGATCAGATTTATTGATCTGTCTGTCAAGATCAGCCAAATGTGTTAAATCACGCCCTTGTGCGATGCGTGCTGTATTTTTTGCGCCTTTGATCTGTTTCCTCATCAGCCAAGGTTAACCAAAACTGTCATATCATGTCCTTGCTCAATGCACATCCCTCCAGGAATTCAAATGATCAGACCTTAGCAGTGACTTGCTGCATTTTAACCCACAGCCACTGAGAGGCGCTATATGCACAGTCAAAACGTTTGTGCACACCTCATATAAGAGTCTGTGTGTGCATGCAGTGTCTCATTAAGTCACAAGAGTGCACTGTGATGGCTTTGCTTTTGCGCCCCCAGAGCTTCAGCAACACAGTATTTTTATCTCTCCCAAAAAAATGACATGCTTTATTGACCTAGCCGATGGGGAAATGTGATGACAGAGCAAGAACCAAAGCGCTCATCTCTCGGCTGTGTCGTTTTGTCTTTGTATCCGAGGATGTGTATAATTGGAGCATTATCCTCGACACTTTTAAGCGGTTCGTCTCTGTCCAAAGGGTCTTTTCATCCTGACATAACCACTGCTGAGGGAGGGAAAGTCCCTTATTAAAGAGTCAGATGTTCACTGAATCGCTATGTCATTTAGATTTTATAGCAAGTGTGACCAAGAAGTCATGTGCCTTATAATTTATTAGTGCCTTTGAAAGCGCTGCATTTAAATGCAATCCCTAAAAGTTCCTTTCATTGCAAATCAATGTGTCCTATAGTGGCAACATGGCACATTTGATTAATATTAGATGTAAAAAACATGATGTTTTTTATACTATGACACGTTTGAATGCCATATTGCAGAGGTTATTGCCATATTGCTTTTTTAGGCCAAGCACCCCTCAATTGATAGAGAGGATGAGCAATTAAGACCGGATTTACATACTTTTATGATACGTTACAAAGATATTAAAATAATAATTTTTGGCCTACTACATAACATTTTAATTAAACTCAATAGATTTTTATTGTGGGAACATCATCTTCATTTCAGAGCATATTTTTATTATTGGCCTAATAATGCATTTTAACTTGATTCCTAATTTCAGTTGAAAAAAATTGCATTGGAACTATACATTCAGAGGACCCCCAATAATACCAGCACAGACCCCGAGGGTCCCCAGACCCCCTTTTAAAGAACCATTCCATATTGTATATATACATATTGTATATATACATAGTACTTTATAGAATAGGCTATGTGTTATCATATTATATGTCCATACACGGGCTAATACCATGGTATTTATCTTCATAGGTAGTAAACTTTTATGGTATTTTGTTAGCATTAACAAGCATTATTACATTACATAATGCCTAACAAATGTGTTGATGTGCAATAAATTTAGAATTTACTTGCTGTTATTTCGCATTTTATTAATATTCAGAGTCCAAATCAAAAGTCCACTATTGGTGAAAATATGTCTATTGCCATGTGCCAATTTGAAGGATGGGTCCTTCGAACCCAGCTAACAATTTTTGGTTCCCGAAACGTTCCCCTAACGTTAGTTTTTTGTTCCTGTAGCGTTATTTCCGTTTGTTTTTGTTTAGCCAGGAACGTTTTCTTTACAGAAATAGAATGTTATTTAATGTTCTAATAACGTTAGGGTAACGGTAATTTTAGGTTAGTTTAACGTTTTCCTAACGTTAGAATAACTTTCTAATAATGTTAGAATAACGTTAGAATGACGTTCTCATAACGTTAGAATGACGTTCTCATAACGTTAGAATGACGTTCTCATAACATTAGAATAAGTTATTTTTAGGTTATTTGAAAACAACCACTCTGCAACGTCATGGGAACGTTATTTTATGGTTGCAAAAAATAAAACCTAAAAAGAACGTTCCCAGAACGTTTTTATTTGGTTCTCAAAAAAATAACCTAAAGAAAAAATAAACAAAAAACTAACGTTTGGGGAATGTTCTGTGTTTGCTGGGAAGGAAGCGTCCTCGAAAGAGAGTGCTTGTTCTTTGGAGGTCGCAGCCTCCGAAGTCCACGAAGAGAACTGAAATGAGACGGTCTAGCCTTGAGAGGATCCATAAGTTGCATCACCTGCTGTATGCGTCCACTGTTCATGTCAGCGTGACACAGCTGAGACGTTTCTGACTCATAAATATGGAACCAGAAAATATGACACGTTGATGTAGATTAAACTAACCAATAGTATATTAATCAACCTTAAAAATATACGCAACATACAAAGAATAATATTAATATAAAACATTACTTATAAGGCTAAAACAGTGCCAATAAACTCTTTTCTGCTAAATACACACTTTTATTTAATAAAGGTTTGAAATGTTTATTTTGAAATATCCAGCCATTACATTCAGCCGTTACAAGTGTGCCATGAATCTCGGGATAGCTCGCGTATGTTACTTTTTTGTTCAATGACATTAGCACCCAAAGTTGATGATCTGACGATCCATGTATGCCAAAATTTTCTTGAAAATGTTTCAGAGAGCATGTGTGTTTCAATGAAAGGGAATTTGATGTTTTGTATGAATAAGTAGTTTTTGGCCAACTACACTTTGAAGTGGATCAAACTTTTTTATAAAAGTTATTTTCTCAGGACAACTTTGATGAACTTTTTTGATCCACTTTAAATGTTGACTAGTGTGTATCAATACTTATCCATAAGTAACCAACAAATAACACAAATGAAAGTGATGTGTATATGGTATGTTGTGTATGTTCATATTTGAATGTGCTTGAAATGGTGATGTCATTTAAGCATATAATGTTTGTTGATGACCTTTAATGAAACATATCGCAGGGTTCCCATGAGTCCTTGAAATCCTTGAAAGTTTGTGAATCTGGGGGAAAAAAATTCAAGGCCTGAATCTATTTTATGCAAGAAGTTTTCTGGAAAAATGCTTCTTCTGTATGTGAATGTTGATTCATACCAAAATGCTTTTTTGCATAGTTGTGTTTGACACATGAAAACGTCTCGGGTTACGTATGTAACTGTTGTTCCCTGAGAAGGGAACGAGACGCTGCGTCTCATTTGCCATACTTCCTGCGTCCCTGTAACGCCGTCTTTGGCAATATTTCCGATAGCGATATACTCCCTGGCTCCCGCGTCACCCTGTCTTTGTCGTTAATCCTCACCATTGGTTGAATTTGATATACACATTCAGACGCACATATCCCTGGAGGCGTCCCCAAAGTGTCACCGCAGTGACGCAGCGTGAGTTCCCTCTAAAGGGATCTGTAACAATGTATCTTAAAAGGTAACACGATGTAACCTTGCTCTTACTTTGAATTCTTTGAATTTGAGGGTTTTGGACCTGGAAAGTCCTTGAAAGGTCCTTGAATTTGAAGTTAACTAAGGTGTGGGAATCGACAAGTGTACACAAAGCATAACATCATTTAGTAATGTGTGATTCAGTGATAGCCAGTGAAAATCAAAACTTTTAGGGATGTGGCCAATAAAATATTTATCCCACTATTGTACAATTGGTGATTTTTGAAAAACTGCAGATATATATATCCTGGGATTTAAAAGTGCCGTGCAAACGCATCAGAACTCATGCATTGTATAGGCACAGACTTTTCTATCTGTACATCCCTATTCAATATCAGAAGTTCGCATAGTTGCACTTTTGGTAATGTGCATGAATGTCGTCGTGAGTGCGAGTAACTGTGTCAGACTGAACTCGTGTGGGTTTTCTCATCTCCTCTTGTCGCCTGTTCTCACTCTTGACTGATGAGATGCAATTGTGAATTTGTACTGGAGACAGTCTGTTTACTCAACGCTCCGCCGAGCCGCACAGTAAACCATGACATCAGGTTTATTGTTGCTTCACAAAGTCATCAAAATGATGCTACAGGCGGCCTGCTTATATAAGATCAATGGGTCTCAATTTGGTAGCGCTTTAGAATATTTCTTGTTAAAAAATCACTTGCATAATGTAATGCTTATATAACTCATGCTTGTATTTAAAAAGTATATGCCAAATGGGACCCTGTCTGGGAAAATTTAGTCTTATAATCTAATGATGAGATTTGGAGCAATGATTGAACTTCAATCATTGATTTCAATCTTTGACATGGCCTTCCTCAGTTAATATTAAAGATATCAAGATTATATTTGCACAGAATGTTCTTTGCATTATGCAGGATGACTTTAGATGGGTTTCACAGGCAGGGTCATATAACTTTAAGTATCAGTCGGCTGATACACGGCATGAAAATGTCATAATGTTTATCAATGAAAGTTAGAAAGTGCTATCCTGAAGTCTTATACATAACTAATCCAGGAATATTTCTATCTCAACCTCAAAGTCGCAGGACTGAAATGTTTAAACTTAAAAAATTTGTGAAAAGGAACGACGAGGCAAATCTAAATGTCAGCTGTGGAGAAAAGAGAAGAATAAATAAGCTGTATACGGATCCCATTCCAAGTTATTTATTTAGAGGGCAATGCCAGCAGACTTTGTGTCTCTGGCTTGTGAGCCCTATTAAATTACTGCTGGATGTTTTTAATTACCGCCCATAAATGGAGCAACACAGCACGCTCAGAGCGTTTCAGCCCCCTGTCCGCAGTTCTGAGGAGGGGCCACGTTGGTCCCCGTTCGTCCCGGTGGTCTTACTTTGTGTGTGTGTGTGAGTATATGTGTTAAAAAGTGTGCACTTTTTTGTAGGGAAAAGTCAGCGTTTCTCACTGCTGGTAGTGGAGAGGAAATAGCTAATAAAACAAGGGTAAAACCGAGTGAGAGAGAGAGGGAAACGAGAAAAGTGGGACGGGGCTCAGATCCACTTAATTGTGCTTAAATTAAAAGAGTTTTGGCTTCTTGTGCACCGTGTTTAAAGAGACTTAAACGCAATCCCAGATGTACGGCCGCAGAGCGTCGCTCCGGTTGGCCCTCCAGGCTGTAATCCGTCTCCAGCGCCGGTGCTCTCACTAATAACACTTGTCGCCAGTAGAATTGCGTTGACGTCTCTTTTGAAACCTCAAATCTGGAGCCGTGTATTTTCACATAACTGGTGAATCAAACAGTACAGCTCAGCTACTTTAGGTCAATCTGATCGGCCATCACTTGTAGCGGTTTAAAGCAATAAAAGCTACCGAATTGCATTATTTAAAACATATTCCGTCTTTTAGGAAATGTGACCAACACATGGACCCGCGCTTCACGTCAAGTCGATTCGAAATGCTTGCGATGAAGCCCCAAGGACACAGTTGCACTATCAGATGACACTGCTCTATGCTTTTGTCAAATCAATGCAAGATCGGAGAAATGTGCTGTCGTGACCTGTTAAAGTCAGTACATCGAGGTCAGTGCGTGGTGTTTTAGTAGTGTGTAAAGCCAAACGTAGGTCACACAAGTACACAAATGCAGGCGTTGGGATGCATAGTCTTAGTCCATACCCCTACTGAAAAATCCAGCTAAGACCAGCATAAGCTGGTGAGCTGGTTTTAGCTGGTCTCCCAGCTTGGTTTTAGCTGGTAATGCTGGTGTAGCAAGCTGGTCTAGCTGTGTTTTGGTCACTTTTTAAAGGATTAGTCCATTTTCTTTAAAAAAAATCCTGATAATTTACTCACCACCATGTCATCCAAAATGTTGATGTCTTTCTTTGTTTAGTCGAGAAGAAATTATGTTTTTTGAGGAAAACATTCCAGGATTTTTTTTTTTTTTCATTTTAATGGACTTTAATAGACACCAACAATTAACACTTAACTCAACACTTAACATTTTTTTCAACAGAGTTTCAAAGGACTCTAAACGATCCCAAACGAGGAATAAGGGTCTTATCTAGTGAAACGATTTTCATTTTTGGCAAGAAAAATGGAAAATATGCACTTTTAAACCACAACTTCTCGTCTGTCTCCGGTCCTGTGAAGCGCCAGCGTGACCTCACGTAATTGCATGGTGACTTAGAAAGGTCACGTGTTACATATATAAAACGCACATTTGCGGACCATTTTAAAAACTGACACAAAGACATTAATTAGTATAATTCGACAACAACTTCAGAACGGTCCTCTTTCTAAACACTGGGGCGTAGTTTCGCATACGTCCTCCGTGACCTCTTGACGTGATGACGTATTACGTGAGGTCGCGCTAGCGCATCACAGGACTGGAGATAGACAAGAAGTTGTGGTTTAAAAGTGCATATTTTTTATTTTTCTTGTCAAAAATGACAATCGTTCACAGAGTATTTTAAAACTCTGTTTAAAAAAATGTTAAGTGTTGAGTTAACTGTTAAGTGTTGGGTTCCATTAAAGTCCATTAAAATGAGAAAAATCCTGGAATGTTTTTTCTAAAAAAAAACATAATTTCTTCTCGACTGAACAAAGAAAGACATCAACATTTTGGATGACATGGTGGTGAGTAAATTATCTGGATTTTTTATTCTTTCTGTAATAATAACAAATCTTTTACTCAAGGCTTCAGTGTTTAACCTTATCACCAGATGCTTTGTTTTTCAAGTACGCTGTTATAAAAAATGGGTCAAAAGTACCCTTCTATCCTAAGGTCCTAATATGTACCATTAGGTACAGCGATATATACATTTGGTACTCTGAGGTACTAATTTGAACTCTTTAGGTGCAAAGCTGTACTTTTTTTATAGGGCTGGGGTACATATTTTGACCATATTTTTTGACAGTGTAGTTCAAATCATTCCAACACTTTAACTAGCCTTAACTACTTAGATTTTCGTTAAGATGTTGCTCCACCATGACTTGTTAATCCCAGCAATAGCGACCCTAGTGGCAACATGCCTTTATGATTTTGCCTAGTTATAGACATTTCTGTCTTCACGGGTCCACTTAGATCCGAAAACCCGAGTCCCAAGCTGGTTTGGGTCCAAAAGTTTCACATGTGCCTTGGACAGGGGACGGGTATAATAATAGCGGCATCGGGTCTTGGGTAATTTAAAATTAATGTGTTTTTGCCGAATAGACCCAAGAAGACCCGAACTATCTCGCGTGTGTGCATCGAGTCCTAAGAGCGCTTGTGACATTGTGTGCCTGGCGGTACGTTCATTTTTGATGAGACAGACCTGTCAATCAATTTTGAATGCACATTTTAGTGGTTACCTTCAGATAACAAATGAAAATAAATGGAGCAGTGGGCCAAATTGTATGTGAGGCCAACAGGGTTTCTTTCTGTCTGACTGGTGCGGACAGGGATGCTGTTTACATTCTGGTCCAGTCGGGCTAAAAAAAATTGCCACTGGTTCGGGTCGGATCTTTAAAAAAAAAAGAACTATGCTCGTCGGGTTCGGTTAAAAGTGATTCAGGTCATTTTGAGTCGGGTACATTTCTTTGGACCCGAGAAGACCTCCTGGGTCAACATCATTGTTGATCCTGAGACTACATCCCTTAAATCTGGTTAGTTGTAATAGGTTTACAGTTTATGCTTACGACCAGGATTAGGTGCTTCTACAACATTGTTAATCACCTATCATTGCCTCTGATTTTGGGATAAGTTATGGTTAGGGTGGGGGGTAGAGCATGGCGTTAGGTCGTTTGATCCAAGGTAACACATACTGATAAAATGTATAGCTTGAATACACCGTAAATTGCTTCGGATTAAAACGTCTGGCAAATGCATAAATCTAAATGTAAATGTTGTTCCAAGATCAACAAACTATGTTGACCCAGGAACATCTCTCACTTGGCAAAACGAGGCGACGTGTCCTTGTATTGCATTAGAAATTGCGGCCTGACTGATTTTTGAACGCAACGATGCGTGAAATTGAGCTTTATGTCTCTCTCAGATTTTAAGCTGCATATCATGTTTCTTTTAAATTAAAATTTAACCTATTTTTTGGAGCTCTTTTTGTCATTTTTGGCCTGCATATTTGTACTTTCTTTGAATATTTTGTATCCCTTAATGCAGCACATCATGCACATGATGTAAGTCAAATGGGTTGTGATCTTTGCTTTATATTGATGTGAATCCCAGTAACACCAGTCAAATAAAGCACCTGTGGTGAACTGTCATGCTGTGAGATTGACAGCAGCGGAGACGATGTGTCCGGGGTTTGAATGAGACTTCCGTACATTCTGTGAGGGCTTCAGAGGACCATAAACCTGTAGAGGTGGACAAATGTTGTGGTGACAGAGTGTCTGTAAAGACAGCGAGTCTCCGCTGGTGCTGTCATGGCACAGACTGTAGAAACGGTCCACAGGATGTCGGACAATACCGGGAAGGAAAGAGGAGGCAACATGAAAAAGGGACATTAACCTGCCAACCTGTGAAGCAGGGATATGGACCTTGAATCTCCCGCTCCATGGTTTTAGCATTAGAGCTGCACTTAAGGCATTTACTTCCTCTGTGAGGTTTTTACAAAGTAAAACTTTGTACCCATTTAAGTTCAATATCATTGACTTTTGTCAGACCAAGACCAAAATCTGTCGAGTTAGAGTCAAGTTTGAATTAAAACCGAGTTTAGATGGAGCTTTATTGCGCTAAATTTGCAGTACCATATGACATTTTTGGAATAACATGACAATTTTTTTTACTTTTACTAATGTCGCATTTTTTGCAAAAATTGCACACATTTTATATATAAAGGTAACACTTTACAGTAAGGTTGTATTAACATTAGCAAATGCATTAGCTAACATGAACATGATAGTTTTTTCAGCATTAATGTAAAGCTAGATGTATAGTTCAGTTTTTACGCATAAGAGAGAGCGTACTGAATAGTATGTGCGCATTATACCCGCACTGGCAAATTTCTGTAACCAAAATGGGATTTCTTTCTGTCTGACTGGTGCGGGAGGGGATGAAGACTACACAAGCGCCAGTGCCGTTAACATTCGGTTCCAGTCGAGTAAAAAAAATTGCCACTTGTTCGGGTCGGACTCGGCCTAATTTTCTCGGGTTTGTCTCGTGTCAGATCTTTCTTTAAAAAATAACGCTCGTCGGGTTCGGGTAAAAAGTAAGTCGGGTCATTTCGGTTGTATTAACATTAGCAAATGCATTAGCTAACATAAACTAGCAATATCGTTTTTTTTAGCATTAATCTTTGTTAATGTAAAGCTAGGCGTATAGTTCAGTTTTTACGCATACACGAGAGTCCGCGTACAGAATAGTATGTGCGCACTAAACATGCACCGGCAAATTTGTGTATCCAAAACGGGATTTCGGATACAAAACAGGGTCATGAATGTTGCAGTTATTTTGCGCATGCGCGTACCGGAGAACGTAATATGTAGCCCAGGAAAAGCATTGCATTGTGTCGCAATGCAAATGCGGCAAACGTCCATGTACACGTACGAGTCAAATAAACTATGGTTGTTTCTCAATTCCAAGAACGGACTTGCGTTGTGTAGACTGGTCTTGCTAGGCGACCTTGGAAGAACAAACTCACAAGGTTGCAAGAACTCAGAATGCTCTTGTCACATGACCTCCGCCATTGTTTTGCCGCAATGACTTCTGGGGCGTAAAGCGATTTCAGTGCACATGCACTCAATGCATCCTCGATATCAAGAACACATCGGGGGATTTTCATACGTCCTTTGTACTTGCGTTCTTAAAGGAATAGTCTACTCATTTTCAATATTAAAATATGTTATTACCTTAACTAAGAATTGTTGATACATCCCTCTGTCGTCTGTGTGCGTGCGCGTGGGCGCTGGGGCGCGCTGTGGCGCTTCGGTGGCATTTGGCTTGGCCCCATTCATTCAATGGTACCATTTAGAGATAAAGTTAGAAGTCACCAAACACATCAACGTTTTTCCTATTTGGGACGGGTAGTTATACAAGCAAGTTTGGTGGTACAAAATAAAACGTAGCGCTTTTCTAAGCGGATTTAAAAGAGGAACCATATTCCATGGCGCAATAGCACCCTTGGGAGCACCCCGACTCGGCGCAGTAACACCCTCCCTCTCCCATTATGAGAGGGAGAAGGGGAGCGGACTTTTCAGGCCAGTCGAAGTACTCCCAAAAATTGCTATTACGCCATAAAATATAGTTCCTCTTTTAAATGAACTAACTGTTCATGTTAGTTCATTGTTCATTAACTAATGTTAACAGTTATAATGTTTGATTTGAAGGTTATGAGGTAAGAATAATAAATGCTGTAGAAGTATTGTTCATTGTTAGCTAAAATATTAACTAATTTTAACAAATACAATATCCATATTACAAAACAGGCCATATGATATAGTTAGTTTGACCTGCTGTTGTTGATGTAAGCTGGAGCTTTGCCTTTCCTTGGCCATTTGTTGACAAAGAAAATCGAAAGTTTGTATATTCTTTAGGAGTCTCAGACTTATTTATGATCCTGTTCTTGGAAAGAGCCATTTGAACAGGAAACATCAAACAGTAAGATATCCAGCTTGTGTTTTTTATTGGCATGTCAGTAATGTAAAACTGAATTATCACTTTCTTCTCAACACCAACACAATAAGATTTATGTCTGTTTACTTTTGAAAGACTTATGAAATGATGTCAGTTTCTCTCTTCACCAAAGAAACCTGCATGTGCAGTGTGGTGAGGTTTGCTTTGAGGTTTTGGATGAAGTTTCTCGCATGAAGCCGGTTGCTGTCAGACGGGAGACAGAGAGCGAATGGAGTCAGGATGTTCTTAGAAGCTCCTGTGGCCTTCAAAAGCAACATAGTTCGGATGTGAGGTCATGTGTGCTGTCCACTCACATTTATTAAGTTTTTATTCATTTATTCAGTTTATCCAAAGCAACTTACAAAAGAGGGAGCATTTCGTCCAAGGAGCCAACAAAATGAGTACAAAGATTTGCAAATATAAGTTTAGTGAGGCCGGGCTCACACTACAGGATTTTTAAAATCCCGACCGATTATGAAATACGGTTGCAGCACACAAATACAGAGAATCTGAACAGATTTTTTTCTCTCAAATCTTAAAGACATGGTGCATCACAAATTACCAGATATCCAACTCTATCTCATGGCAATTTGGACGTATTTTACAAGGTGGTTAATTGGTATTAATTTGTATGAGCACATTCTCCACATGCATTTTTGTAATTTTGTAATTTGCTTTTGCCCCTGTAACGTTAGTGTTACGGGTGGGTTTTCATTATAGTTTTTTAAAATGATAATCGTACGTTTTTTAATTCACTTCGTACGAATTAGCCAAGTAATAAAATACGTATTCTGGAATGGTCGTGATTCGTTTTCACAGACGCGTTATTCAGTCGTGTTGTTTCCACACTTTCACAAGCCGTTTCTCCATCTTCGCTGTCTACCGGACTCCAACAGCAGCTTGTTTCCTGGTTGCTTTGAAAGACCAGAAGTGCCACTTAAAATTAAAATGAAAAAAATTAAAAAATGTGGTGTAATAGATTGATAAAACTGTGACAATTTAAAACTCTTTATTTAATTCACCATTTAAAATTTGGAAAAATAAAATAATAAAATAGTACATTACTAAATAATTTAAATGGCCATTATAAATTGCATTTTTAAAAAGCAAAAATTGCCAATTGTTTTTTTTATCTATTTGCCATTTTTATTTTTGCTTTTTATTTTCCATTTTATTTTAGTAAAAAAGAATTGGACCATTGGGTCAGTTTTAAGATGCATCTCCTTTTGCCTTTTGATAAAATAAAGTTGCTTCACTATGTCATAGAACAGTTTTCTTTGAGGATAAGATTTTAAAAATGTAAAATATGATACGGGCCAAACTTTTACCCCCCTTTTCCATTTTATATATATTTAACTTTTACCTATTATATATGTCGCATGTGGCAAGTATTTTTTTAAAGCATCCAAAGCTCAAATTGGAAACGAAAATTACGCACCTGCAAATGGCAGCACCCCAGGCAACCCCTTTGCGACTCTCCATAGGGAAAAACTTTCGTGATATCGGTCATCATTTGTCATGTACAGTGTAACGACGGCCTTAAAGTAACCACGCTGATTATAAATCTGATAAAGGCGGGCTGGCAAAGATGACTGGCAGGCTGCATTTGGCCCGTGGGCCACCAGTTGACTAGCCTTGCCATAGAAGAACCATTTTTGGCTGAATGGTTCCATTAAGAACCTTTAACTTCCGAAGAACCTTTCTGCTTCACAATCGATTCTTTATAGTGAAAAATGGTTCTTTAGATTATAAAAAGTTAAGAAAGAAATGATTCGTAAAAATTAATAGTTGACCTCTAAAATTGCTGTATGGCAACAGGTGTTTCACAGTCTTATAGTTGCGAGCACTGTTTTATGTTAACTTTGAGACAGACTAGTTGACTAGCCATTTAGACTTCCAAGAGACTAGTTAATTATAAGCATATGTAGGTAGTAATCTCTACAATACCAAAGATACTGTCGTGTTTAATATTGAATCAGTTCTCCCACATATAACAGCAAAAGTTTGTGGTGTGTTTTATTGCTTTATTGCATGCGACTTGGATTAAAGGCAACCGAGAAATGTTGCGTCTCCCCGACCCATCGCATTCTGACATGAAACGTATCCCTGATAATGCAAACACTAAGAACAGAGGATCCAGAAATAACTCGCTCGCACAAGATGTGGAAGCGATTAGCACTGAGCTTGTGTGTGTGTGTTTGTCTGTTAAAGGCAGTTGTCGGTCGGCTGAGGGTTATGAGCGACGCCAGCAAGCGTGCTGTGTGTGTGTGTGCCGAGTTTAGGGAAGTGCTGGGGGTGTCTGGTTTTGTGCAAAAGAACTCATAAAAGTCACATTTGTTAGTGATGCATGAGGAAGTAAAGGCAGCTTTGGCACATGTGTCTGTGGTGCTAAATTAACTGTTAACACAAATAATCAAAGCGCAGGGCCCATTGAGTACTGGCGCCAGTCAAACGGGAGGAGGGGTATCGGGCTGGGAGCGTACCTAAAGTGAGGGCGTTGTGCATGCGTGTGTCCGTTCCCCTTCCCAGATCAGACTGACTGAATGATATCAGTGTCCTTTCCTGAAAAAGTGGTCGGCTCCTGGAGCTTTTGACTTTCACGGTGCCGGGCCCCTGGCAGGTGGAGGTCTTTCTCTCTTGCGAGGGACTTTCACAGGATGGAAGTGCTTACAAAACACGGCCGTCTGCCGATCCGACAGAGGAAAAGCTCCGTCACACTCCTTCTTTCCAGCTATTGTTGCTCAGGGATCCGCCGACGGATTTAGACGAGGCTTTTGTGTGCGCGGGTTCGAACAGGCACAGGACGTGGCATCAGGAAGAGACGGCATGAGCGGCGGCTGTCTCATCAATGAGCGTAACTGGGACTGTTCTAAAGAATAGATCAGTGTAAATATTGATGCAGAACGCAAGTGATTATATGTAGGAGGACAGGTTTACACCAAAACACTCATACAGTGACCCCATAGTATTTAGACCCTGTAAATATATAAACGTTATTGCATTTATAGATAATCATCAGCAAAAGTTTTTTTTAAATAACACTGAAGCTTATCTCAGAAGTCACTTCACTTTCCTGAGTCTTTTGTTGTCTCAGTGTTATTTTTATTGGATGTATGAGGTCACTTTCCCTCAAGTTCACACAGGTGTCCTGCCGCCTAACCAATGTGCATTTTATCACATTAACTCTAGACATTTTTCACTAATGTTTGACAACCTGTTAGAGACAAAATACTTGGTGTGTTCATTTTAACCCTTGTATAGCATACAAACATCTGCAAGCGGCTTGTCTCAGCTCGCTTTACTTTGGATAGGAGAACCATTTGTGACCCTGGACCACGAAACCAGTTCCATGGGTCAAAATTATAGATTTTTTATGGCAAAAATCGGTAGCACTTTAATTTACAGTATGTGTACTTACCTTGTACACATATGGTAAATATGTTGTACTTACAGACACATGTGTGGTACTTACTTTTGAGTTTCTACATGGTTATTAAATGGTATTATTACTCTACTTACCAGTGGTACATACTTGATAGTTATTATGTAACTCTAGATAAGTACTGGGTAATACCAGATACATACTTATAGTGTGGTTATACTGTAACTAACAAGAACACCACTGCACTTACAAATGAATG
Source organism: Misgurnus anguillicaudatus (assembly GCF_027580225.2). NCBI lineage: Eukaryota > Metazoa > Chordata > Actinopteri > Cypriniformes > Cobitidae > Misgurnus > Misgurnus anguillicaudatus. Next base: position 29,330,109 of record NC_073361.2, on the reverse strand, counting down.
TACAATACACTTACCATGTACATATAATTTGTAAGTACCGTAGTTTTTGTTATTAGTTTAAAGTACATACAGGCCAGTGTACACTAATGACCAGCACATATAATGTATGTATACTTTAACTAACGAGAAACACTACTGTACTTATAAATTGTATATACTGTACATGGTAAGTGTGTAGTACTTACAGGCCAGTAAGTAGAGCAGTGTTTGTTATTAATTATCATATATGTACACTATAAGTACCTGTCTTTAACCCACACTTGCCTGTAAGTACTAAATACTATATTGTACATTCATTTGTAAGTACAGTAGTGTTTCTTGTTAGTTACAGTATACCTATACTATAAGTTTGTATATGGTATTACCCAGTACTTATCTAAAGTTACATAATAACTACCAAGTATGTACAACTGGTAAGTACTGTAATGATACCATTTAATTACCATGTAAATACTACACATTTGTCAAAATAATAACGTAATTTTCACACAAAATTTTTTAAACTTTTTAACCACAACTTCTTGTCTTGCACGAACATGACGTATGCTAAACTACTGCTCCAGTGTTCACAAATGTGGAGCAAGAGGACTGTACCGACATTGTTGTATGTGGAATGATACTAATTAATGTCTTTGTGTCAGTTTATTGTTTATAATGGTCCGCAAGTGTGTGTCTCACATATGTAACAATAAGTACGGTCACACTGGAGCGTCACACAGCTAGTGTAAGACGAGAAGTTGTGGTTTAAACGTACATACATTTTTTCTTTTTTTTGGCGAAAATTAAAATCGTTTCACTAGATAAGACCTTTATGCCTCGGGTTGGGATCGTTTAGGGACCTTTAAAGCTGCATTTAAACGGCAAACTGTTGAGGTCCACTAAAGACCACTATATGGAGAAAATCCTGTAATGTTTTCCTAAAAAAAACTTAATTTCTTTTTGACTGAACAAAGAAAATCATTGACATCTTGGATGACATGGGGGTGAGTAAATTATCTGGATTTTTTTATGAAAGTGGAGTAATCCTTTAAAAGTGTAATAAATAGGCTAATATTATTCAATGATTTCGTGCTGACACTGATGCGACAATGAAAAGTGACTTAAAATTAATATTTGAAAATTAAACTGAATGCAAAGTAGTTTTTGAGGTCACTTTATATATATTAAAACTCTTTATAACTCAGGCCACACATATCATGTTCGCTGTTATAAATAAGTCTGTTATTGTGCCTGTGTAGGTTATTTTTTATAATATTGTTTTTAAAATGAAAAAAAAAATTACTAGAGGGTAGTTTGGAAGAATGGAGGAGTTACATCAATCATGTCGTAAGGGGCAAATTTTAGGTCTGGGTCAGTTTCCTGTGTTGAGAAGCACACACTTCATTTGTTAATGGACTGATCCGAGTGGCTCCAAACTCAGTTAGGCTTTGCCATCAGTGTCTGTATCTGTCTGATATATTCAAACTTAACATTTGCCTTTTTATAATATTCAGTGACTCTTTGTGTGAATGTCTTTGATGCCCTGATTCATTACTCTTTTTCATACAATAAATACATTTAAATATCAGTGTTGAGCAACCTTATAAAACAACAAGTTGTTTTGTTTATTGTCTATGTTATATTTAAAAGTTTAAATATTGTGCTCTGACTAGTAAAGCAGGTCTGACCGCAGTAAATTCAGACACATTGAGTTTATAAAGCGATGTACTGAAAAGAGCAAATTACGCCGGAGCTTTCGGTGACATCAGTGCAAAAACAGTTTGGCTCCCCCAATCCTCTCTGTTTCCCATGAAGCCTCAGAAAGTGGGCAGCAGTCTGCGCTCGCCTGGCGCCACAGTCATCATGCATGTCAGTCATTCGCGAAAGTTTCTGTTTTCCTTCGAGGATGAGTTAAGCTCCTCCTTCAGGCTTAACGATTTATTTTAGGCTCCGTCGTCCAAGACTAAGTTCTCCCCCAAAACACACACACACGCGCGTGCACAGTACTCTTCTTCACATCAGGGTTTACCTTGGCCTTGTTGTTTTAATACGGACCAATCAGCTAAGCCGCTGTAAGGAATGTCCCTTGGGACTCTTGCTCGCTTTCCCAATAGAGCCATTCATCCTCAAGACCCGAGGTCCACATCTGCTTTCCATTAATTCTCATACAATAGTTCTCATCCAGTCTGAAAGTCGGGACAAGTGGGCGTTCGGTAATCTCTGTTTTAACCATCAGATGCTGGATGATTGCTAATGTTGGCCAATAACCAGTTGAAAGTGAAACCTACGTGACCCCAATGTTTGAGTAACCTGGTGATGAATGAACGTGATATCTATTTTAAGAACGTTGACAGATCTTTGAAAACTTGCGACGGGGGTGCAGGAAGCTGCAGGTGTTGTACAAGATCCTCGGGGTGCATTATGAAGCTATCGACGCAGATTCGGAAAGCAAATGTTTTCCATGTGTTAAACAAGACACGGGAATATTTATCTTTTGTTATGATCGAATAGGAATTATTGTAACACTTGCTTACAGCTGCAATTCGTAACTTTTTTCGTTACATAAAATATCAGTGTCTCCCTGCTTTAACCTGACTCACAAAGCTTATTTTAATATATAATTTTAGCTGTCAGGTACGATTTCCCGGGTAATGTCAGTTTGATTTTTTACTTCAACCCACAGATAGAAAGTATTTAAAGTAACCTGCAGTTTGATGTTTAAACCGAGATGGTGATAGAGGGGCAAGAGATTGCAGCTTTAATTCATGCAAGTTTTTTTATACAACATCAATTTTTTTTCTGTCCATGACCCCATCACACTTCCAACTCATTATTGTGATCGTACAAAAGCGTCAGTTTAGTAAGTCAAATCTCTGCTTAACATCGTTCCTCAGATGAACCCGTCCGCTTTGACGGCCATGTGCAAACACAGCAGTTAAAGCAGCTTTAATTCAGTCTTAATGGAAAAGCGTAACCGTCACATGCGGTTGACTCAAAAGGCAACATTTGTATGAATCTGAATTCAGATGTAAACAAGATCCAGTGAAATTTGTCCTGGAGCTACAGTGGAGTGTCTTAGCTTTTCTATGCTTTTCAGAGTTTGATAAAAGCAAAGCTTTGGCCCAACTTCTTGCTGAGGTTGCACCTAAAAATCTAAATAGGCTGTAATTATGAGTTAAGGGCCAGACATTGGACTGGGGTTGGCGAATGACTATAAAAGGAATCTTACGATTTCAGCATTTAGTTGCTGGTGCCGTCATCACTAATTCTGTTCCACTTAAATTTGACGTCATATTTTGTCTGTGAACAATATCATTAGTTTACAATGTGTGTATTTATCTACAGATCAAAAGTTACGCTCTCTACTTACACCCCAATTGTTTTACATGCATAATTAGTTTTGTATGTTTTTTTAATAATGTGGCCAAACTATAATAAATCATGTCTTGTGCTTGTTGCATCATCAGGTCTTCTGAGTGGTTTTTAACCTGTTTCTATGTGGTTGCTTGGGGTTTCTGGGTGGTCATTAGGGTGTTGCTGGGGTGCTCTGGGTGGTCATTGAAGTGTTGCTAGGGTGCTCTGGGTGATCTTTAGGGTGTTTCAACAATGTTTTGGGTGGTCAATAGGGCATTGCTAGGGGGTTCTGGGTGGTCATTAGTTTGTTGTTAGGGTGCTCTGGGTGGTCATTAGGGTGTTATTAGGTGCGCTTAGTGGTCATTAAGATGTTGCTAGAGTACTCTGTGTGGTCCTTAGGGTGTTGCTAGGGGGCTCTGTGTGGTCCTTAGGGTGTTGTTAGGGTACTCTGTGTACTAGGGTTCTCTGGGTGGTCATTATGGTGTTGCTGGGAGTGCTCTGGGTGGTCATTAGGGTGTTGCTGGGATGCTTTGGTTGATCATTAAGGTGTTTCTATAGTGTTTTTGGTGGTCAATGGGGCATTGCTAGAGTGTTCTGGGTGGTCATTAGGGTGTTGCTAGGGTGCTCTGGGTGGTCATTAGGGTGTTGCTGGGAGTGCTCTGGGGTGGGGGGGGTCATTAGGGTGTTGCTGGTGTGCTCCTATGGTGTTCTGATGATCATTAGGGTGTTTCTACAGTGTTCTGGATGGTCACTAGGTTGTTGCTGGGGTGCTCTGGGTGAACATAAGGGTGTATCTTTGGTGTTCTATGTGGTCATTGGGGCGTTGTTAGGGTGCTCTGGGTGATCATAGGGGTGTTTCTACGGTTTCTGGGTGGTCATTAGGGTGTTGCTGGGAGTGCTCTGGGGGGTGGTCATTAGGGTGTTGCTGGGGTGCTTTGGGTGATCATTAAGGTGTTTCTATAGTGTTTTTGGTGGTCAATGGGGCATTGCTAGAGTGTTCTGGGTGGTCATTAGGGTGTTGCTGGGAGTGCTCTGGGGTGGGGGGGTGGTCATTAGGGTGTTGCTGGTGTGCTCTGGGTGAACATAAGGGTGTATCTTTGGTGTTCTATGTGGTCATTGGGGCATTGCTAGGGTGATCATAGGGGTGTTTCTACAGTTTCTGGGTGGTCATTAGGGTGTTGCTGGGAGTGCTCTGGGGGGTGGTCATTAGGGTGTTGCTGGGGTGCTCCTATGGTGCTCTGGATGATCATTAGGGTGTTTCTACAGTGTTCTGGATGGTCATTAGGTTGTTGCTGGGGTGCTCTGAGTGATCATAAGGGTGTTTCTATGGTTTTATGTGTGGTCATTGGAGTGTTGCTAGGGTGCTCTGGGTGGTCATTAGGGAGTTGCTAGGGTGCTCTGGGTGATCATAGGGGTGTTGCCACTGCCAGCCGATGGCCTTAGAAAAGCAGTGAACAGTGGGGGATATGCATTTAAGTGAGTAAATATAGGAGGAATATGGCAAATGTTATTTTGCAGCAGGAGGCACAATAACTAAAACTAAATAGTGTACATAAATGTCTTCAGTCCTACAGTCTTATTAAACATAATTAGAGCACAGATTGAACACTGTATGTTTAAGATAATGTAAAACATGCCTGTTCACCGTGCCAGTAGGTGACGCTATGACTGAACTGAATATTGCCATGTTCCTGTTGCCAGCTGGTGGCACTATGACCATAAGTGACTATTGGCATGTAGATGTGTTCAGTCCAGGGCTCTTATTAATCATGTGAAGTTAGGGAAAGATCAGACATTGCATAATCATTGTAAACATGTCACTTCCTGTTGGCAGCTGGTGGCGCTATGACCATAACTGACTATTGACATGTAGATGTGTTCAGTCCAGGACTCTTATCAATCATGTGAAGTTTGGGACAAATCCGACATTGCATAATCATTGCAAACATGTCACTTCCTGTTGCCAGCTGGTGGCGCTATAACCATAAGTGATGAAGATGTGTTCAGGTCAGGACTCTTGGCAATCATGTGAAGTTTGGGAATGATTGGACATTGTAGGCCTGAGTTCCATCAATCTGTTTCATAGTGAAACATCAAATTTTGGCGGGCCGGAACAGACACAAATTTTAACATAGAATCAAATCCTTAGCAATTTAGCATCACAAGCCTTAAGATGAAACTCACCAAATCTGATGATGATCCGACGAAAACTGTAGGAGGAGTTAGTTCAAGTATGACTGCTGGAAATATGAAAAACTGAGCCAAAATCTGAGAAATAATAAAAAATAGCTGACTTCCTGTTTGGTGTAGGGCGTTGCTCCAAGATACTTTTTTGTTTGGCTTGTAATAAAACATAAGCATACCGAAATTCGTACATGTACATTAAACACAGTCCAAGGGCTGCTTTGTTGAATATTTGAAAGTGGCGCTGAAACATGCCCGTTCAGGTTGCTAGCTGGTGGCGCTATGACTATAAATGAAAATGGGTATGTAGATGTGTTCAGGTCAGGACTCTTAGCAATCATGTGAATTTTGGGAAAGATCGGACACTGCATGCCTGAGTTCCAGCAACTTCCTGTTTCATGGGAAAACATCAAACTTTGTCGGGCCAGACCCGACACAAATTTTTACGTAGAGTCAAATCCTTCGCAATTTAGCATCACAACTCAGAATAGCTGACTTTCTGTTTGGTTTACAGCTTCGCTCCAAGAGAGTTTTTTGTAGGTCTTTTCATGCTACAGAAGTGTACCGAATTTCGTAATTGTACGTTAAACACAGTCCGAGGGCTGCTTCGTTGAAAATTTGTAGGTGGCGCTATAGAGCCATTTTCCCACGCCTAATTGCAAAGCCTACACCAAATGTAAATGTCATCACTCTTGACATCTGTGCAAAATTTCATGAGTTTTCGAGCATGTTTAGGCACTCTAAAGTACCGCTGAAATCGGAGAAGAAAAAAAATTAATAACTCCTTGAAGAACAATAGGGTCCTCACACCCCGGTGTGCTCAGGCCCTAAAAACTCCTTGAAGAACAATAGGGTCCTCACACCCGGTGTGCTCGGGCCCTAAAAACTCCTTGAAGAACAATAGGGTCCTCATACCCTGGTGTGCTCGGGCCCTAATTGCTTTTACAGCTCGAGTGTCTTCTCGACATAATGTTAACACACTAACTAACGGAAGTATCTGTGGACAGGTCAAGGTTTTTGTTTCTCGGGGGCAAGGCTGTAGGCGGAGAATCGAAAATAAATAATTTTAACTTGTTTCAGCGATTCAGAGTCGACTCCGTACTTTAGAAGCCAATAACTTTATTAATCGTGCACTTTTTGGTTTAACTGCTTTGCCCCTTGTTTACATCAATGGACAGCTACATGAGACACTGCAATAAAGGTCATTTTCGATATTGGATCTGTCTGGCACTTTAAGAGTCAATTTTTTAACCTCAAGTAACTTGCTTTAGCAAACATCACTAACTAGATCACATTCCTGTTTTTGTTACCTTCTTAAATAAACTAACTATGGTCTGGGAATGATATTCCTGCAGCTCTTATCAAAAAGCAAACAGACAGAAACACTGCCAGAGATTTTAATCCAAACGTGATTCCATCTTAACCTCTTTCTGGCCTTAACTACTACTATTAAAGTTACTATTACAGCGGTTTTACACTCAGTGATGTTAAAATGTTGTTTCTCAGAAGTGTTTCGTTTCCTAACAAATTGAATTCACATTTATCTTTTAAGAAATGTGCAATTGTGACAGAGCTTATTAACACGCAGCTGTATGTAATTTATTTAAACTACTTCCACGACACAGCCTGCAGTCGGAGACCACACTGAAAATCTGGGATTTAAATTCAAACCTAAAGCAAAGACACATCATGAAGTAAAATAAATAAGTCATAATAAATATATTTAGGATTCTGCGCTCTTTCTAGGTCTTAAAGCCAACGTAAGCAAATCTGTGTGTTAAACTCCTTTGTCCAAAAGGTCAGATTTTATTCACTTGCACTAAAGCATGTGAGAAGCTCATTTTCAGATCATGCTGAGATTATAAGGATCATCAGGTTTTACACAAACCTGTGCAGCTTGTGTGCATGGTTTCAGTAAAGCAAAAGAGGATTTTACTTGAGGAATATAGGGCCAGATTTATCAACAGCTTGCAACAGCGCAAAAGATCTTTTGCCGTCGAAAACTATGTCAAAATTTACTAAAGACATGCAGTGAAAAATTAGCTCTGTTGTTTCTGCAACATGCCTTATTGCATATGCATTTGTATGAGTTCAGGTGCAAATATTTAAGGAAAGTATTTAAATAAATCACGCAACACGATTTACTAACGTTTGCGCTCATCAGTTTACTGATTTTGTGCCATTATTTAACACACAAAAAAGCATGTTTTTAACTATTTTGCTATTGGTAGATTGCATTGGACATTATGTGATTGAGATGTTGCACCCGTGTTTCTTAACCTGCGCCTTTGTAATAAAGCGTGATTTGCGTCAGATCAACTATTTAAACTTCTGCGTCATTGTTCACGTCAACGTGCAATTATGCATGCAGATCGCTAGTAGTGTCCAGTATTGATTATTTGCAAAAGTCTACCGGAAGTTCTGTTTGTTCCACGAAAGCTGTTTATTTATGTTGTTGCTGCTGAAACTGTACATAAATCAAATCACCTGCAGAAATTTTTACTCCCATCTGTGCTTTTTTTTAATTTGGCTCTCACACTAAAAACTCTTTCGCACAGCACTTTGGTTCCAGAACATTTCCATAAAATTGGCAGAGAGGTTTCTGTGTGAACGCAAATGCGGCCCGTACATTTTCTGGGATAGCTACTGTAAAGCGGACCTATAACCTTGCCGTAACATACACGGAAAGCATTCTGTGTGAACAAGACGCAGAAACAATGTCGTAAGGGGCGTGCCGTATTAAGGACGCTGTCATTGCAACTAAAAGATATGATTCAGCTCTTTGACACAAGGGTTTAAAAGCAGATCAACATTAACGACTAAAGAAATGTCGGCAAACTTGACTGAAGCAAAAATCAGGGAGCTTGTCACTATCCGCGCTGAAGCTGAGATCATTCATAAATGCACTCCTTATGATCTTGTCATAAACTAATGCTGCCTTCCAGGCAGGTTTTTGAGCCCGTAAATTACGACTTCAAACCAGACTCATGACTTTGTAGCGTTCCAGGCAAGTCCCGCCAAACTACCTGAGCGCAAGGAATTTACGTCACCTTAACATGTCCATGAGGCAATATACTTTCACGACATACTTATTGTTTTAGACACATAACATTGTAATATATAATCGTGTGTATTATTTACTACTATTATTATATTATTATTAATTTGACTGCAACGTTATATTGGCCTAAAGTGTATTCCCACCGTGTACCACTTGCAGAAACACTGCATCCGTGGGGGCCACCATTGTTGTTTTGTATGGTTTTGCGTGCTATGTGACGTCAGAGATCGGAACTGGGAGTACATCGATCTAGTACGAGTTCACGGGTGGAAAGTCACGGGTTAGACTGCCGTTCCAGTGCACTTTAGCGGGTAGAAGGTTGGAAAAAAACGGGTTACAGGTTGCCTGGAACGCGGCATAAAATGCACCCGCATGGATTCTAGAGAGAAATCACAGATAATTAGCAAACTTCAGACGCTGTGGAAAAAAACGTCAAGTGTCTTTACGGGATCTTTACGGTATGTGTTTTAATGTATGCACAGAATCCGGAAAATCATTGGCAATGTGAATAAACCAAAAATCAAACAATCCCAGACAAATCCCAGACGCATTTTCCGTATATTTGTCGTGATCTCTGTGTGAAAAAGGCTTAATTTGACCCATTTCATTAATCTGGCCCATAGTTTATTCAATTATTTTTAAAAGTCTTCCATTATAAAAAAAAACTAAACAAAAGCATGCACATCAAGCACACATGGGTGTTCGACTAAAAATCATAACAAAAAAGTATAGATAAAATCAGAACACCAAAACTCAAAAAAAATTATTAATTAAAACGCTTTCGAATGACGTGTGACTTTTGAGCATGCAAGGATCTTCATCAGATGAAATGTCACACATCATTCGAAAGTGTTTTTTAAATTAATACATTTTTGATATGTATGATGCTTTGGTGTGCCGACTTTACATGAACCTCATTCACACAGACCTTTGGTCATCACAACAAAAGTTATGGTTTAGCTTTTTAAAACGAGAGATTTACATGCATATCAACATTCACAACGAGAAAAGTCGCAAACTAGATTGAAGCAGTATCAGGAAAAGATAAACGAGACGCATAAACAATGACGTGTGTGCCGTAGTGAGGACGCGCGTGTCATGGCAACATAAAGTTGGTTCATCACTTTAAAATGAGGGATTTACATGCAATACAACATTCACGACGAGAAATGACAGCTACTGACGTAGATATTGAGTAAGTTAGCTCATCACTTACTGTGCAGAACATTCAGCAGCATAAAAGAATTTCACATCACTTGCTCATTTGAGCTTATAATAAACAAAAATGCCTGCGCGTCCCAACAAGATATATCGTTCAGCTCCTCAAAACGGGGTTTTAAATGCATATTAACAATCATGCCGAGAAATGTCTAAAAACTGGATTAAAGCTGAGATCAGAAAGCTCGTCAAATATCCACTCTGAAGCTTGAGATCAATCACAAGCATAGAAAGGTGCGTAACACACTCCTTTATAGTCTTATCATAAACAAAAATGCACGCGAGTGGATCTGGAGAGAGAAATAATAAATAATATGCAAATAGTGCAGGACTTTAAAGGTCAAGTGTCTTTCCAGGACCTTGCAGATGCCGGCAAATCATTGGCAGTGTGAATGAACAAAAAAATCTAACGATCCCGGAAAAATCCAGGGTGCATTTTCTGTGCATTTTCCGGAATGTATGTGTGAAAAGGGCTTTATACTTTTCTAAAATGTCTTTCATTATAAAATGTAGTCACTGCTACATGAACAGAACATAGCTATGTGTTCTAAAATAATATTAAATAAACAGTAAATGGGTTAAATTTAATAAATTCCTGCTATTGATCAGTCAGCATCAAGGACTTTCATAACACATAAAAGAAATTTTAACTAACATTTATCTTTTGTTATGCTTGTAATACAAAAATAAAAAATGTTGTGTTTGATATGCGGCCTCAGACTTTTGGACTAACTATTTAGATATTTGGAAAGATTTTAACTATGTTATGCTAATCCAAACAGTAAGAGCAAATGTATAGCAGGATATTTAACCGATTTTATTTTGGTGACTGCTGTTGTTATTTATTAAGTGAACGTATAAAGTGTCAGGTCTCACTGTATATCACAAGTTAAACTCATCTGTTGGCACCTCTCTGAGCTCAACACATTCAACCTTTGACCCTTGAGAATGTTGGTTTACGGCTGGTGAAGACTTTTTTAAACCTGCTTCTATGTTTGTCAAACCTCACGTGAAATGAAACTATATTCATATTTCTTAAATGTACATTTATGCATTCGGCAGATTTACAATGCAGTCGAGCTATACATTTATTTTTTAGGAGCATGTAACAACATAACATTGTTTTACTTCACTGTCAAAAAATGGTACACACAGTCCACTTTAAAAAGCGCATTTTGCAGACAGATATGTCTACATTTTGTACCTCTGAGGTCACACTTTAGGTGCAAAGGTGTACTTTTTGAAAGGGTAGGTCCCCATAAACACTTATGGACCCATTTTTGTAACAGATATTTAGCCCGCACAAGTGCTCGCAGATCAGTAACACATCTTTCAACCCCTGTCTGTCTTTACATACCCACACAACCCATTTAACAACAACACACTTGGCACATAGCAATTAAACACACATCCACATGTAAACCCTGAACTTACTCAAAACATTACCGCAGTAAATTCCACCATTTCACATCCAGCCCACTGGAAATAGATACAGGGAGCCAATTAGACCTCATGATCTAATGGCCAGCCATCACAAAAGAGCACATTTAGCTCTCAATGGCACAATTAGAGATCCCATGGTGAGCTGTTAAGGTCGAGCGGGTGTGAGAGGCGAGTGTTTGATAGGTCATTTGGGAGAGGGGGTTTGGAGACGGTCTCACAGCGGGGGCCGCCGAAACGACTTGTAAACGTGACAGAGTCTGCCGCCGGGGCCGTGCCACACAAACAGGCCTGCTTTTCACAGCGTGTAGCGTGGAATGCGTTTGTGTCGGGGGTGAAGGGGTGAGATGAAGTCAGAGAAAGGACAAGAGTGATGGTTTGAGGGGGTTGGGGGGGCTTTACCATGAAAGCAAGCTTTGAACAACTGCAGTGTGTTGTCAGATTATTGGGAGTCACTTTCAGACCGCGTGTAAAGACGATGACCCCCGGTGAGACGGATCCAGGCACTCTGGAAATGCGTTTTTACAAAGCGCTTTGTGTCATGTAACCAAAACACTTGCTCGTGACCTTATCACTTTGAAAATGTGCCAGGTGTATGCATCAAATATTTGTGGAAATTATTAGGAAAAACATCTCAAAATAAGACACAACACAAATCTCCGGAGCTCAGGGCAATAAAAAAAATGTTTTGGGTGCAGAGATTTTATTAACAAAGTCTACATGTCCTTACGATAACAATGTTGTGGAGTTGCATGTAAAACAAATGAATTGTGGTCACTTTACATGCTTCAATTTACCCCGCTAGGGTAATCCAGTATGATAGTTTAAATGGATTTGATTGCACCATCATACTATGTTTTTAAAGGGGCCATATTATAATTTTTTTTAAAGATGTAAAATAACTCTTTGGTGTCCCCGGAGTGCTTATGTAAAGTTTTTGCTGAAAATACCCCACAGAAAATGTATTATAACATGTTAAAATTGCCATTTTTCTAGGTCCGATCAAAAATGTGCGGTTTTTGGGTGTGTCCTTTAAAATGCAAATGAGCTGATTAAATGCAAACACTGATCGCAATGATTGTGGTTTGTTGCACTGCAAAAAATGACTTTCTTACTTAGTATTTTTGTCTTGTTTTCATAAAAATATTGAAAATTTTAAATTAAGATTTTTTTTAGACAGAAAATATAAACTTTAAGTAAATTAGTGCTTAAAACAAGCAAACAAATCTGCCAATGGAATAAAAATTTTTTTTTTCTTAAAATAAGTTTACTTTTTAATTTTGTCATAACCACTTCACTGCAAAAAATGATTTTCAAGAAAAAAAGGTTCTTAGTATTTTTGTCTTGTTTTCAATAAAAATATCTAAAAATTCTTAAATAAAGATGCTTTTTCTTGATGAGCAAAACGAGCCAAAAAAATAAGTCTAGTTTCTAGACCAAAATTATCAAATTTAAGTGATTTCGTGCATAAAACAAGCAAAAAAAATCTGCCAATGGGGTGAGCTAAATTTTCTTGAATTTTTCTTGAATTTAGTGTTTAAGAAAAATGTTCACGATTTTTTTGCTTACCACATTGGTAGTTTTTTTAGCTTGTTTAATTTAAGAATTTTTAGATATGTCTACTGAAAACAAGACAAAAATACTAAGAACATTTCTAAGAACATTTTTGAAAATCATTTTTTGCAGTATTTTCATAAATTTGTCTTATTCCATTGGCAGATTTTTTTAAGCACAAAATCGATTTAATTTGATATTTTTTGTCCACAAACTAGACTTACTTTCCAAAGTCATTTTGCTCATCAAGAAAATACATCTTAATTTAAGATTTTTTTTTACTGAAAACAAGACTAAGAAAGTCATTTTTTGCAGTGTACAATTGAAACTTAATTGTGCTGTCAATTTTTTTTCTCTCTTTCTCTCTGCACTAAATGGCAGTGCCATGGTTGGATAGTGCAGATTAAGAGGCGGTATTATTGTGATTCGCCTTGCTACCTACCTCACAAAACAGGTGAAATCTGAACGACCTAATTTTTCACATGCTTGCAAAAAATGGCTTACACAAACTAAGTTGCTGGGTTGTTCTTTCTCACGTTTTCTAGGTTGATAGAAGCACTGGGGACCCAATTATAGCACTTAAACATGAAAAAAGTCAGATTTTCATGCTATGACCCCTTTAAAAGCACTATACAGTGGCTGTATTTATGAATAATTTCATTGCCGCCTTAAATAAGGACTAAACAATGGTGAGGATTACGTAACCCAAGTAGAAATGTTTTGGATGCTCATGGCCACAGGATAATCACTGAGAGAGGTGTACAATTTGTAGGAGCAACAGGGAGTCGGGTTTATGACACCGTTGCTTTCCTCAACCTATTACGCTTTGCTTTTATAAGCATCTTAATGGTGCATAACTCGATCCCGAGCTTATTATTCATCTTAAATGGTTTATTGTGAGTGACTGTTGCTCAGGACAGTGGCAACAGAGCACATTTGAGGAGAATGGCGCCAGATGGGTAAAGAGATCAGATGGTGATCATACAATGACAACCATAACCATGTAGATGTGGATTTTTGTTGGTGATATTTTCACACAAATCAAAGACAGCTTTTGTTGTTTATATTTCATAGTTTTTCATAGTCTCTCTTAGATCTGCTTTGACACATCACAAGGTGATTTGTAACCTCAGGTGTTTTTGGGAAGTGTGTAAAACTTTGCAATGAATTCGAGAGCTATTTTAGACCAGATTTTTGCTTTTCTTCTGTCATCCTTTCATGTCTTTATGTTTTTGAGGCTTTGCTTGAGTTGCCAGCATCAGTGAGATTGTTCTGAGGTTTGCTGTTAGCATCCTTTCCTTGTTCTTTACATGGTACACCTGTTTTATTCACAGTTGGTGTATAGGGGAAGTTCTGATTGTTGCAATGATAAAATAATGGTGCACAAAGACGCTTTTTCCAAAGCTTAACTTATTTATCCATTATTTTTATCAGTATGTGTTCCCTTGGTTCGAACCCATGACCTTTAGCACTGCTAACGCAATGCACATTGCTTTGTGTATCTCCAAATGTCAAAAGTTTTAGCCTGTATCACTTTCATGCCTCATGTGTACTCCCGGCAGTAACACACACTTCTTCAATATTTACCAAACACTCAGTCACACGTCTGAAGAATATTCCAATCATGAAGCGACGTGTGAGATTTGTGGTGCGTCTGTGTGTGTTTTATATTTAGGAAAAGAAGAGGAAGAATCAGTGAGTTTGTGTGAGTTATTAGGCCGGGGTGTTGAGATATCCTCCAGAGAGTCTCTGGATAGACACACAGCGTTTGTGGATTGGTGGGCTGTGTGTGTGTGTGTATGGGATGGTTTGGAATTGGAGAGGAGGGGTGGTGGTTTGGTTTAGGAGACTGTAAGTCATTGTGGCCGGCCCTCGAGAGCTCTGGGTGGCAGCGATTCTGGAACCCCAAACATTCATCAACCTGCCCGAGTCGCCCGACTTACTGGAGCCACATCGGCCGCTCTCTCCTTCAGCCCTCCAGACAAACTTTTCCCCTTTCCTTTCATTCCCTTTCTCCTCTCATCTTTAGGATTTCTGCAGTATTTTGCTGGCATCTGCATTCCTCTTTTACTTTTTTCTCATGTGCTCTAATTTTTCATTTATCCTTTTATCTGCAGTCCTCTGCTTCTTTTTCTTTTCATTTGCTCTCCTCTTTTTTCTCCTCTCCTCATCTGCTCTTTTTTGTTTTTCCTTTTCTTTAATTTGCTCTCCTCTTTTCATTTGCTCTTTTCTCATCCTCCCATCTGCTCTCTTTTTCTTACTCCTCTTCTCTCATCTGCTCTCCTCTTTTCCTTTTTCCTGTCATTTGCTCTCCTCTTTTCATCCGCTCGCTTCTCCTCTTATTGTCTGCTATCTTTTTCTTCCTCCTCTTCTCTCATCTGTTCTCCTCTTTCCTTTCTCCTCTCATTTGCTCTCCTGTTTTCATATGCTCGCTGGTTCTCCTCTTCTCGCCTACTCTTTTTTCTTACTTCTCTCATCTGCTTTCACCTGCTCTCCTATTTTACTTTTGCCTCTCATTTGCTTTCCTCTTCTCTCATCTGCTCTCCTCTTTTCCTTTCTCCTCTCATTTGGTCTCCTCTTTTCATCTGCTTTCTTTTTCTCCTCTCGTCCCCTGTCTTTTTTTTTCTCCTTATCTCTCATCTGCTATCTTCTTTTCCTTTTCCCTCTTATTTGCCCTCCTCTTTTCATCTGCTCTTCTCCTCCTCTCGTCCCCTCTCTTTTCTCTTACTCCTCTTCTCTCATCTGCTCTCCTATTTTCCTTTTTCCCCTCATTTGCTCTCCTCTTTTCATCCGCTCGCTTCTCCTCTTATTGTCTGCTATCTTTTTCTTCCTCCTCTTCTCTCATCTGCTCTCCTCTTTCCTTTCTCCTCTCATTTGCTCTCCTCTTTTCATATGCTCGCTTCTTCTTCTCTTCTCGTCTACTCTTTTTTTCTTACTCCTCTCATCTGCTTTCACCTGCTCTCCTATTTTACTTTTGCCTCTCATTTGCTCTCTTCTTTTCATCTGATCACTTATTATCCTCTCGTCCCGACTCTTTTTTATTACTACTCTTCTCTCATCTGGTCTCCTCTTTTCCTTTTCCCTCTTATTTGCCCTCCTCTTTTCATCTGCTCTTCTCCTCCTCTCGTCCCCTCTCTTTTCTCTTACTACTCTTCTCTCATCTGCTCTCTTGTTTTCCTTTCTCCTCTCATTTGCTCTCCTCTTTTCATTTGCTTACTTCTCCTCTTATTGTCTGCTATATTTTTCTTCCTCCTCTTCTCTCATCTGTTCTCCTCTTTTCCTTTCTCCTCTCATTTGCTCTCCTCTTTTCATCTGCTCACTTCTTCTCCCCTTTCTCGTCTACTCTTTTTTTCTTACTTCTCTCATCTGCTTTCACCTGCTCTCCTATTTTACTTTTGCCTCTCATTTGCTCTCCTCTTTTCATCTGCTCACTTCTTCTCCTCTTCTCGTCTACTCTTTTTTTCTTCCTCCTCTTCTCTCATCTGTTCTCCTCTTTTCCTTTCTCCTCTCATTTGCTCTCCTCTTGTCATATGGTCACTTCTTCTCCTCTTTTCGTCTACTCTTTTTTTCTTACTTCTCTCATCTGCTTTCACCTGCTCTCCTATTTTACTTTTGCCTCTCATTTGCTCTCCTCTTTTCATCTGCTCACTTCTTCTCCTCTTGTCCCCTCTCTTTTTTCTTACTCCTCTTCTCTCACCTGCTCTCCTATTTTACTTTTGCCTCTCATTTGCTCTCTTCTTTTCATTTGCTCACTTCTCCTCCTATTGTCTGCTATCTCTTTTTTCTCCTCTCATCTGCTTTCCTCTTTTCCTTTCTACTCTCATTTTCACTCCTCTTTTCCTTTCTCCTCTTATCTTTCTCCTCTTTTTGTTCTCATCTCATTTGCTTTTATTCTTTTCATCTGCTCACTTCTCCTCTTATTGTCTGCTATTTCTTTCTTACTCCTCTTCTTTCATCTGTTCTCCTCTTTTCCTTTCTCCTCTCATTTGCTCTCCTCTTTTCATTTGCTTACTTCTCCTCCTAATGTCTGCTATCTCTTTTTTACTCCTCTCATCTGCTTTCCTCTTTTCCTTTCTACTCTCATTTTCACTCCTCTTTTCCTTTCTCCTTTAATCTTTCTCCTCTTTTTGTTCTCATCTCATTTGCTCTCCTCTTTTCATCCGCTCGCTTCTCCTCTTATTGTCTGCTATCTTTTTCTTACTCCTCTTCTTTCATCTGTTCTCCTCTTTCCTTTCTCCTCTCATTTGCTCTCCTCTTTTCATATGATCGCTGGTTCTCATTTTTTCGCCTGTCTTTTTTTCCCTCCTCTTCTCTCATCTGCTCTCCTCTTTTCCTTTTCCCTCTCATTTGCTCTCCTCTTTTCATCTTCTCTTCTCCTCCTCTCGTCCCCTCTCTTTTCTCTTACTCCTCTTCTCTCATCTGCTTTCATCTGCTCTCCTATTTTACTTTCTCCTCTCATTTGCTCTCCTCTTTTCATCTGCTCCCTTCTTCTCCTCTCGTCCCCTGTCTTTTTTCTTCCTCCTCTTCTCTCATCTGCTCTCCTCTTTTCCTTTCTCCTCTCATTTGTTCTCCTCTTTTCATCTGCTCTCTTCTTCTCCTCTCGTCTCTTCTCTTTTTTTCACTCCTCTTGTCCCTTTTGGTGTCATCTGCTCTCTTTTTCCTTTCTCCTCTCATTTGCTCTCCTCTTTTCATCTGCTCACTTCTCCTCCTCTCGTGTCCTATCTTTTTCTTTCTCCTTTCTCGCATCTGCACTTCTCTTTTCCTTTCTCCTCTCATTTGCTCTCCTCTTTTCATCTTTTCGATTCTCCTCCTCTCGTCCCCTGTCTTTTTTCTTCCTCCTCTTCTCTCATCTGCTCTTCTCTTTTCCTTTCTACTCTCATTTTCACTCCTCTTTTCATCTGCTTTCTTTTTCTCCTCTCGTCCCCTGTCTTTTTTTCTTCCTCTTCTTCTCTCATCTGCTCTCCTCTTTTCCTTTCTCCTCTCATTTGCTCTCCTCTTTTCATCTGCTCTTCTCCTCCTCTCATCCCCTCTCTTTTTTCTTTCTCCTTTCTCGCATCTGCTCTCCTCTTTTCCTTTCTACTCTCATTTTCACTCCTCTTTTCCTTTCTCTTCTTATCATTTCTCCTCTTTTTCCGTCTCCTCCCATTTACTCTCTTCTCCTTTTCTCTCCTCTTTTAATCTGTTCTTTTCTCCTCTCATCTGCTCTCCTTTTCTTACTCCTCTTCTATCATATGCTCTCCTTTTTTCTTTTCTCCTCTCATTTGCTCTCCTTTTTCCTCTCATTTGCTCTCTTTTTTCATTTGCTCGCTTCTCTTCCTCTCATCTGCTCTTTTTTTCCTTACTCCTCTCCTCTCATTTGCTCTCCTCTTTTCATCTGCTCGCTTCTCTTCCTCTTTCTGCTATTGTTTTCTTTCTCCTTATCTCTCATCTGCTTTCTTCATTTTCTTTCTACTCTCATTTTCGCTCCTCTTTTCCGTTCTCCCATCCTGTCATCTGCTCTCTTTTTCTTTCTCCTCTTCTCTCATTTACTCTTCTCTTATCCTTTCTTCGTTCTGCTCCCCTTTTTTTCTCTCTCTCATCTATCTGTCATCTCTTGTTTCTCTCATTTCTTTCCTCTTTTTCTTTCTCCTCTTATCTTTTCCAATCTTCTCTCATTTTCTCTCCTTCTTTTTCTTCTTATCTGCACTCCTTTTTCTATCACCTCTCATCTGCTCCTCTTATTTTCGCTCCTCTTTTCCTTTCTCCCATCCTGTCATCTGCTCTCTTCTTCTTTCTCCTCTTCCCTCATTTACTATTCTCTCATTATTTATTCGTTCTGGTCTCCTTTTTTTCTCTCCTTTCCTTTGTCAATTGTTGTTCCTCTCACTTCTCTCCTCTTTTCCTTTTTCCTCTGATCTGCTCTCCTCTTTTCTTTCTTTCTCTGAAGTCTCACTCATGTCTCTTTAGCTTGCACCATCTGCCTCTCTCTCACTCACAAGCAGTCGGACACCCGGCAGGAGACAGACTCGGGTCAGTGAAAATAATCAGCTCGCTGACGCCTGGGTCGGTTACTCACACACTCTCACAGCCCCAAATATGTGCGCTGGAGAACGGGGATTCCACAGGAAGTTGGCGACACATTTCTCCAACCGCATTCTGTCAGCATGAGGAGGACGAGGGTTTGAACTGGAGCCATCCACACACACACCACTGGTATATGCATTTATAAGCACCAATCATTTAGGAGACCTATATTTCCATGCATGATTATTCATGAAAGTTTTTGAAAGCCAACTACTGTAGTCTGTAAGGACTAGGCAGGGTCACCTAATAGTTTTTTTTCTAATAGGATGCATTTCATAATAATGTGAGGAGTAATGCACTAAAAGTTGGTTGCCCAGCATTAGCTTTATTGCAAAGATGAACTCCATCTTTTTTGGATATACCCGGTCCCTAGCTGTCAACTGGGCACCTTTGCACCTAAAAAGTTCACCTAAAGGGTACATATTAGGACCTTTTATAAAAGGTACTGACATTTTTACTGACACTGTAGCATGCGTATAGCACATAAAGTATATAATAGCCGTTTTATCGTTTTTGCAGACAAGAACATGGCCAAGTGTAAATGGAATGTACAAATATCACATAACAACCCATTTTCAAGATGCATAAGTGGTTAAGTGTAAATAGGCCCTAAGTGAACCTCATTTATGTGTGTGCGCACAGATGCTGTTTCTTCATACATTCCAGCCCACTCATTTTCCCAGGGTTTGAGTCAGTCCGACTAAATGCCCTTATCACATAGCCAGACGCAAACACACACACACATATTTCACCCATGATCACACATATGAGCACACACACACACATATTCCTCCAATAATGATCTGCTCTTAATGCGACAGCGATGTCATCGAGCGAGTGAGTAAAGACTGCTGTAACCTTTTCTTTGAAAAGTTTATCTAACATCAGCACAATTCTTTCCCAACCTCTCCGGCTCTGCTCGCCATTGACGCATCGCCCCGTTCTTGGTCAATTTCGAAGTCTCCAGTGTGTTTATAGAAGTGATGAAACCTCCGAACACCCTCATTCTCTCTGTTTATTGTCTTGTTTAAAAGAGAAAATTTGTTTTTCTGCAGTCTTTTGCTCCTTCACCCCGATCGTTCCCAGAGGTTCGCTTCGTTTCGCGTGGAGTGGAGGAGTTAACAGAATTTGCATCTGTGCTAAACATTCGCACGGTGATGAACGATTTACATCTGGAAGTGCGTGCTGAAGGTCTCAAGAACCGAGACTTTTGGACTGGTCACACTTTGAGTGTATTTAAATATTTGTCTATAAGTGAATTTTGTAATAAATTAACATTTGATTCCCAGCACTGAAGTCATCCATTGCAAATAATATACTATAGTATTAAATGTATAACCATAATGTATGGTAGTGAGTCAGTGACATATATTATAATCTTAAGGCACCATTTACTTGTGATCTCTGCTTCTTTGTGGCACTCAACTTGCTTGGCTTCTTAAGAAAATGTTTCTTGGCTTCTAGTTTCCGCCTCCGTAGCAGTTCACAAACCTCTCTCTCTCTCCCCCGGTCTCTCCTCAAACCTCTGGGGAGCTCCATCATCCAAACCTCCCCGAGCGTCCGCATCATTGGGGGGTGGGGGTGGTGAGGGTCCATGGTGCCGAGCTCACGTTCTCTCCTCTGAGCTCGGGTTCACTCCATCACTGCTCCATAGATTGACGAGCCCTCAGATGGCGATTTACTGTATATGTCAGCCACGCTGGAGCCACGGCACATCTGGAGTCTACTAGAGCGAGGGAAAGAGAAGGGGGGTTTAAAGAGGGGGGCTTTGGCTGAAACAAGTGTAGCACACCACAGTCGATGAAAGGAGCAACCCAAATTTCTTTCCTTTTCCAGTCTCTCGTTCGCAGGAGTCTGTGGAAACACAACTGTGTAAATGGACACCGATATGCTTCCCTTGATAAAATCGCACCTTTCAAAATGTAAAGCATATTCGTTCGGTCATTGTAGCAGACGTGTTGTGATTTCAGACAGCGGGACGTTACAATAAAAAGTCTGTTTCATGAGTGAACATTCTTGATGAGCTGGTGACAGACTTTAGTGTCATGAGCCTATTCGCATGCAATATGATACCATATGAGTAATACCTTTAATAAACTCACTCTCTTATCTAAAACGCACCTTCTTTCTTTCTTTCTTTCTTTCTTTCTTTCTTTCTTTCTTTCTTTCTTTCTAATTGGGAAAGGTTTTGACAGTCGGGACCCTGGACCACAAAACTTGTCATAAGTAGCATGGGTATATTTGTAGCAACATCCAACAATACATTATATGTCCTGCTTTTATTAATGTATGTAGAGCTGCTTTAAAACAATTACTAGCTGTGAAAAGCGCTATATAAATAAAATTGAATTGAATTGAATATGAGTCAAAATGTGATCTTGTGATGCCACATGAAGTCGACCACATCTCTACTGTCGTGTCCTCCAATCAAACGTAACACGGCATATTTGAAGAATGATCATGTGACTTTACGCATGTCAGGTGACCTGTTTCTATTGTAGTTTTGTCATATATACCTTTTTCGAATTGCCTGTAAAACCACCTCACCAGAGCGTAAAAACATTTTGGTGAAATATGGGAGTTTATTCGAAATTGCTGTGTTTCCATTTGATGCATTTCAATTCACTATTTCAATTTGCGCAATTTGAAGGGTAATGGAAACACAGCAAGTGTCACAAATTGAGCTCAGATTTGCAATGTCTGCCTTCAAAAGACAATATTATTAGAGATACACTGATAAAAATGTCTATGCCGATAACGATATTCGATTAATTAAAAAGACGTCTACCAATACAGATATTCGATTACTTACTATGACATCTGCCGATAACAATAGATACTGATGTTCGATTACTTAAAATGACGTCTACCGATATCAATAGATAAAAAACATATTAAATTAAAAAACCTATTGCTGTTGGTAAGTAGCCTTATTTTTCTAAGGTTTCATTTCACAGAATTTATGATAAATTAATATATTTTATAAAATGTCATAAAACTGGGGCCCCCCCATTTGAGAACCACAGACTTAGAATGATGTCTACTGATAACGATAGATACTGATATTCAATTACTTACAATGACATCTACTGATACCGATAGATACTGATATTCGATTACCTACAATGATGTCTACCGATACAGATAGATACCGATAGATACTGATATTTGATCGCTTACAATGACATCTACCGATACCGATATTTGATCATTTAAAATGACGTCAACCGTTACGATAGATACCGATTTTCAATCACTTAAAATGACATCTACCAATACCGATAGATACCGATATTTGATTACTTAAAATGACGTCTACCTATACAGATAAATACCGATAGATACTGATATTCAATTACTTACAATGACGTCTACTGATACTGATAGATACTGATATTTGATCGCTTACAATGACATCTACCGATACCAATAGATACCGATATTTGTTTGCTTAAAATGACGTCTACCGATAGATTCTGATATTCGATTACTTACAATGATGTCTACTGATACCCATAAATACTGATATTTGATCGATTAAAATGACAACTACTAATACCGATAGATACCGATATTTGATTACTTAAAATGATGTCTACCGATACAGGTAGATATCGATAGATACTGATATTCGATCACTTACAATGACACCTATTGATACAGATAGATTCCGATATTCGATTACTTAAAATGATGTCTACCGATAACGATAGATACCTATATTCGATTACTTAGAATGACCTCTACTGATACCGATAGATACTAATAGTTTTGCTTTATACTATTTGAATAAAATATTATTTTCCGTCCCTTTTTGTTGCCAGTCTGCCTTGATCATTGGTTGTTTTAAAACAATTAGCCGATATCCGGTAGTGATGAAAATAGCTTTTATCCACCGATACAGTTTATAGGCCGATATATCAGCACTCAAAAAAAATATTTTTGCACCTTGTCAAATTTACTTAAATGTAACAAGTTAATACAACAAAAATTTTTATTTTTTGTCTCAACCTATTTTTATAATGGTCAATCTGCTTAAATTTAAAAAAATTACATGAACTAAATCATTTTATATTGGGAGCACATTAATAATTTTTGTTGCTATTACTTACTGGGCCGTGAATCGGTATTTCCCAGCATGCTTTGCATGCAACTGCCTTTGGAGAGTATTCTTTTAAATTAAGTGTTATTTTATGCATTTTTAGGTAAAGAGAAAGACTTTATAGTGTTTAATGTTGGCTTATCTTATTAATTTAGAAGAGTTTGTGTTATATTTTTACGAATTGTTTGGTTACCATCGTGCAGAAGAGTGGCGCTTGTGGTTAAGTTGTGGATGTGACGTACGTAGTTCTTTTAAAGAGCACTAACATGTGCCTCTTCTCACATGTTCAACCAATGTGTCATTAGCATGCTAACATGTGCTTATGCTAATTAGTATTATATAGAAACTGACAATTTGTTTAACTAGACTTTTTTGCTTGAATGAACTTATTTTGTCTTTGTTGAACAGACCAGAATTAATTGCGTGGAAAAGTTTTCCTTAATTGAATTAAGTTTATTGAACAAGATATTTTTATGAGCAATGAAAATATATTTATTAAGTTGGTGCAACAAAAGATTATTTGTTTAAATTAACTTATTGTATTCTTGTTGTACAAGCCTAAACTAATTTCATGGAAAAGTTTTCCTTAATTCAATTATGTTGAATAAACAAACAATTTTTTTGAGTGAGTGCATCACTACATATTATTATTATACGATTTCAATATGAACTCACATATTTCTAATCAAATTTACACAAGAATTTTACATTATTACAAATATAATATATTAAATTAAGCTCCATGCTCTCGATGTATTTTCACAATTGCTTCATTTATTTTAATTTTTATTTCTCCTAAGCAGTTTATGAAAAGCATCATAAAGTGAAATTATACCTACAGTGTAAAACCTAAAAGTTAACTCAACTCAAACCATTTAAGTAAACCGGTTGCATTATTTTTAAAAGACATACATTTGAGTACTGTGAACTTAAACAAATTGAGTCATATGCAGTTATGAGTATAAGTGCATAATTGCACATGACTCAAGTTCACAGTACTTAAATTTATGTGTTTTAAAACTTAAATGGTCTAATGCAACCGGTTTACTTAAATGGTTTGAGTTAAGTTAACTGTTAGGTTTTACAGTGTAAATGTAAAAATCTCCATCAAATCTTCTGATCTATTAATAAAAAAACTTCCTCTGCCATAGGCGTTTGTGCATTTATGAATAAACACCAGAAATAGCAACCACCACAGATGTAAAAATCTTTCGTTCTAAAGTTGTCGCCAGTTGTTTAGCTCCATAGTCACCAAAAATATATTCACAGATGGAGGAGTGGTAGACAGTTTGGCACCTTCAGTGTCCCGTGGGTTTAAAAAGTTAGAAACATTTGAATTTAATAATAAAGTTTTGATTTTGTTTCCTTAATTCCTTTAGTGCAAATAATAAAATGTAAAACTAATAATTATGTGAAAATAATAAATGAACACATTGGATTAGATTCGTAAATTACAAATGAACTTTCAAATGTTGAGTCATTACAAAGGAAATCCTCAAATCTGGGCACAGTAAATACCACGCTGAGAACGGCTGGAGGCTTCTAATGGTTATTTCGAGAGAGAGAGAGAGAAAGAGAGAGAGAAAGAGAGAGAGAGGTCTAAAGTGTCAAGGAATTCATTGTCTGTTCTCCACCTGCTATTATTCTACACCCAATCAACCTGCTAGCCAGGCTGGAGCCGCTGGCCATCTGGAAACATTGCTGTGTTTATAAACTTGGCAGGGTTGTGCACTGTGGGGCCTGACCTCCAACACAAATCTGGAAACAATTAGAGCAAGACAGAGCGACCGATTGCTGCGGACGGAGCCGGGAATTCATCTCACTGACTGCGCCGGCTGTCTTAACCAAACCTCGTGGACAAACATGATTTCATTTATGTTGTGTTATGTATATCATACCTAAAACATTCATTCTCAGACAAAAAGCACAGCGCTGCCCCTAAAGATATGTATAGTATGGTATATATAAGCTTAAATGTGTCTCGTACACGCTCACAGCTGGATCGTTCCAGTATTGGCTTGGTCTATTGCAGACTCAGTAACTTCCTACTTTATGATATCATGCCAAACGGGAAGTGCAAAGACACACCATTCGAAAAAAGCCCATCAGTCTCTCTGGCGTCTGCTCCTGCGGGTCACATCTTTCTCTTATGAGGGAATCTACTGTCTCGTAGTCCATTGTAAATAAGCAGGCGTTCAAAAATAGGACTACGAATTGGAGAGTTTTCAAGATGGTTTGCTCTTCTGGGGTCACATTAGCTGATAGGCGTTAGATGATGCTAAACATTCTTTGAATATGAAATGAACAGATTAAAGATCTTTTAAACAAATGTAAATGAAAGAAAGAATTTAAAGAGGAAAACTAGTGTGCGAATGTGAACATAGATGCTCAGAGGAAAAGGGACGGCTGCGTTCGTATGGTTTTCGTTATTGCCTCGACAGATTTAAAGGTTAAATAATCTCCATTTATATACTATTGATCTTATATGTTTCTGTTTCTGAAGATCAGTGATCATCAGTTTAAATCAATTGACCCTAAAAAAAAATACAATTCTTGCATTAATATTGCGTTCCTTGTCTAGATTACTTTGGGTGGTTTCATGTGGTTTTCGTTTATATTATTTTTGAACTTTTTTGTATTCTTGGGACAAAGATGAACACTCTCTATATTTTGTTTCATTTTAGTTTTATTTCTGTACAGGTGCACCACATCTCTACACCAGCTGGTGGCAACAATCTCACACACCTATACAGATCACACAAACACACACACCCTTTAACCGCACAACCACGACTCACACATACACACAAATCTAATTTAAGTGTTTGACATTTGAAGTGTTACATTACAATAATGTTAACATTAACTGGTTAACTAATATATAAAATAAAGTGTGTTATTCTTACAGCTAGAGCTTTGTGTTTAATGGCAGACGGTTTCCAATATCATACATTGGCAAAATACTTATTAAAGTTATCCATAGTTTTATTATAGTGTAGTAATTGTTGTTTTGAAGTATTTATTATCATTTATAAAACTACTATTTAACTACAAAAACATGGTTAATCTGTGGTTACTGTAGCAAAACCATATTAATTTGTGGTAACCCTGATTTATTACTTTTACTGTGTTGGCAGTAAAACCATGGTACATAACTTGTTTTCACTTTTTACTGGCTGTCACAGAATATCGTCATATAAAGAATTAAATATTAAACATACAAGGTCAACCGTACCTTGTTTGA
This sequence comes from Misgurnus anguillicaudatus, assembly GCF_027580225.2. NCBI lineage: Eukaryota > Metazoa > Chordata > Actinopteri > Cypriniformes > Cobitidae > Misgurnus > Misgurnus anguillicaudatus. The sequence goes on along the minus strand of NC_073361.2, from coordinate 29,303,910 downwards.
AATTGCATTAGATTTAAAAATAAAAATTCATAGAGCTGAAGATGAAAGCTTCTTAAAGGGACATTTTGTGATTTTACTCACTCTCATACTGTTACGAACCTTTATAAATTCCTGTGTTCTGATGAACACGAAGACAGATATTATTTTTTCCTACCATGGAAGTCAATTACGAAAATTAACCATGGTTTCATTGTGGTAAAATTGTAGTATCCATGTTTTTTTGGTGTATTGGTTAATATCAGCAAAACCATGGTTTTACTACACTAACCATGGTTTAACTATGGTTTTTGAAAAACCATGGTTATGGTTTTACTACAGTAACCATGTTTTTTTACTGTAGTAAAACCATGGTTAATTTTCGTAAGGGTGGGCCTCAGATCAGTTTGGCTACAAACATTCCTCAAATTAGTAAATAATTACAAATATATCATTACATGCAAAGTTTCATGTTTCACATTTTATTAAAGGTGCCAAGGAATTAGAGCTGCACAATATATGGTCTCAGCTACGGCTGTGCAAAAAAATCGCCTGCGATTCTCATGCGTGTTTCATCAGTAAATCCGGTTCCTTGATTAGTAGTAAATCGGCATCACCTACTTTCAGATGGAGCGGCATTTACTACACAGAGACGTATTTCACAGAAAAGCTAGGCAAAATCGTGTTTTTATACTCGAGTAAATCGACTCCGATAATCTATGCGATTTTGCCTACACTAAAAAAACGATTTGTTTAAAAATACTCCATTTGTTTAAGGTAAGTGGTTGCAATCAATTTATTTAAGCTACATTTAGACAAAAAAGATTAGTAAAATAAAATAAAAAACTTTTGTTTAAATGTAGCTTAAATAAATTGGTTGCAACCACTTACCTTAAAAAATGTAGTAAATTTAATAAAATATTTTTTCAGTGTAGTTTTTCGGTGACCTACGGCTTTGTGTAGTAAATGCCGCTCCATCTGAAAGCAGCTGATGGCGATTTACTACTAATCACGGAACCGGTTTACTGATGAAACTGAAATTTTTTTTCAGTATGGATGCAAAACGTAACTGTATTGTCAATAACTTCAGCCTAAAAGCTAGCATATAGCGCTAACTCAGCAGTCACAACATAGCATTGTAGCACCATTGTAATTCATTTAATGTGTAATTTAATGTTGGGGCGTACCGGGTGTGCCTCATACATCTTGAAAAGCGAAGCCGCTGGCTTTTTGATCACCTCCTGGTGGCTGTATGCAATACAAGTCATAAACCCCGCCCCTTCCATCTCCAACGAACGACGGGACTCGTCTCTAAATAAAAAAACTATTTACACTTCCAAAAAAATTTGCTAAAAGATGGTTTTGGTCCTTTAGTGTAATTGGTATCACGCTGATATATGTTCATTTTTGTGATAAGTTTCATTTTGATGCTATAAAAAAACAGGACGTGTCGTTTTGATTGGCATGGTTGAATTTGGCACACGAGCATTTGGGCGGATGTTTAATACCGCGGCTCCTCCTCTGGCTCCACGGACAATTCCTTCTGCACATGCCCTGGCTCCAAACTGACATTTTTACGTAACATGGCAGTGCCCATGATCGGACATTTTTTGCTTCAATTCATTACAATGGAAGGAAACGACATCGTCCATCTTTTATTACAGTCTATGGGGTGTACATCTCGACTGTAACGTCACAGTCGGTGTTATGATGAGATTGGTCTGTTTTCCAGCTGTCTTTTGCATGTTTGAGGTTTACATAAGAAGGAGGAAACAATCAAGTTTGAGGCTCACAATGTGTCATTACCATGTACAGAACTCTTATTGGTAATCTATGCCTAGAAAAATACAGTTTTACCTACTACGGCACCTTTTAACAAAACTCCTATTTAATTCATCAGCAGTCAGCTTGTAAACCAAAGGCTGCTGCTGAATCTTTCAAGATTGCTGGTTTCAGATGTCGCTCAGATATGAAGGGCAGGAATGTTTTTGTAAAGATAAGTAAACCACAATGATTTCACTCGACAGGATTCGAGTCACTCGCCCTCAGTAGATCCACAGATAGAATCTCAGCCCTGGGCTACAGGGATCTTCAGAGCTTGAGGAATGTGCACAGGTTTTTACATTCAAGTGTAAGGTGACTACTTAGGGTGTGTGTGTGTGTGTGTGTGTGTTCTCTCATCTGTCTCACGTCATGTGCAGTAGAGGGGAGTGTTTGAAGGAGCAGGTGGTATGGATTGCCTGGACAGGTGTTATCTTCTGTCTGTAACGCTGTGTGCCGGGCCGGTCCGGTTATCTGGAGCGCTTGAGCTACAGCTGGTCAGCAGTCAACACACAGTTACGGTGTAGAAAGAAAGAAAACATTTGCCCTGATGTAAAAAACTGCTTTTTTCACTTGTGTGTTTTATTTACACTTTACATGTATTCGTTAATGCATTCGTTAACAAAAACCAACAATAAACAATACTTTTTTATACATTAATATAGATTTATTAATAGGTAATGTTAATTTCAACATGTACCAATACATTTTTAAAATCTAAAGTTGAACAAAAAAAAAAACATGAACAAAAATGAACAATGGTAGTGAAGTAAACAAAGATTAATAAATGCTGATAAACTATATTGCGCATTGTTAGTTTATGTTAGTCAATGCATTTAGTAATGTTAACAAATACAACCTTATGTTAAAGCAAGGCCGGCGTCAAGGGGGGGGCATTCGCGGGCAGTGCCCCCCCGAACAGGTTGTTGTGCCCCCCTACAAAGTTTTTTATTACTTTAATATATATCAAGAATAATTAAAATAAATTAAACATTGAATGTTTCATGACTTGTAATGTAATCAAGTGAGGAAAATATAGTTGATATATGTTTTCTTTAATTAAAATAGACCAGTTTCTCTGATTGGATGTATTGCCGCGTCTCACCCGTCTTACGTCTTTAGCATATTTGTGACTTGATACTAGCAACGTGTTTTTTCGCGCTATTTTATGGATCGTGTAAAAAATGGATATTAGAACATTTAGAACGAACCAGCACCGCCTGCTTCATCTTCATGCAAACACAGACTGGCTCAAACTCAGAGATTAGAGGTCGAGGTGGAATTTACAAATCTACAGGACACTGTTTTAAGGAAGTTTAATGTTCTTACATGCCGTCTTCAGCTATTTTAAAGGTAAGTTAGCGTTGTTTTAAATTATGTAAGCTTAAATGTGAAGTGTGGCTATAGACCGTTAACAGCATTACAACGTGATTATGGTAAAGCGGCTTTTTTAAAGCTAGGACGCGGTGTGCGCTGCGCTATGAAACGCATTCATTTCAATGGCTTGCGCCTCGCGAGGGCGGTTTGTTGTTGCGTCGAGCCAAGCGTGAGCGCAGCGGAGCTCAGCTTGCGCTCACGCCGCGGTCAAAGTTCAATAGTTTTGCGCATAGTTTGTGGTATTTTGCACTTTATACGGGAAATGAGCTGACAGTCTGTACTAGTTGTATGAGTGTGTGCTTGCTGTATTTGTTGTTTTAATGTCTTGTTTTTGCAAGTTATTGTTGCTATTGCATGCCCCCCTGTTGGAAGCCGAGTGCCCCCCTGTTAGTTATGGTCTGGCGCCGGCTCTGTGTTAAAGTGTTGCCTTTCTCACTTATTTGTGCAAGCAACTGTTAGGTGGAGGAGTAAAAATTAATAACTAATATGGGTTAAGGTTGATCGTTTTCGAATGCGGCTGTATCCAATATTGGTTTAGGACGGTCGTTATCGTATAGAGGTGTAGTACTACTATGTACCGATGTAAGAGACTGATCCAACAGATCCGCTCTGATGCGGACCTTTCGACAGGATAACGTAATAAGTAAGGTCACGCTGGTGCATCACACAGCTAGTGCAATACGAGAATTTGTAGTTTAAAAGTACTTTTTTATTTTAAACTGGATTGAAAATCCTGGAATGTTTTTTTCAAAAAACAATTTTTTTTCTCAACTAAACAAAGAAAGACTTAAACATCTTGGATGACAAGGGGGTGAGTAAATTATCAGGATTATCAGGAATGTGGAGTAATCCTTTAAAGTATATTTTATCTTTTGTACAAAAAAGTTCACTGCAAAAAATGACTTTCTTAGTATTTTTTTCTTGTTTTCCGTAGAAATATCCAAATATTCTCAAATCAGGACTTATTTTCTTGATGAGCAAAATTACCTAAGAAAATAAATGTAGTTTTTAGAAAACAATCTCACAAAATTTGAGTAGATTTGTGCTTAAAATGAGCAAAAAATATAAATAATGTATACACTGCAAAAAATGATTTTAAGAAAAAAAATCTTAGTATTTTTGTCTTGTTTTCAGAAAAATATCAAAAAATTCTTAAATTAAGATGCATTGTCTTGATGAGCAAAATGACCCAGGAAAATGTGTCTAGTTTTTAGACCAAAAATATCAAATTGAAGTGATTTTGTGCATATAACAAGCAAAAAAAAATTATTTTTTTTTGCTTGTTTTAAGCACAAACTTTATATTTTTTGTCTAAAAACTAGATTAATTTGTTTGCTCATCAAGACAATAAATCTTGATTATGGAATTCTTAGATTTTTGTGCTGAAAATAAGATAAAAATACTAAGAAGGAAAGTCATTTTTTTGCAGCGTTTACATGGTTAATTTCAATAAATTTGCTTAGATTTGATAAATAACTTAAAAATATTGCCGAATTTTAAATATTTTATTTTCTTAACTTATCAGAACAAAACAACAGCATATCAACTTAAAATGGATGATTGATCAAAAAAGTTGTGTAGGAGTCCAAGTTAAGAAATATTTCTTAACCTTTCATGTCTTGCATTTTGTGTTTCGAAATCTTAAACAGTGTTTGATTCAGGGTTTAGATGAAAAATAACTTTTTGTATATAAATGCATTTATCTACTATGTCAAATCCATGTTCCATGTGCGTTTAAACACACACACACACGCATGCACGCACGCACAAACACACACACACTCACACAAAATGAATAACTGTCTTTAATTAGTGATATATGACACGGCAGAGCGATTAACATTCTCTTTCATATCGCCCTCTCATTCACTCCCTCGCTCCAACACACAAACACACGTACACACATACACACACGCACATACACACGCACACACTCTCTCTCTCTCTTTCAGCAATCTAACAGGTGCATGTCTTCATGTGTCCTGAACCTCTGCCAGGAACAGAGAAGTGTTTTGTAGCCTACAGGCCTGAACAGCCCATTCGCTGTGTCCCAGCCCTGAGCTGTGGCACTGCCTCAGTGGCTTATGGGAGTGTTTTTTGGACAGGAGAGAAAGATATGACTCCTAGCAGCGTGTTTTAACTTGCGGTGGGCACGGTGCTCTGCTGTGAGGAATGTAGGGGCTTGTCGGAGTCCTGACTCTTATCCTCGCCTCGCCTGTCATTACAGAGAAGCTCTCACACTGTGATGTGAAAGAGACACATAGCAGATAGTTCGAAGAGGTACTTGAGCTTCCGCCAATCCCGCTTTTAACACCCTAGATTGGGTGAAAGGGTGTGGCTCGACTGTTCATTCATTTAATTGCTTTTTAATTTAATTTATCTATCTCAATTGCATTTTCCTTCGCAGCCATATTACAAGAATTCATTGCATGATATCGTTGATGCATATGACATGTTGTTGATAAAGCTTAAATTTTAGTCTTTAACGTTCCTTTAAGACAGGGGTTTTCAAACTTTTTTGTCAGTCGAACCCCCTTGACCTAAATTATTTACTTGAAGAACCACAGAGATTATAAGTACCTTAATCTTATATATTGTAGTGTTGTGTAATGGTTACGACATGCGGATTAAACAAATAAAATATATTTTAAGTTGAGTGTTAGTAAGGGTTTATTTAGGTTTAATAAATAATTTATTTACTTGTTATTCATTGTTTTTTCACAAACCCCCTGCAATTCCTTCGCAAACCCCAGTTTGAGAAACCCTAAGGTCTTGGAAAAATAATTCATATGGGTGGGAAAAATGTAGAAATGTAGAAATGAAGAGTTTCGTTGCAAAACGAGATAAATCCATTTTTTAACATTTTTGTCAAAACATGTTTATTATTATGTTATCATGTTATTATTTAGTTTTATGGTGCCTACTTAGCTATATTTTTTAAGTTATGAAGGTTTTAAATCAAAACAAACCAACTGCAGTTGCATTGAAATTAATTGGAATGCACAACCAAAAAACGCGATTTCTGAACAATTAAAAAAAACCGTGGTTATCTTGTTTTGCAACGAAACTCTTCAAATATAAGATTCCCCAACAGTTATTACTGATGTGCATGAGCTTGACCTACGTGTAATAGGTACGCACAATTACATAAATTCGGCAGTGCGTGCATATGATGACAAAAGTTCACTGTACGCGTAATCCTTGCGTAAATCTAAAAAGTTTTTTTTACCTCAGGCTTAAGGTAAAATGTACATTACATTTACATTTAGGCATTTAGTAGACGCTTTTATCCAAAGAAAAGGAACAATCAAGCAATTTGTCATACTGTCAGAAAAAAAGGTACAAAGTTGTTCCTTTTTCTGTCACTGGGGTGGTACCCTAAAAGGTACCTTTTTGTACCTTTATGGGTATAAAACACATTGAAATGTTGTACCTTATGGGGTACAAAATTATACTCTAAAGACCTATTGTGTACCTTAAGGAACAATTTTGTACCAGTTAAATTTTAGTGTTAACTGTACCTTTAAAGGTACAAAATAGATCCTTAAGGAACAGTAATGTACCCCAAAGGGTGCAACATTGTATTATGTTTATATACCTGTAAAGGTACAAAACGGTACCTTGGGGTACCACCCCAGTGACAGAAAAAGCAGTTTTGTACCTTTTTTCTGACAGTGTAGGGAGGCAATAATACAAGAAGTGCTTGTATCATTTTACAATTTCGAAACAATACCTGAAGCAATACCTGATGGCTAAAATGGCATGTTCATGGGAGAATGATAAAAAAAAACGCCAACGGTGTGTTTGGTTTAGGCAAAACACACAGATGAAATGTCTAGTGCTCGTTCACGTTTGCTTAAAAAAAATGTCATATGTTTCTTTCATTCTGTTTTATTTTAGCCCTTTCTTAAAGTCAAGGGAAATCGAATGCCTTTTAAGCATTTAAAGGTCTGCATTGATTTTCAAATATATATGTAGTCCATAAATTCTGTGTTTGTTGACTATATGATCTCTGTGGATGCAGAAAAACGTAAGCGAAATTTACATCTGCACCGCTTGCAAACCCAGCAGATTTTTTTCATTTATTAATTTAAAGCATCAGCAAAACAGTATCACATATTAAAAGCCTAATATTAAAATAGTTTGGATAATGTAAAGTCAGGCAATGCTTTGTGTTTAAATTATAAGGCTGCATTGCATTTATCATTTACATATCGGCTGCATCCTAAATCTCTAAAATTGCTGCCTTCAGAGGCATAATTCGAAGGCATCAGGAAAGTCTGAATCCAATGTTTGGTTTACTTCCTGTCCCCTGAGATACCTTCATTGTCTTGTCCCACAATTCTGTGCTATGGGAATGTTATTGGTCGAGCCTGGTCTAGTTAAAAAAAATTCAAGAAGTGACCAAGAAAGCGTATGGAGCACAAATTTAGTGTAAATAAAGTCATATTTTCACTTTATTTCATATTCATATTTACACTTCTTGATTGCATTTCTAGCAAGAAATGATATTTGTAGTTTTCAAATATGATTAGACTTTAGGTATCACAAAGGCACTCTCTGTTTATATGAAGGTTGTCCGAATTCGTTTCCTAAAGCTGACTTCATGCCATTGCCCCATGAGGCAGCGAGGCAACAAGTTAGCTGTCTTGGTTTTCGGATGTAGCCATTGTGTATTACGTTGTCAGAAAAAAATTTAAAAAAATGATACCTAGTTATCACCAGGGCGATTCCCTTTCAACAAGTACCTTTGTACCTAAAGAGTTCATATTAGTACCTCAAAGTTACAAATTGGTCCCAAATGTATACATATCTGTACTTAAATGGTTTATATTAAAAACCGTTTTAAAGGGTTCTGCCCCAGTGACAGCTATATGGACCATTTTTTGACAGTTTTGTCTGACAGTGTATGCTAATGCATCAATCCCAAAATGCACTGCAGTGAAGTGATGACAGCATTCTATACATTTGTAAGAGTAAGTGATTACAATTTTGAGCTTATTTAACATGTATCCATAGCAACATAGAGATCAGTCACGTGACTGCAGTGATGCGAATGACGTATGACGCGGCTAACGTGTTATCTGGTGCGCCCCAGCTGTTTTTTTTTGTGCGCTCGGGCTTCGTTTACAGTCTGAGGGAGACGCATGCTGTAAGTTTGAAAAAAAAAACTTGGCAAACATGTCTGAGGATAACACATTAGACGGGTCACTGCAGTCACGTGACTTTAGTCACACGCATGCGCTTCACAACAGACGCGGAAGAGAAGACAATGCTGAATAAAGTCATAATCTTTGTTATTTTTAGACCAAAATGTATTTTCAATGCTTCAGCACATTCTATTTGACCCACTGATGTCACATGGACTACTTTGATGATGTTTTTATTACCTTTTTGGACATGGACAGTGTGCCGTACGTGGATTTTCAGTGGGGGGTCAGCAAGCTCTCGGACTAGATCTGGAACATCTTGGACTGTTTTCCGAAGATGAACGGAGGTCTTACGAGTTTGGAACGACATGAGTCATTAATGACATTATTTTAATTTTGGGGTGAACTATCCCTTTAACAAGGCAACAATAACGTTAATAACGTTGCATTTTATTTGGTTCTTGTCAACAAACAAAAACTGCTCTCTATATTGCTATATAAATGCAACATATCACTAAATAATCTCAAAATATGACTTTTTTATCACAAAAATATTGTTTTTTAGAAGACATATATTAGCCCACTGGAGTCATTTAAATTACTTTAATAATGGGCCTGTGTTCTTTTTGGAGATTCGCAGTGTTGACCCCCATTTGACGATAACATGACACCATTTTAATATAAAATGATTCATTTGTGTTCAGCAGTCATACACATCTCATACTTGGGTGTACTGTTCCTTGATTAAGATGATAGCTACTTCTAGTATGTAGGTAGCAGCTACTGTAAGTATGTTTGGAAAAGGGCCAATGTTGCCATATATTTATCATTTGAAACGCTCAAAAACAGTAAATAAAGTTTTCTTGCCACCACACGTTAATCCTTAAGTTATAATTAATGTGTCTCCAATGTCGAGGGCGAATGGGATAAAGAAGCTTTTGTGGTGTCACATTTGGTCTATGTGTTATGACTCCCAGCGAAGAGCGTTTGATACACACCCTGGGTTTCTTCAGAGGAGACGCTGGTGTATTAGTGTACAGCAGTGATTCATTGCACGCTTGTGGCATCATGCTCTCTTACAATGGGAAATTCCAACGGCACAAGCTATTCACGCGCTTACTCAACAATTCACCTGATCTGATGACTGCCGTGTAGGTAAAGGCTTTACAGCAGCTTTTAGAGGCTTTAACACACTTTTGTTCCCAGGAAGAAGGGATATTTACATTTACCGGAAGGGAAAAGCTCACCTAAAAATAAAAATTTCACTCTTAAGTAATACCAAATTAATGATTTCTGTGGAACACAAAAGGAGAAATCTGTCTCCGTCTAAAACCGCCTACTTCCATACTATATAATATGCAAAAATCGTCAGGCGAGGTGAGTAGTATGAATTCATAATATTAAAAAAGAAGGCAAAAATACTTGGATGATCTACTACTTGAAGTATTCATTTGATGGACCCTTGCGGTACATTCACATGGGGCGTAAGCGTTAACGCTTCCCATTCACTTTTAATGGGTGACGTCATGTGTTGCCGAACTGAATTGTGGATCCATCAACGTTGCGTCAGTGCCGTTGCTTGCGGCAGAAGTTGAAAATTTCTAATTTTTTCAAGTGGCAACGCGTGCATCAGCCAATCAGATTGCCTCATGCAAATAACCGCGAGCCAGTCAATTATGTTTATGCAAGACCGGAGCATGTGTTGCGGCCACTGTGATTAGCTGTTGGCCACGCTTCAGACAAGCCTTCCGTCAAGCGTTAACGCTTTCGTCCCATGAGAATGTACCGGTACTATCCCGTGAGCCCACAGTAGAGGAATTATCCAACAAAGAAGAAGAAGAGTCGTTTTTTTCTTCATAAATGTCTAAAAGCAGTAACGCGTCTCTATTAAAATGCAAATACATATATTAAACAGCTCTCCTTTTTGGTTGGTCGTCATTCCAGTTAACGACTAACTTGTTGTTGATGTAGTAATATGCCTGGATGTAGTACATCTGAGTATTGTACATAATGTTTTAATTGTCGATGAGTATGTACTTCATCTAATTCAGTACCTACTGTCACAGTATGTGAGTTTGGACGCAGGGTCTCTCTGTCTCTCTCTCTCTCTCTCTCTCTCTCTCTCTCTCTCTCTCTCTCTCTCTCTCTTATAGGAGAGTTAAGTCAGATGTGGGAAGTGCACTGTCATGTGTCAATTAGACTCAGTATTACACTTTAGTGTGTGTGCGTCTGTGTGTGCCGGGGATGATGATGATGTGGTGGGTTGTGAGGTCACAGCCTCAGGGACTGAAGGATGTGAGGTCACAACACAGGAAGTGTTTTTATGTCATCACTACAGTGTGAAGAGACAGTCAAGGACCAAGCCGACACTCTTATCTGACTATGGAAAATCATTACAAAAAATATATTTTTATACCAAATGTATACATATCTGTACCGAATGGCACATATTCACCTTTTCAGAGGGTACTGCCCTAGTCACAGCTGGGGTATTTTGACCATTTTTAGTAGGATATAATAGTTGTTAGCCACAAGTTAAGTTTAAGATGATCTTTGCTTCTTGTGACTGTGTGTTGTATATCGACTAGGGATGTCAACAATTAATTGATCTTCGATTAATTGTCGATAAGAATTAAATCAATAAAACTTAACGATTGTCGAATAAGCAAGATCATGCACGTGTGTGCGGCACCTTTGCAAAACACATACAGCCGGAGAAAAAAAATGAAGCGAGCGCGCAGAAGTTAAACTATGATCACAACAATGTCAAACACACACCTGTGCTTTTTAACGTCATGCGAGATGAGGCTGGCTGCCAACACAATGAAATAAATGGCATTTGTAGTGGATCTGATAGGGTCTGATACAGAAAATGCAAATACGGTTAGGATACTGAAAGCAAAGACCCTCTTCAGGGAAGCCTGCAAGATTAGCATAGCAACGCTATGGGAAGGAGACCAGAAGCCGTTTTTAATAAACAGATTAAAATGTAATCTTAAATTCTGGCAAGAAACTTTTACGCCCACTTTTATGTCATAGGCTATATGCCACTGCAGTAAAGACTTATTGCACTATAGCTGTTAACGATTATTCGATTAATTGATCGTTAATTTTAACGATCATCGAATATGGGAAATTGCAAAAATTGACATCCCTAATATCAATGCATATGACAACTAATCACATGATTCGCGAAAACCATTTTTTATCTTACTTACCGACGCAGAGCTGGTGTCCCTCTATTTTGGATCTAGATTTGTTAACATTCAAATGTGACGTATTGATTACTAAGGGCGCACTCACATTATCCAAACCAAACCATGCCCCAGCACAATTGTCACAGAGCGATCAGACTAGTCAAACGAACCAAGATTTGGGGGTCAAACGCGCTCGGCCGCGGTTTGGTTTGGATAGTGTGAGTATGCTCTAAGAAAGCTCAAAATATTGTTTTCTCTCACAAACATATTGTTTTGCTTTAAAAGACAAATATTAACCCACCGGAGTTGTATGGATTACCTTTTCTGATAATGGATGGGTTTTTAAGTCAGTGCAAAGACGTGAATAGGCATCCTGCGGCGCGGTAAGCGAATCTGAGCAAATCAGAACTTTGGTGGATTTTTGTGTTAACCAATCGGGAGCTTGCTCTAGCAGTGACGTGATTACAGAAAGCGAGCGGAGGTAAAAAAACAAAACAACAATGAAGGACAATCATCATCACTACATCTTCGTACTTTTTGGAAGAAAGTGAGTGAGGAGGTTGAACAATCTAGTAAGTTTGAGCTATATAAGCAACTCCCATGACGCGAATTTACATGAATAATTCGAATTACTAGAATTACACGCGCGATTGAAGTAAGTAAACTCAAAATGTTAAAGCGTCCAACTACGCACAAATAGTGTGTTTTTGCTGCCTCTTCCGCATCTGGTGTGAACGCACAGTTAGATGCTTTGACAGTTTTCACCATTTAAATCATATTTTAGTTTTATAGAGTTTGATTAGTAAACGTTTTTTTATTGACTAAGCTTGGGTTATTGGTTTACTACATATTTTCAAATGACATAAATGAGCACTTTTATTGGCATGTGTATTTTGCAAGTATCCCTTATCTGATATAAAAAAAATTCTACTAGGTCTGTTTTATAAAGTTTACGATTAAATTGATACTCGTGATATTTTGGTTGCGCAGTTAGGGCTGCAGGAATGGGTTCGAGGGGTGTGTCATGTTGTTCAGATCTTAGATTGGATTATCCTGTGAACCCTTGTTTTCAGGTTGAGGGATTTAAGTGATTTTAAACAAAACAAGTCACATTTTCTCACTCCCAGTGAGAGATGTTTTCTCTCTGATAGCTCCAGGTGATCTGATCCTGGAGAGATAACCTGGTGTTTAAACTCTGTCTCCTCTAGTTGTCACACTTGACCAACCCAGCATTGGAGTCTGTTTCACGTCACTTTGACCCGTTCAATAATTAGTATTTGCAAAGCGACTTCACAGTACATTTAATTCTATCGCTGGGGATCGAACCCATGAGCCATGACTTTGCACTTTTAATGCAATCGAGCTACACACTATTAGTTTAGTTTTTGCAACAGTTAGTGTCTTAAAACAGGTGGCCAACATTTTTGCTTGAGCTTCTTTAAACAACTTTGTTTACTGTGAGTTTGTTTAAATACACTTCTTTACAGAATGTGTTTTGAATAAGCAGTCGCTACATCATCAGCATTTCTTGGATGCCAAAAGTCAGTGTATTTAAAAAATTTCCAATTGCATGCATTCCAAGGCATTTTTTATGCATCTTCACATCAATATATGAGTGTTTGAGAGGATTTGGTGATGAAAAAGTGACTCGCAGTTTGTATAACCTCCTCCACCCCTACCAGAAAAGGCTTTTGTTGGTTTCCTTTCTTTAAATTGCGCCTTCCTTTGTTTGCACAAGTTTTTGGCAGCCGTCAGCTCTCATTCCCATGCAGGTACATGTCCATAAGATCCAATGATGTCCCTTTCTTTCAGCATGGCTGTGTTTATAAAGACCAGCCGATAGAGCGTGTCACATCTGACCCGACAGCGGGAGGGTTGCTGGGAAATCTGAAATTCACGCAGATTTTAACAAAGCAAGCAACTTCAAAGACTTCACATCATGTTTTACGATTATCTTATGATTTTAACCTTTTCTAAACGGTTTTTGTAAAAATAACTTTAACACTGCAAAAAATGATTTTCAAGAAAACGTTTTCTTAGTATTTTTGTCTTGTTATTAGTTAAAATATCTAAAAATTCTTAAGTTAAGATGCTTTTTCTTGATGAGCAAAACGACCCAAAAAATAAATCTAGTTTTTAGACCAAAAATATCAAATTTAAGTGATTTTGTGCATAAAACAAGCAAAAAAATCTGCCAATGGGGTAAGCAAAATTTTCTTGAATTTTTCTTGAATTTAGTGTTTAAGAAAAATGTTCAAGTTTTTGTCGCTTACCCCATTTTTGCTTGTTTTATGCACAAAATCACTTAAATTTGATATTTTTGGTCTAGAAACTATATACTAAGAATTTTTTTCTTGAAAATCATTTTTTGCACTGTAGGGAGACTGGGGCAAGTTGTCACAAATGCTTGACATTTTACATTCTCCTTACATTATCTTTTCATTTTTATTTATTTTGTTTAGTTTAAAGTTATATTTTACTTCTATCTTATACTTTGCTTAAGCTTTAAACATAACTTTTATTCTAAGTTTTATCTTTATTTTGATATTATCAATATATTATTAATTTCATTAATATTATTTATTTTGTCTACCGTCTACAGAGTTCATTTCATTGTACGGACAGATTTAATTTCACTGCGTGAACTGTGTGTGTGACAAATAAAAATCTTGGATCATGAATTATGTGTTTACACAGAAACCAGTGTTGTAGTCGAGTCCGAGTCAAGATCAAGACCAGAGATCGAGTGTCGAGTCCACATCCAGCTTTATCTGGACTCGGTCTTGATCTCTGGTCTTGGACTCGAGTTGGATTTGACTACAACACTGACAGAAACTGGCAGGTAATAAACCTAATCTCAAATATAGTTATTTATTGGAGTAAAAAGGATATGCAATAAGCAGTGGCGGCCGGTGACTTCTTTTTTCGAAAGTGCACGATGCGAAGTTCATCACAACATGTATGTAGCCCATCATGTGTGTGGTTCGTAATGTCAAAATATGTGTTCGGCGCGTCAGGTTATCCTATGTGCATCACGTGTTTTGTCAAAATAAGTGCCTCCTGCAGACGCGTCTAAAGGGTTTATGATTAAAGAGAGGCTCACGTTTGCCAGATACTCACATAAACGTAATCAGAGTAAACCTGCATGAGTGAGTGTCTCTTTTATCATAAACAATTTTGACGCGTGTGCTGCAGGCACTTATTTTGACAAAACACGTGATGCACATGGTTCACATGACTAAACAAACACATATTTTGTATTTGCGCCCCTCGGATGAGCAGTCACGAGCCGTCACTGGTAATAAGAGAGATAGAGAGAGATAGAGAGAGACAGGTGCAAGAGAATTGAGCCGTATAAGTGCCAACCAAATTAATGACAGAAAACATATAAACTTTAAATGAAGATGCTCTATTAGACAAATTTATTTGGATGTTAAATCATGTGTACTCGCCTGTTAATGGCCAAAAGTGGCTTCTTTTCAAATGTTTACTTTGTTAGAGGGAGAAATAGTCCTTGTTAATGCTGCTGCTGAATCAATATAACCTCGAGTCGTGTTCAGGGGCGGCCGGGCAAAGCTCCAGCTTCTCTACCGAACAATAAAGAGAAACATTAGGGTTCTAGAAGTCTCATTCATTTTGTCCATAGAGAAATTGATTTTTAACGATAATGTATAAACCTTTCAAGACAGACCTGCCATGCCATGGGCTGTGAGTTTGTTAAGCTGTGATATACGGACCGGTAGAAACCATACATAAACTTTAACCAGCCACCACTCAGGGCTCAAAAACATTTTCACACTGTTTTTCTTGCGAATATACTCTATAAAATTAGGGTTCTTTGCAGTGATGCAATGGAAGAATAATTTTTTTCCAGTTCTTAAAGGGCACCTATCATGCAAAATCCACTTTTACAGGGTATTTGGACATAAATGTGTGTTGGCATTGTGTGAACACAACCAACCTACAATAAAAAAATCTACCTACTCCGTATTTTTATCTCTAATAAGCTAGACATGCTGTTTTGATTCTCTTATCACTGTGATGTCACACTGATAAAGCCCCGCCCAAGGCCACTGACTGACAGTCACTCAGCGAGTTGTACGCTTTCTGTCATCTCTAAAATTGAGATAATATTGTTTCAGACTGTATTCAAAGGAATCAGATCTATTTTTAAACTAAAAGGGCTAACTGTCTCCTTTGGTAAAGGAGTGAGGAGCAGTAGCTAATTTGCATTTAATGGTACAAACACGAAAATAAGAGCATTTCGGACATGATATAATAAATGATCAGGGGGGGTATTTTGAGCTGAAACTTCACAGACACATTCTGGGCACGCATAAGACATATTTTATATCTTGTAAAAGTGGAAGCATTTCTTTTTTACTTTTTTATCATCTGAAAACATTTCCTTTCTTGTGCAACAGAAAGATTATTTGGATGTTAAAGGTTCTTTATGGAACCATACAACATTTTACGAACCTTTATTTTTGAGAGCGTACAACCCACTTGTGATGGCACCAGTAGATCTACACACAGGTGATTCTGATAAAGGTGTAATTACAGGGGTCTGTCCGTACACGACAAGACACGCTATTCACATAACTGTGAGGTTTAAGGATTTGTGTCAGTGCACACACACACACACACTCACATAGGCATTCATTCAAGCATTCAAAATAAAGTTGCATAAAAAAAATGTTAATATATTTTACCGGGCTGTCTGAGCTAAACAGCAACTTGGCATATAGGACGTGGGGTGACAGGTGTGTATTTATCAGCATAAATGAATGTGGCTCAACCAATCAAAACAATCAGTTTTATAAAAACATATAATCCACGTATAAACATAACTGCTTCTCTCAACTTTGGAGAGATTTTTATCTCTCCAAAGAGTTTTCGTGAGATCACGCTGGGCATTTGGGTTTTTTCTAAAATAACACTTTAAAGGTATATTTCACTTGAAAATTCTGTCATCGTGTATGAATTTCTTTTTTATGATGAACACAAAAGAAGATATTTTGAAAAAATTATGGTAAACACACAGCAGTAAGTGACCATTGACGTCTATAGTAGGAATAAAAAAATATGAGGGAATTTAATGGGTACCATCAACTGTGTGCTTACCATCATTTATCAAAATATTTTCTTCATCAGTTCACAATTTTTCCTAAATATTTTTTTTTACTATGTAAGTCAATGGTCACTATCTGCTGTGTGTTTACCATCATTTATCAAAATATCTTCTTTTGTATTCGTCAGAAAAAAGAAATTAATACAGGATTAGAACAACAAGAGGAGGAGTAAATGATGATAGAATTTACATTTTAAAGTGAACTATCCCTTTAAAGCATTTAACATGTAGTAAACAAGATATTAATTAATCGATAATTAATTAATTATTATTCTATTCTATTCTATTCTATTCTATTCTATTCTATTCTATTCTATTCTATTCTATTCTATTATTTATATTATATTATATTATATTATATTATATTATATTATATTATATTATATTATATTATATTATATTATATTGTTAAATGTTTATTGGTTAGTAGCCTTATTATTTTGAGGTTTAAATGCACAACATTTTTGATGAATAATGTATTATAATGTATGCCGAAGGCCCCCTGGCACCATCTCACGCCCCTCAGTTTAAGAACTCTGGTCTAAATAAATGAGTTTGATTGAATTTCATTTGATTAAAATTTATATTATTAACCTCAACTGAGGTGCTATTAAAAAAGTATCAGGTACTAGGTACAGTAAGCCCACACAGTGGAACCCCCCCAAAAGTGAGCCGTACCAAGCTGTACCATGCAGTGGGTATAATAGGTTTTCATAACGTAACAGGTTCTCTTATTCATATTGTGTAAACTGACTTTTTGCAACTGTTCATTGTTTATTTTTATTCTTCCTGGTTTGTCCTTTATTGTATGTTTTTTATATTTTATTGTCTTTGTATTTTATAGTTTGTTGTCCTTTTACATTGTCTTTCTTGAAAAAAAATACCGTGCAGCAGTAAAGATCTTTAATATATCGCCAATAACTATGTTGTTACCTGAACTGATTATGAGAGGTAAACACTGGCTGAGGTATTTTTGTGTGTTTGTTTCAGTGTGTGTCTGTGTGTGAGATTGTGAAGAGCACAGCTCTGACTTGCCCTCACAGATTTTTGAAATCCCTTTATCTGCCTCCTCTATGCACCTGCCGCAGGCCGCGCACACACACGCACGCACACACACACACACACACACACACACACACACAATCTCAAGCCCTAACATGTCACATTTAACAATCTCTACTCTTCATATCCTGATTGTTTTAATCTACATTTACCTATTTGATTCATTTTGTGATGTAAATCTGCGTTTTTCATAAAAGTCAATAGGAGATCCACATGACCCCCATGGATTATGGGTGGATTCTCGGACATTTTTGTGAACTGTGTGTTTTTGTCTACAAGATACATGACGGAAGTGAGGTGGAGCTCAGAAGGATTCCAATGGAAAGTGTTTCACAGTCCACATGTGCAAGCTGAGTCCGGGGACGACACTGTCATTCTTACGGTCTGGTCTCACGGAGATTGTATGAGTTATTCCTAAACCAAATCCTCAAATTTACAACGAGTAATTTTCTTAGAAGGCCAGCAGAAATCCTTTTTTATTTATTTTTGACAGTTTATGACCCTAATTTAGGGAAATGAAAAAGTGCAAACCAGTGGCATTTCAATGCTATCTTATGGCAATTTGTTTGTATTTTACGAGGTGGGTAATTTGTGTTAACTTATACGGCCACAATTGTACATTTTTGTACGATTTGCTTTTGCACCTTCACTGAAAAAATATTCATTCAATTTTTTTTAAGGTAAGTGGTTGCAATCAATTTATTTAAGCTACATTAAACAAATGTTTTTTTTTTCAATTTTTTTGTTTAAATGTAGCTTAAATACATTGATTGCGACCACTTACCTTAAAAAAATTAATAAATTGAATGAATAATTTTTTCAGTGTTTGACTTTGGGGTTAATGGCGTTGTTAGGGGTGTGGTTTTATTATTATTTTTTGTATGATGATCGTACATTTTTGTATGATTCACTTTGTACGCATTTTCACTGAAAAAACTTTACATAAAAATATAGTGCATCATTTTTGCTTTTTTTTTTTAAAGTAAGTACACTGAAAAAAAGATTCATTCAATTTACTCACATTTTTTAAGTGGTTGCAATCAATTTACATTTAAACAAAAAGAGAGAGATTGCAACCACTTACCTTAAAAAATTGAGTAAATTAAATTAATCATTTTTTTCAGTATATTACATGGAATTTTAAGGAATTTATGCAATTGCTTAACATTTTAAGTGAAACTTACTTAAAAAAGTGGATGCAAAAAAGATGTACTATATTTTTAAGTAAATCCAGCGTATTATTTTTTACAGTGTATATGAATTGGCTCGAAAAATGTACATGTTTTCGTACGATCAAGCTGGGCATTTGTTGGGGGACGAAATTATATTATATTATATTTGTAATATTAAACGATTATTGGTTAGTAGCCTTATATTTTTGAGGTTTAAATGCACAGAAGTTTTGATGAATAATGCATTCCCTAGTGAAAAATCCAACTAAGACCAGCATAAGCTGGTGAGCTGGTTTAAGCTGGTCTCCCATCTTGGTTTTAGCAGGTTTTGCTGGTGTAGCAAGCTGGCCTAGCTGTGTTTTGGTCACGTTTTAAGCTGGTCAGGCTGGAAGATCAACTGACCCACCAACATGACCAGCTTTGTCAGGCTGGGAGGACCAGCGTAAACCATCTAGCCACCTTAAACCAGCTAAAACCAGGTACCAGCTTATGCTGGTCTTAGCTGGATTTTTCAGTAGGGTTAAAAAATGCCAAAGGCCCCCTGGCACCATCTCACGCCCCCCAGAACTTTGGTCTTAGCAAATGTATTTGATTAAATTTCTTGTGAAATAACAGTGTGAACAGTCAGTTTTAAAACTAGATTGGAATCGACTGACAAGCTAAAAACTGGCCTTTGTGGCTAAAGAGATGTTTGGCAGTCGAAAGTAGGAATTACAGCGATCCTGAGTACTTTAACATAATCATTCCTTTCAATAATTCACTGTGTTATTATCCCGGCTCTCCACACAATCCTCGCCTTTGAATTTGATAGTCACCGCAAGGTCTTCGTCTTAAGAAAACAGGTAGCGGAGGCGTTTGTATATTTCCATTTTCTAAAACACTGTTACATATGTGATGGATTTCAATCCTCACGCCACCCTGAAGAAAAGTCCTCGAAGGATCTACAAAGCAGAAAACTTGATTTAAAATAAACCATCATGTGATGTTATGCGGCTGTAAACATTAAATTAACTTACACCCGGCACATAGTTTGTGCACCTCACCTACAAGCCTGGAGCTGCAGTATTACATGCGATCTGAGCTACACCTGCAGCCGCTGAACAAGTGTATGAGTGTCTAGGTGGTCGTGTTTAAACCTGTCCTGTCTTTCTCTCTCTCTCAGGTGAGGAATGCTTGCGCTGAGACTATCAGGTGCAGTGGGGCGCGTGGCAGCACGCTACGAATAGATAACCTGTTCTCATGAGGCACTATGCTATTGACTGTGCTGTCGATTGTTAAACGTCTGGGATCTTGGTTCTGTTCTGAAACAAACACACAGATCGAGTGAAGGTCACGGGATATTGATTCATGATAGAGGAACTGTTTGATGAAGAAAACAAAGCAACGTTTTAGACAGCGCGTGGTATCTTAAGTCAGAGTTGAACTGGGTGGTGGTTGATAAATGTAGCCTGAGGTGATGAAAATCTCTCTCTCTCTCTCTCTCTCTCTCTCTCTCTCCTGTATCTTCTTCACTCCACCTTTTTCTGATAAAAGAGTTTAGGAGATAAAGATTTTAGTTATTACCTTTTTAGATCCTTTAGGTTTGGCCAGTTAAGACTAAATGTAGTAAATGGTGAAAAAATTATCCAGAAGAAAGACAAGCATCACTATTGATTTAATTTAAACTTAATTGCGTGACTTGTTGACACAAGATGTGAAATGAGAATTAGATTTGAGCGAGTAACACCTTAGCAACTAAAGTCAACATCTTGGCAACCACACAAAATGCTGGGTTATTTTCAGCCCAGCATTGGGTCAAAAAGGGACAAACCCAGCCATTGGGTCAAATTAACCAAGAAAATGTTTAGATTTAACACAACAATGGGTTAAAACAACCCAGCACAGGTTAAATTACAACCCAACCAAGTGGGGTTTGTCCCTTTTTGACCCAACAATTGGTTGAAAAACCCAGCATTTTTAGAGCGGATTCAAAATACAGTAGCATTTTGGCAACAAATTTTGCATCACTAAAATTTTATGTACATTTTTTTATTTTTTATTATGTTTCTTTTGAATTTTTGAACTTTATGTTTAAATGGATAGTTCACCCAAAAATGAAAATAATGTCTTTAATGTCGTTCCAAACTCTTAAGACCTCCGTTCATCTTCGAAACACAGTTTAAGTTGTTTATATGTAGTCCGAGAGCTTTCTGACTGTCTATTGAAAATCCACATACGGTACACTGTCCATGTCCAGAAAGGCAACAAAAACATCATCAAAGTAGTCCATGCGACATCGGCGGGCCAGCCAGAATGTGTTGAAGCATCCAAAACACACCTTGGTCCAAAAACAACAAAAACACGACTTAGCATTGTCTTCTCTTCCGCGTCTGTTGTGAACGCGTGCACGAGACTAAAGTCACGTGACTGCAGTGACACGGATGACGTGTTATCCTCAGACATGTTTGCAAAGTTATTTTTTTCAAACTTACAGCGTGCGTCTCCCTTAGACTGTAAACGAAGCTCGGGCTCAGAAAAACAGCTGGGGTGCACCAGATAACACGTCAGCCACGTCACTGCAGTCACATGACTTCACAACAGATGCGGAAGAGAAGACAATGCTGAATAAAGTCGTAATTTTTGTTATTTTTAAAACAAAATGTATTTTCGATGCAACAAGTCACATTCTAACTGACTCACTGATGTCACATGGACTACTTTGATGATGTTTTATTACCTTTCTGGACATGGACAGTATACCGTACGTAGATTTTCAATGAAGGGTCTAAATGTAAAACATCACTGTAAAAAAAATCTGTAGAAATTACAATTGTATTGCAGCTGGGTTGCCGGTAAATTACCGTAGATTTAAATTTATGTTATTTACCGGCAAGAGTTTTTTCAAAGTTGAATAAATTTTAAATATATACAAGTCTTTATCTTTACAGAATAAAACTATACAATAAGAGCCTCATGCAAAGCATTCTGGGAACCAGAAATCATCATCAAACTTTTTCTGTTTTTTGCTTTAGATTTTGTTTCCCAGAATGTTTTGCTTGATGCTGTTTTTCTAGTTTTATTCTGTAAAGACAAAGACTTGTAAATGTTTAATGTTCATTTAACTTTGAACAAAATGTTGCTAGTAATAACATAAATTTAAGTTACCGTCAACCCAGCTGCAAATTTCTACTGAAATTTTTTACAGTGATCTTAAAGAGTGTTCAGAAGATGAACGGAGGTCTTTTACGAGAAAGACATGAAGGTGAGTCATCAATGACATTATTTTCATTTTTGGGTGAACTATCCTTTTAAATTTCTCAAAATATGTGACCCTGTGATGTAATATGTGAAATCCAGCTCTACATTCTAAAAAATCCTCTGCATTGGGCCAAAAAGGGATGAGCCCAGCAGCTGGGTTTGGGAATTAATGGAAATATATGGGAATTAATGGGAATTAGTGTTGCCTACAGGGAACTTAAATGTAGTAAAAATAATCTTGCAGTATAATCTTGTTTAAAACAACAAGATTTACTGAAATTTCTAGAGTCACATGCACACTGCTTACTGAAGGGCCACTAAGGGTCATGTTTGTATTTGATATAGTTTATATAAATTTCCAAATAATTCCCATTAAGTTTGATATTTGAAATATTTCCCAAATTCCTCAGATTCAATTCCCATGGAAAATTTCCTCCCATTTGCAACCCGACTAGAATCTGTATGACCAACATGAACAACCTGACTCAATGTGCTGTAAGGTCATAATAATTTGTATATCACTTCCACAATACATATTATAATTAAAGAAAATAATTTTTAAAGCCTTCAAACCCCCAGTGAGCGGCCAAAAGCAACTGCGGCACAGAAGAAACTATAAGATGTTTAGATAGTAGAGAAAACCTGACCACATACATTAACCGCCGCACCGCGGCTCCAAACTCTTTTTTTTTTTGCTGAACTACAGGACGTTATGCCAGAACACATAAAGCAATGGTAAACTGTTTTAATGATAGTTTTAAAATCAATTATAACACCATACTGGTCTGCTGTAATGTAATCGGAGCAGTCAAGCTCTCAGCTTCACATAAACCATAATCAGCAAACCATGATGCATGATGGTGTATTACCATACAGACGCCTTAATCTCTCAACTCATTCCTGTCAACAGAACACATAACACTTTCTATCAAAACCATGCAAACAGCATAAAATCAAAGTATTTTGCTTTCCATAACCAAACACAACATCATAAATCAAACCCAATCAGATATTTTATGAGTTTTCATTCATTATCTGAGTTTTTTTTCCCCCCATTTCGAGCGCATGTCCCGGGTTTTGTTATTGCTGCCCCTTTGGAAACACGGGTGATTGTATTTATCACCGAAAGCCAAGTGCACGGTTTTTAAGAAAGGAAGAAAAAGAAAAGATTGAGGAGGCCCTTCTCAGATTTTCATTTTTCCAGAATGTGTGTGTTTTTGTTGTCTTAAGTTTTCCTTGGTGGCCATGAACAAAGTGTTCCTCTGTGGAGCAGCGCTGGGGCTCGCAGACACTCTGTCTGTACTGGGAGTTCCTGTTCCCAAGTCCAAACCCACAGACCCACAGCAAAGAGGACAAGGTCAGTTTCTGCTCGGCAACATAAGAGCCGCATTACTGCGGACGAGTTGCAGCACTCCACAGACCCAGACAAGTGTATGTGTGTGTGTTGATGGCAAATGGTTAAATGGTGCTTTTAACTATCCAAATACTTACATTGCACTTGTAAGTGCGTGACATTGACAGTGTCACTCAACCCTGTTCAAACTTTGCTACGTTTCATTGTACGTGTTAATGTCATTTCCACTCGTTTAATGTGTTAACACTATTTTATTTATAAATCCTTCATTTGCAAAATAAAGTATTACAGTACTGATATGTTACCAAGTCTGTGAAAAGCCAGCTTAAGTAACATTTTGTAATTTACTGCTTTAATTAAATTATCTTATACATAACCTAAAGAGCATTGTGTGCAAATTTAACCTTAATAATTGACTGAGTAAGATCATGTCAGAGATTAAAATCGGTTATTAGGAAGACAACTTTTGGTATTTTTGTGCAAATAGTAGCATCAATAAAATAATTACTTTCAGTATTATAAATAAATCTGTATTACTGATTACACCACAAAACATAGGGGTCATAGTCAATTTTTGGAAATTGAGATTATATATATCATCATTAATGTATGGTTTGTAAGGATGGGACAATATTTGGCCAATGAACAACTATTTGAAAATCTGGAATCTGAGGGTGCAAAAAAGTCCTTAGCACTGCATCAACTCAAAAAATAAAAGTATTGATATATTTACCATAAGAAATTTACAAAACATCGTGGATGATGATCTTTACATAATATCCTAATGATTTTTGGTATAAAATCGCTCATTTTGACCAATACAATGTGTTTTTGGCTTTTGCTACTAATATACCCGTGCGACCTATGATTGGTTTTGTGGTCCAGGGTCGCAAATGTTTACAAATGTTAAGTCAATGCTATATTGATAATATTTTGGTATTCCAGCCCATTCTTATGAAATGCGCATAAATAGGCGAAAAGTCGTGCAATACATACGCAAAATTCCCATTTTGCTTGCACATGATACGCCAGTCCTTGCCGTTCACTTAATACGACACATCTTTTTGTGTCGTTTTATGTATTGGTTTCTTATCTTTTTCTGTTTTTTTTTACCATTGTTGCTTGGGTTTGGGGTTAGAACAACTTTTTGTTACATTAAATGGCATGGTTAGGGTTAGGGTGGGTTAGGGTTAGGGTTAGGTTAGGGGAACTGAATGCCTCGTAGGCTAGCTCTGGCACAGGTACACTGTAAAACGTTATGTTTGGTTAGGGTTAGGTTAGGTTATATATATATATAAAAGAATCAAAAAGTTATGTGACTCTATATATATATATATTCTATTTTTAAACCATGGTCACTTGGAGTTGGGGTTGAAATTGGACTTTGGCATTTGTATTGCACGACTTTTCACAATGCGTGCTATTTATACGCATTTATTGAGAATGGTTGGGTAAATTTCTTTTTTGGTTACTCAACTGCTTTTTCCTATTTTAAACCATTGTCGCTTCGGTTTAGTGTTAGATTTGGTACTTGCATTACAATGTCACTTTATATATTGGTTTATACTATTTTTTCTGATTGATTTTTTTATATGTCGCCTGGCGTTAGGGTTAGAGTTGGGTTTGGGTAAGGATGCCATTTTATGTAAATCTAACCCTAAACCGAAGCGGCAATGGTAGGAAAGTAGGACAGGACAGTTCAGTGACCAATACGTGATGGTCACGCGAAAACAGGAATTCGTTATACGATCACAAAAAAACTCGGAAATTCGTGATAATATCACGGAAAAATAATTAAAAAGTTACATGACTATATAACGAAATTTCGTGATGCTGGGCTGTAGGTATTCATTGAGGCACCTTATGCTGGGTACGCACCAAAAGATTTTTTACATATACGATTTTCAAAATGTGATAGACCACTAACATGAGGATAAAAAATCCTAGATTTAACTGTTTTGCACCTATAGTGTGCCATGATGTGTCAAATACAGCACACAACACACAAACATATTTTCAACCAGAGCCTCGACTGTGAACACAGGAAATCTCACAAAATCTCGCAAGACTTTAGAATAAGCATGCTGGACGATATGCAGGAAGACATTTCAATGATAGTACTTGGAATGATTTTCAAAAGGGTTTTGGTGAAGTCGTGGAGACAGCGGGAACATGGTCTGTACAAGTTCACTTTGCATCAACTCACTTTGTGCTGCGCTATGACTGCTTCCATCTTCCATCATCTCGCTTTTTGAATGGATATTGTTTCGTTTCACGTGATAATCTCAAGAGCGTGCACAAGTTCTGATCGTAAATATTAAACATGTTTAATATTTACGATTTGCAATCGGGGCGGCACCGACGTTCTTCCGATCAGGTTCAGACACTCTTAACACACCTTAAAAAAATGAAAAATCTGATAAGATAATCTGTAGAACCATCAAGATAATCGGGACATAGCTAGGATTGTCGGAAGGGGGAAAATCGGCCCAAAATCAGCCCGATTATCTTGTAATCTTGTGTGTACCCAGCATTATAGTATCTTAATCCTTGGTATTTGCTAATGGTGATTCTCAAACATTCACTTGTTACCACCTGATACCAATCCATGGTTCTACTACGGTACTTTAATACACCAAAGTATTTTTATTTGTTATAGCAATAGTCATGATTGTCTTCACCATTAAGAAAATGTGTCTAACTATCCATCCCTGTTTTTCCTTTACAAACATTCCAGGAATCCGCTCAGGATTATCAGAGGTCTGGATTCCAGCCGTGGTCAGGCATCATAAAAGAGGTTGTAGTGCATCAGTGTAAAAGATTACGTCAAAGACACAGAGGTTCTGTTATCAGATGAGAGTATCACCGCTCCACAGCGCAGGTCTTTGATGTTACACGTCCACGTAAAGCGCCGTAAGTCTCTCGTCCATCTGCTCTGATGTTTCACAGACCCGCTGAGATTTCACAGCTTTGATGGTCAGCAAGGTTTTTAAGCAGTAAGCTTTTCTGATATTTTGATAGTTTTACAGCCAAAACAAGCCCGGTTTATCTTTTCATTGGCTTACATCATCTGGCAAAGGTAGACGCAAAGACGGCTCACCTTAGATTGAGATGTCATTCTGATAAGAAACATATCTGCTTTACACCACCCGTGCTCATTTTTTATTTATTTTCATGACTATTTGAAATAGTATTTTAGTAGATATAATACGGTGGCCTTGAAGTGCAAAAATAAATTACAATGGTAAATTACTTATTTACAAAGTTTTTTAACACATTTACAAGTTTTTTAACAAATTTACAAGTTTTTAAACAAATGTACAATGAGTGAATAAATGTACAAGTTTTTTTAACAAATTTACAATGAGCGAACAAAATTACAAGTTTTTTAACAAATTTACAATAAGTAAACAAATGTACAAGTTTTTTTTAAACAAATTTACAAGTATTTAAACAAATTTACAATGAGCGAACAAAATTACAAGTTTTTTAACAAATTTACAATAAGTGAACAAAATTACAAGTTTTAAAACAAATTTACAAACTCAAATTTACAAACTCGTCACGCTTCCCTGTTTCAGTCTATGTAACCCCGGGAGCGAACGAACAAGGCAGTCCTGATTAAAAAGTTTGGAGTACCAAAACATTAGTAATCTAATGAGAAAGTCAGTGAATTATTTTGATAACTGCCATCCAAAATGTGTGAAACTAAAGCTAGCGTTAGCTAACTAAAGCTATTTCAGTTACCTGAAAATAAGATCCAGTATCCCTTTGAGTCACTCGAGAAGCGATGAAAGGATATATTATCACTCTCTTTCCATTAATAGGATGTACAGCCTAATACACAACATCGCATTCGCAACTCTCATGTGATTCACGGCTATACTTTCAGGTTTGTTCCCACCGGAGGCTCAGATGGGTGACATCAGCGTATTGTACCTACCCTTTCAGTAAAAAACTTAAATTTGTTTGTAATTTTGTTTGGTCATTGTAAATTTGTTTAAACACTTGTAAATTTGTTAAAAAAACTTGTAAATTTGTTCATTATTGTAAATTTGTTAAAAAAACTTGTAATTTTGTTCGCTCATTGTAAATTTGTTTAAACACTTGTAAATTTGTTTAAAAACTTGTAAATTTGTTAAAAAACTTGTAAATTTGTTTAAAAACTTGTAAATTTGTTTTTAATCTTGTAAACAAGTAATTTACCATTGTAATATATTTTTGCCCTTCCAGGCCACGGTAATATAATCTTAAAAACAGCAGAATGTATGCAATGGTGTGCATTATTTTTAAACAATTTTCATCTCTCTAGTCGAGCCTATTTGTTAAAATAAAAATAAAAAAATCTTCACAAGACCGTTATAGACAATATGGATCATTTAGGTACAGATATGTATGTTTGAGGTACTAATATGCACCCTTTATGTAGACTTTTAAAAAGGTTACCGCCCCAGTGACAGCCTTTCTACCTTTATTCTCAAAGTGTACTCAAGTTTTTAACATGAATTAAGGGTATCACAATAAAAAAAAGTTATGACACACATTATGTTTCTTCTGACAAAATGAAAACAAGATGAAATCACCCTGACTGTGACAAACTCATCGAAAGCATAAAACAACTGATTTTGATGATCCACCGCGGTCAGGGACTTTCTGAAGTCTTGGCAGAAACTCTGAGCTTCTCTGCAGTTCACCAGACCTCTGAACAGATTCAGAGCAGATAACCCAGCCGTATATCAGCTGCAGGCAGTGACTAGTGAAGTGCAGGCGGACCTTATCTGTGAGTGAGTGTGTCTGGTCTCTTATCCGCCTGAATGCTCAGATCTTGCATCCCTGAGATGCTTTGAGGCAAAAAACGCAGCAATGCACCATTCATACACTTCATTGGACAGGAAAACCTTGTAATCGTACAAGCCCGTGGATTTCAAAACTTATTGTGAATTGCACAAAGAAATGGCACGAGCGCTGTGAAGACTTTGTGTGAAGAACTTTTCCATATTAAAAGGAATATTTCACTTTTATAAAATAAATTCTGAGAATTTACTCGCCCCCATGTCATCCAAGATGTTTATGTCTTTTTTTGTTCAGTCGAGGAAAAATTAAGTTCTTAGTGGACCTCAAAAGTTTACCATTTCAGTGCAGCTTTAAAGGGCTCTAAACGATCCCAACCGAGGCATAAGGGTCTTATCTAGCAAAACCGTCATTTTCGCCAAAAAAATAAATAAATAAATTTGTAAATAGTACTTTTTAACCACAACTTCTAGTCTTGCACTAGCCTTGTGATGCGCCAGCGTGACTTTACATATTACGTAATCACGTCGAAAAGTCACGCATGATGTATGCGCAGGGTGACAATTAGACATGAGCCGGTTACCAGTTTCAGGGTATACCGAGTCAATGTTTCAAAACCACTAAAATTTTCTGTAATACCGTTTTCAAGGTATGAACTGTGTTTACACAAAATTAAAAAAAATAATGTAATTGAATTCATGTTTACATTTCAATTACATATTTTTGAAAGAATTTTATCATCTAAATGCTTTGTTTTTACCTGGCATAAACGTTGTATGTTGCTTAAAAATAAAACGTATGGTGTCCAGTTGAAAAGTAGATGTTTTATACGCAGACATCTGAAAATAACACATTTTAGTGTTACAATGGCAATACCGCATCATATTTTTGCGTAAAGTAATCATACCGCCAGAATCTCATACCGGCACATGCCTAGTGACAATAAGTGCCATTTTTTGGGACACGTCCTGGCCAGGATTTCGGGTGCGTCTTCCGGAAGTCGTATCTGTCAACCGCATACGTCATCGAGGTTCTCACATTTCAGTTAAAACCATTTAATTCTTACTTTGAAATGTAATGGTTGTATTTCTGAAATTGATGACTTCCGGTAGACACACTCAAAATCTTGGCCAGGACGCGTCCTGAAAAATAACATGTATGGTCACCCTTCGTACGCGAAACTACCCCTCCAGTGTTTACAAGTATGGAGAAAGAGGACCGTTTCGACGTTGTTGTATGTGGAACGATACTAATTAATGTCTTTGTGTCAGTTAACAGTTTAAAATGGTCCGCAATTGTGCGTTTCACATATGTAACGCGTGACCAGTGTTGGGGAAAGTTACTTTTAAAATTACAATATTAAGTCACTCCCCAAAAAAGTTACTAATTGCATTACTTAGTTACTTTTCATGGAAAGTAATACTTACGTTACTTTTGCGTTACTTTTGCGTTACTTTTTTACTTGGCAGAGGCTTGATCTCTTTCAGGACTTGCAGGTGTTTTTTATGAATGAGAACTTGGCATATTTCCATCGCAAAAATGTCAAGCTCGGGCCTGCCATCTTTGTTTCTGACTCAAACTGTTCCCGCTCAGGCACGCACGCATAGAGTGTGTTAACCTATGTGATTACATTCAGTTTAATTCAGTACATTTAAAAAAATCGTATTAATTAATTAAAAACCGGATAGCCTGCACGAGGACACGAGCGCACTGAAGAATAACTTGCATTACTTTTAAAAAAAGTAACTTAAATATTAATGTGGACATTTATAAAGTAATGTGTTACTTTACTTGTTCCTTCAGAAAAGTAATATTATTACGTAATGCACATTATTTGTAATGCGTTACCCCCAACACTGCACGTGACATGATTACGTAATATGTACGGGTCGCTTTAGCGCATCACAGGGCTAGTGCAAGATGAGAAGTTGTGGTTTACATATTTTGTGGTAAGTACTTTTTTTGGCAAAAATGATGATAGCTAGCTGCATTGAAACTGTAAACTGTTTAGGTTCACTACAGTCCACTATATGGAGAAAAATCCTGGAATGTTTTCCTCAAAAAACTTCATTTCTTTTCAACCGAACAAAGAAAGACTTTAACATCTTGTATGACATGCTGGTGAGTAAATGATCAGGATTTTTTGTTATAAAAGTGAAGTAATCCTTTAAGGAAAAATCATCAATTGCAGACGCATGCCAAGTGATGCAAAATCAAAAATGAACCCTGCAGGCATAAAAAAGAAAATCAGAGACAGGAAAAAAGTTACTCAAATGGAAAAAACAGAGCTGAAGGAGAATTAAACGCTTGGCTCATTCATTCAAAATGTTCAAAAGTCCCCGAAGTGCATTATAATGTTACTATTATCATCACCTTCCACCAGATTTTATTCCTTTCTTGGGGCTGTTGAAATACTCCCAAAACTTGTGCAATGACTCACAATGCAGTTTCCAGTTTACACACGACGGCGCCTGAATGTTGATGAACAACAGTCGCAGTCGGGAATGGAAAATACTTTCACTCCTGTATTCACGTGTAAACTTTAAACTTAAAGTGATTTTATAAAGTGTTTTTTTTTTGTGTGTGTGTTTGCACAATGAGATTCATCTAAAAGGTCAGCTTTTTTCAGGTGCTCTGTAAAACTTGTTTTAAGGAGAGACTGATCGATCCCTAACCAAAGATGATATAACAAGTGGTCAAAAAATAATCCACACACGCACCTAAAGGTACATATTGGTTCTAAATATAAAAGTGGTACATATTAGGACATTTAAAGGTTATTGTCCCCCGTGACAACTAGGGACCATATTTTGACCTTTTTATTTTGACAGTGTGGACTCTCTAAGCATTTCCCATCGAATTGTTGACTTAGACAATGTAGTGAGTTTTGTTGGAAAGCCTTTTTGGTGTTTCCTCAAGGCAGTCGTTTTAAAAGCTTTGAGCGAGAGGAGGAGGGGGGTTTGACTGTCTGCGCCACATCCTACTGAGTCAGAAATCTTACATCTGGACCCGACAGGACTCTGTTACTCAGCATTACACACACACACACCTCTGTAGCTGCTGTACAAACACACAAATCCTTACATCATCGCTACAACACACACAATCTGAACCACATCAAAACCCATCTGCTGTCTTCTTACGTTTACTAGGCAGTCGTCTCAGCCGCGCCCACACACTAATGCATATTGCACACAATCCCATTGGCTGAAGGTTTTTTTAATGTACTGTACTTGGAGTCTCTACATATTTTCCACGTTTTTACAATACTGAATGTTCTGTGCAGTCATTCACAGAGGATGCTATTAATAACTATAGCAAAACTGCACATGATGCGTTAAATTTTGTATTCAGTGCATCTTTATATTTTTGCTTAGTGTTGTGTTTGCCAAGGTAAGCATGATTTGTTACAATTACACTTACGTCATTTCGTTTTATAGCTAGTTTTACAACTTTTCGGGGAAAATTTTTAGTTTATTTTGTATTATACACATTTAAAGGGGACATTTCACAAGACTTTTTAAAGATGTCAAATAAATCTTTGGTGTCCCCAATATGTACATATGTAAAGTTTTAGCTCAAAATACCAAATAGATAATTTATTATGGAAAAATGTGCCGTGTGTCCTTTTAAATGCAAATGAGCTGATCTCTGCACTAAATGGCAGTGCCGTGGTTGGATAGTGCAGATTAAGGGGCGTTATTATCCCCTTATGACATCACAAGAGGAGCCAAATTTCAATTACCTATTTATTTACATGCTTGCAGAGAATGGTTTACCAAAACTAAGTTACTGGGTTGATCTTTTTCACTTTTTCTAGGTTGATAGAAGCACCGGGGACCCAATTATAGCACTTAAACATAAAAAAGTCAGATTTTTATTATATGTCTGATACTGCTTTAATATAAGTACAATATAGTCAAGTTGAACCCTTAGTGTTTCTATATCAGTTGCAAAAAGAATTATGACATAAATTACATGCTAATGCATTGAAAAAACATTTATGCAAAGTGCTTTTAGTTTAACCCTTTCAGCCCTTGATGATCACATCTGATCTGCCTCACTGTTTTCATTTGACATTGCGAATTAAAAATACAGCCATTGAAAACACGTCAATTTCATAAAAACTCCCACGATGCAAAAAATGATTTTCAAGAAAAAAAATCTTTGAATTTTTGTCTTGTTTTCATTAAAAATATCTACAAATTCTTAAATTAAGATGCTTTTTCTTGATGAGCAAAACGACCCAAGAAAATAAGTCTAGTTTTTAGACCACAAATATTAAATTTAAGTGATTTTGTGCATAAAAAATCTGCCAATGGGGTAGGCAAAAAAATCTTGAAAATCTTTCTTAAACACTAAATTCAAGAAGAAGTCAAGAAAAATTTGCTTACTCCATTGGCAGATTTTGTTTGCTTGTTTTATGCACAAAATCGCTTAAATTTGATATTTTTGGTCTAAAAACTAGACTTATTTTCTTGGGTCGTTTTGCTCATCAAGAAAAAGCATCTTAATTTAAGACATTTTAGATATTTTTTCTTGAAAATCATTTTTTTTTTGCAGTGCATATGTCCCCGAAAAAGTTTTTTCCTTCGCATGGGGTGGTTTTCAGGCAATTCATAAACGGTTCTTTTTTTCAGCAAAACTGCACATTTTATAGGTCACCTGATAATTATAATATTATTATTTTAATTATTATTTGAAGATGAAGTGGTATGTACTAAAACTTCCCAGAAACACCTCAATACATGTCTGTTCCTATAAGTACAAGAGGCTTTCCTTGCCAATAATGTTTGGATAATACTCCTACATCTCTTTTGATTTAAAATAATGTACTATTACTTTTAAGAAACACACTGCTGCTTCCTTGGCATTATGCTTGGAAAATACTCTTACGTCTCCTTCGGTTAAAAATAATGCCTAGCGCGGTGCATGTGATACCAGTAAACCTACCAACATCATTCGATGTGATGTTTGGAATCGCGAGAGAAAAAACAACGTTTTAGTTGCATCATCATTTAATAGTCTTTAATCGAAAAAATAAACAAAAGTTTTGCGCATATCTGCAATTGAAACTTAGCTACTGTCATAGTCAAGCAATCATCCTGACAGGTTCATATGTTGATTCTCCCTGAGATTCAGGTGACAGGACCATTTGTGAAAAAACATTTACGGGATTCCCAAACCTTGCATTGGAAATCAGAAGGCATGAACGCTTTATATAAATGGCCCTCAGAAAGGGCACATCTGATATCCAGCAGTGTTTATTTCAAACTGGCTTGCGTTGTTCAGACATGCTTTTAGACTACAATACCATCATGCAGTGAATATTTTCTAGGGCTTGTTTGTTCCAAAAATCTTTTGTCTCCATGGATAAAGCCAGTGAGGCTAAATGCAGGTACTGGCTTGATGCTAATGTGTAAATCGATCACTTCCTATTTCTCTTTTGTTTTGAAATAGACCTGGATATTGGGAACGATTGGGCAACAGACGTGATTCATTTCGAGGGGATTTAACGCATTACTTTACAAATATTTACTTTTATCTAACAAAAAAAGTGCATATGGGTTGTTTCAGTGGTTTAAAGGGGCCATGACATTAAAATCTGACTTTTTCCATGTTTAAGTGCTATGATTGGGTCCCCAGTGCTTCTATCAGCCTAGAAAATATGAAAAAGATCAACCCAGTAACTTAGTTTTGCTAAACCATTCTCTACAAGCACATGAAAAAATAGGTAGTTGAAATTTGGCTCTCCTTATGATGTCATAAGGAGCTCTTATTATAATAATACCACCCCTTAATCTGCACTATCCAACCACAGCTCTGCCATTTAGTGCAGAGAAAAGCACAATTGAGTTTTAATTGCAAAAAACCACCATCATTGTGATCAGTGTTTGAATTTCATCAGCTCATTTGCATTTTAAAGGACACACCCCAAAACGGCACATTTTGGCACACACCTACAAAGTGGCAATTTTAACATGCTATAATAAATTATTTATATGGTATTTTGAGCTAAAACTTTACATATGTGCTCTGGGGACACCAAAGATTTATTTGACATCTTAAAAAAGTCTTGTGCCAAGGCCCCTTTAAATTAACCCCTTAACTGGCGCAGCCCTTTTTGATTGGAAGGGGTGAAAGTGACATATACCTTCAAACGAATATAACTTTGACATTTTTTTAGTCTAGAAGCCTAATCTTGGTCTGGAGATAAAATTTTATAAACACAAATTGTTGTAACAGTTTACATTTATTGTAATAAATAAAAATAATGCAATAAGGAATATATTTTATACATAAAATTATCAAAATAATTAGGTTTGTGTCCCACTTTTAGTGGTTTTACCAACAATGGCAACTAGGTGTCAACAATTTGCTGCATACTCTTGTCACAAATCAATAAATTACTGTCATTGCATTAATATTTTTACTGCTAAAAGCTTTTGAAATATGAAAACTACATTCTTCGACCTTTCCAACGATAGTATGTCGTGATAGATTAAAATGCAAAATATTGAAGTAAATAATGAAGTAATATCTCATATTTCATCCAACTAAACAGATAAACTGCAATAATTTTTTTATGATTTCCGATTTTGTTTTTATTGATTATCATTGGTTTTAAAGGCATGTGGTTCTGCACCTGTCAAACGATACCATAATTTCATGGTCTAAAAGAGTATTTTTCCACTAAAAATAACATTTTATGAAACATAAAGGTTTATCTCAGTAAAGCTGAATGGACTAAATTAAAAGAAATTGCTCAGATGCAAAAACTGCTAGTCGGCACCTCCATCAAAATTTGGATAATCATATTAACTGAATGCTATCGGCACATATTATCAAATATTATCAAATATTTTCGCGTTAAATCTGCTTAATCCCGCCCTCATGGCATTGCAAAATACTGTTTTGTTGGCAGAATCCATTGAGAGTCTTATATAAAATGAAAACATGTCACTTAGAGGGTTTTGCATCTGAGCTCCTTGTTTCTTGTAACATACAGTATCTTTGGTCTTGTTAACACACAAACATCATTTCGGGAAATTACAACAAGGGGAATAATTTCCATCTGTTTCTTTAGGTCAGGGTCACTGCATGACACACTAAGCAGAACAAACAGGCCTTCAACCAGCTTTCTAATTCAACATGTCGCGTTAACAGGAGATGATGCATTGCTGTGAAAACAGCGAGCGAAAGAGAGAGAGAGAGAGAGAGAGAGAGAGAGAGAGAGAGAGAGAGAGAGAGACCAAGAACAAGAATAATGTACTTTCATTGTAACCTTGGTGTGTCCTCAAGCCATGGGAGTCTTGTGATGGAGGGAGACCTGACGTGACACATCAAGAGTTCAGTATGATAATAAAGCACAGTGTTATGAGTTTGCCATTTTGATTGACTTTTCCTGCAGATTGCATTAGAAACTCTCAAATGCTTAAAAGAGACAATACCATCAAAAAGCACATATTTTAAGTATAACATAAGAAGCGTTAGGTAACAGGCACAAAGAATCACTGAATGTACTGAATCTCCAAAAAAAACATGAGATAATTGAACACCTGTATGGCGTCATGGGGGTCTCGGGGGCTTTAGGTCTCTGATTCACATTGAACACCTGGCATAGTTTTTCCGTGAGTCAGATTATAAGAAGATAAAGCCCAAGAGCACCGAAGAGACCAGATCTGAAGTGGTGACATCAGACCTCTACCTGCAGTCTTCAAGATGAACACATCTACCTGTGAGTCTTTATGTTTCAAGAATCTTCGGTATTTTAGCCACGAAATTGCTTAGGGTATAACATTAGTGTGTAGTGATGTGGATTAGTAGTAGTACTACATTTTGAATGAGTGACAAAGAACAGGCCCACGTATAATCCAAGCGTTTTGTTATTTACCAGGTGCTACAAAGAAAAACATATTTAAATAACAACAAAGTAAGCATATACTTACAATACAAAGTATTTACCAACATTAGAATAGGGTAGAAAGGCATGGACAATAACACGGCAAAGAAATAAACATGAAAGTTCGTACCTCACTAACAAACAAAAAAGTTTGGAAAATAAAAATCATTGGCATCAACAACATCCTAAGCACACTGCGACTGGTGTGTCTCCAGATTCAACACATACGTCACTTGACAAGCTTACCTATGTTTGTTTTCCCATGTTGCCAATAAACAAAACTGCCAAACAGTATAAACAATTAACACAACAAAAGTTACACAATGTTAGTTTATAGCAATATTCAAAACAGCCAGAGAGAAAAGAGGAGGGCATCTGTGGTTTTGAAATAGCAGGATGGGTCTATTGGAATGGTGCCATCGCCACTTGAGATTGACCAACTTCAGCCAATGGCAAACTTCTGAGAGAGAGAGAGAGAGAGAGAGAGAGAGAGAGAGAACACAAATTGAAACAAAAGTAATAAACATGAAACACAAGGACTGAGTAAACTGTTAATCAACACAGCTAGCGAGAAAAGATGAGGGCATCTGGGGTCTATAAAAAGTACAAAATAACAGAATTGGTCTAAAGAAGCGGTGACATCAGTGGGACACTTGAGATTGATGCCACCCTCAGCCAATGCCAAACTTTTGAGAGAGAGAAAATTGACAATTGAATCTGAGAGAGAGAGAGAAAGAGAGAGAGAGAAAGAGAGAGAAAGAGAGAGAGAGAGTCCAGTTAAACGGGACTCAAAATCACTCAATACAGTATTATGTACTGTATTTAATTGCAACAGCCTATACAATGTAATTTAAAATGAAGCCAGATTAATAGATTCATATTCTTGGTTTTAAATGAATCACTGGTTCCTGAAACCTAAAATCAACTTTTAATGACATACAGTAAATGTCCCATTTTAAAGAGCACCAATTATCCGATTCACATTTTACATTTCCTTTGGTGTGTAAGTGTGTATTAGTACATGTTAACAATATGCAAAAGGTACAAACCCCAAAGTAAACGATGACGCAAGTTATTGTCTCCAATGTAAATCTCTACAACAAACACACAGATTGTAGGCCACAGTTTACTTCCTGGGATTGGTGATGTAGTAAACACCAATATTATCCTAATTTTTCCCGCTTCAGACTCACAGCCTGTAAGTTAACTCCTGTTAGCAAGCGAATCTTTCAAACATGGTAAGGAGCCTCACATTTCCTGCTGACGTCAGAGGTATTGAGACCAATCACAACATACAGCTGGCCAATCAAGGACAGTTTTGTACAAAACCCATGCGTTTCAGGAAGAAATAGAAATCTGGAGCTACAAAAATGTACGGTGAAAAATAAAGTGTTTTTTTACCAAAAACCACGCAAACACATTGTATTATACCAAATACACAAAATAACGTGTTTTTTTCGCAATGAAATAGGTGCACTTTAAGATGAGATTGTTGTTCAAAGTAAATCTGTACCTTAAAACAATACAGTATGTATGCCAAAAAGATAATAAAACACTTTGCTGTTTTATATTAATAAACATGTACATTGTATGTTTGTACAAAATCATACCATACACACACAATCATATAAATGTCATATACCCTCAAAAACGTAGAAGTTTAAAGGGCACCTATTATGCAAAATCCACTTTTATAAGGTATTTAGCCCATAGATATGTATAAAGGCTAAATGTCTTGCCAATTGAGTGGAACGTCCGCATTTGGCGGCCATCTTACCACAGGCAGCTCGCTCACTCGTAGCATTGAGTTTTAATAGCGCAGGTGCTTTTAAATGACCATAACTTGCTCAATTTTCTACCAATTTTCAAATGGTTTGGTTTGTTATAAACGTCAAAGATGTACACTGAAAAAAATGATTAATTGAATTTAATAAAAAATTTTAAGGTAAGTGGTTGCAATCAATTTATTTAAGCTACATTTAAACAAAAAAGATTAGTAAAATTAAATAAAATATAAAACTTTTGTTTAAATGTAGCTTAAATAAATTGATTGCAACCACTTATCTTAATTTTTTTTTATTAAATTCAATTAATCATTTTTTTCAGTGTACCTATGACACTGCATACTTATACACACACAAAAAAAAAACATGTTAAAGCATTCAGAAATATAGCCACGTTAATAGCGTTTGTAAGAAACCAACCCGTTTGAAAATTGGTAGAAAATTGTGCAAGTTATGGTCATCTAAAAGCACATGCACCATCAAAACTCAATGCCACGAGTGAGCGAGCTGTCTGAGGCAAGATGGCCGCCAGGTGATGACGTTAGAGACTCAGCCGTAACACATCTAGCCTTTACACATATCTATGGTTTGGACATAACTGTGTGTTGGCAGTGTGTAAACACAACCACTTTACAATGAAAAAATCCACCCTCTCCTTTTTTAATCCCGAGTCTCATTAGACATGATGTTTTGATTCTCTTGTTAATGTGACATCACACTAATAAAGGCCCGCCCTCGGCCACTAACTGACAGTCCTGGATTAGAGTTGTACGCTGTTTGCCATATCTCAATAGTGAGATGTTATTTTTTTACCACTGGAACTGTAGAGTTGCCACCCAAGTTTTTACTGTGAAATAATGTTGACCATTAATAGTTTTTTAATGGATTGCGCCTATATTTTTTTATATGGAGTTCATAGCATTTGATTTGGCAGATGACTTATAACGTCCAGGTCTGTGTCATTGTGTCAGAGTAACCACGGTGTACTGTGATTGCTGAGTAATACTCCAGTAATAAACTTTCACATGTGTGAGAGTCGGTCTGGCTTGACTATGTGGCCTCCGAAGCCTTCAAAGAAACTGGCAGCAACGTGAGATCCACATAGTGAGGAGGTGAAACATTTAGGATTTGTTTGGGAACTGAACAGGTTCACAAGGACAGGTTCATGTGGACACTTGTTCCTTTTAAATCCATGTGCAAACATACAAACGCAGAAGCCGGCGGTCTGTTTCAGTAGGCGAGTTCTCTTGAGGACATTGTGGACATTTCATTGCAAGACAGAACAAGAGTTTTATCCCACTGCTTTTGACCGATGAACGTTCATGAATGTTGTTTGTAATTGACGGATAAGCACTGCACTACTGTCAATTAAATATTTTCAAGCTGAAATATTAAAAACCTTTTCAGATTTAATCTTTCTTTCTATAGTAAATGCCAGTGAATGCATGTCTATTCCAACAACTTAAAAGTTTAACACATTTGCTTCCAATGAGCACTTG
The DNA here is from genome assembly GCF_027580225.2 of Misgurnus anguillicaudatus. Lineage (NCBI taxonomy): Eukaryota > Metazoa > Chordata > Actinopteri > Cypriniformes > Cobitidae > Misgurnus > Misgurnus anguillicaudatus. Next base: position 29,264,456 of record NC_073361.2, on the reverse strand, counting down.
GTGAAGTTTGACATTACTGTTGTGTATCTGAGTTACTACCTTGTATTCGGATTTAGTGTTCAACTTCTAAAAAATTGCTTTGTAAAAACACTGTATACACCATAGTGAATATGCCACTTTCCCCCAATACCAGTTACAAGACATTTGCATCATAAAAAACTTGAATTGCATTTTGGTGGGCTCCCAAAATGTAAGTTAGCATCTGGTGGAATGAGTTGAACCATATTCTTAACTGTTTAAGGGTTTCTTATTTGCATAACATTGCAAGTGCCGTGCAAATGTCAACATTAGGCTAATTGTTATTCAATGCAAATGTTGAAAGCTTGCTGTACTTGTTAGCACCCTATTAAGGGAACCATGAGTATGCATGACAAAAAAAAACATTTTTATTCAAAAAAGTGTACATTTTATTTTTTGTACAAAATCATACCATCAATTTACACTTTGAAATAGAAAGTACAATCATATCAGTGTCATATACATTCAAAACATTTATATGGCAAAAAAGTTCCTGATGGACACAAAGTATTGCATATCCGAGTGCTGGTTAATTCCTGCTGTTGTTGTGTTATGACCACACAACAGTTTAAATACTTTTGCACTTGTTCCCCACTTGTTTAAAAATGGCTTTAGTTATTCATTTGGTCTCATTGGTTCGTCTATGGCTTGAAATATCCGACCTCTCAGAAAAGCATACATAATGAAACACGAGTGACTGTCATACCCTATAAAGAAGTTCAGTCGAGCACAACCACTTAAATTACCGTTGATCCCTCGAACAGTAAATAACTGTAAACAAATGTACAGTACACCAGCTCAACAAAGACAGGAAAAACACTGTTTATATGAAAACCACATGATGGGCGCGTGACACGTTGAATGAATCTAGTTTAAGTCACATGAGAACAAGTTCAGAGAGATCCAGCAAACTGTGCCTATTTCTTATTCGATGGTGGTTCTCCAGGAACCAAACTCATAAGGCAGCTCAGTATAAAAAAAGCTTTGTGCTTGGACTTCTTGTGCATTTCTTAATCGTCAATGTGAAGAGCACTTTGGGGTTGCATTTCATATCCGAGCATGCACAGATCAGGCACTTGGTGAATGTAGGCCCTGTGGTGTGCGCGCGCACGTTCCCGATGTCTCAGTGCGCCATGCAGCATCCAGATTCCTCATGCTTGTGCAGAAGTGACATGCGGGAGAAGGTTTTCGAGCAGTTCTTGCACTGGTATTTTTTCACGTCCGAGTGGGTTTGCAAATGGGCTCGGAGGTTAGATCGGTCTGCGAATGCCCGACTGCAGTGGGGGCACGAGAAGGGCTTCTCACCTGGCGAATAAAAAAGTGATGTCACATTAGTGCATGTGTCAAATGCTTGCATATGCTATTAGTAATGCAATGCACAACATTGGCCAAGGTAGAAAAAGATTAAATAATTGATGTGCTAACTTCTGGTGCATATTAAAGGGTACTACCCCAGTGACTGCTTTCAGTAGATGTGCATTGACCCAAATGACAACCATAAACTATAATTCCCTCACCTGTATGCGTCCTAATGTGTCCTTGAAGCAACCACGGTCTGGAGAAAGCTTTACCGCACATTTTGCAAACGCATGGCAACGTGTGTGTCCTTATGTGCATCTTTAGGGCGCCCAGGCTGACGTATTCCTTCTCGCAGTACTTGCAGCTGAAAGATTTCCTGGTCTGTGCGTCACAGTGCAGTTGCTTATGTTTCACCAGTCCAGAATACGTGCTGTAAGATTTATTACACAAACTGCACTGAAACTTCTCGGCGTCTGAGAGCTTCTGTATCCTCTCATCTTCGTCGCTTCTCGGGCTCTCCGAACCGCTGTGGTCCTTACTGGAGGACGTGTCGGAGAGGGAAGAGGGGTATCCGGATATGGGGGAGAGATCGCTGGGCAGGGGGGAGAGGGGAAGGTTGCTGGCGGTCCAGATTGTTATGGGGCTGTATGCCACTGGGCTTAAAACTTCAGGCTGAGGTATAACAGGCACTGGAAGGGCTTTTAGTACGTATGGAGAAATAAACACTGCAATAAAGTGGAAACAGAATCATGTTAGTTAAGTGGAAAAGAGTGCACATGTGTATTTATTTATACTTCAATGAAGTGATATTATAGATAGACCATTACATTATAGAAATAGGAGTTTATTATAGTTATAAAGTACTGTAAGACTGGTAGTCAATAAAGTTTTGTGTTCAGTGTTACTAAAAGAATTGCAACTTTAGTTTTTCAGCAAGTTAAGATTTTTAACAAGCATTTTTTATTTATTTAATGTCCAAGTATCAGAAATATAATCAACGGACCAAACCAAAAGTTATTTTTTACTAATCTAGACATACTTAAACTTATTTTAACTTTTCAAACAAAATCTTACCTGTTGGACTCTCCAGCTCACTGTAGTTTGGTTTCTTAGCTGCATTAAAATGCTTCTTAACCAAGAAGGATCGAGGCATCCTGAAATATTTAGTAAAGTTCAATTTTCAGATAAAACACTCCAATCTTTTCGTTTTCCTTGTCAACTCTATAATCCTTATTGCAAGGTCCAGCAGGGCTTCATCTTCTGCTCTCAAACTCTCAGCACCTCTCTGCAAGAAACAAGTAAATACTTCCAATCAGGTGCAAAGGGAGGGGCTTGGATTTGTCGTTTACATATTCAAAACGCCTCGTCGAATCAAAATGGAGGCGTGGTTTTTAGAGGGCGTGGCTGACGTGGCCGAAGACAGGTGCTCTGGTTGTGTTGTGTATGGTGGTACAAAAATGTTCAGACTTGTCACAGATGGTAAAAACACATAGATTGTTGGAATGCCTGTGTGTAATGTATGGCGTAGGGTTTTTGAAAAATGATAACAAGGAAGAGGTCATACAGTGCATAAAGATATTTTATACATCATAATATTTTTACGTATTTTTTTGTCAGCCTGGAAATTCACTTTTTGTTACCCACCAGTAATTTTTACATATTTCTCTTTACATATTTCCATTCAAAATGTTAAAATAGGCTTTCAGACATCTTTAGAGTTCATTTGATGTAGTTAAATATTTGTTTTAAAGAAACTTAAGAGTTTGCAGATTTACTGAAACGCAAACAGTTTAGTTGTTGCTGTAGTAGTGATTCGTTAGCGCCCTCTGGTGTTCATTTCACAACCACTAGCTAATGCATCCTTGTTAGTGCTCCATTGATTTGTGCATATTGTAGTCTTGTGTAATAATAAACAAAAATGAAAACTAGTATGCATTGTATGAATGAATAATTTAAATGCACAAAATATAAAGTTTTCAAGCAGAAAAAGTGTAATCAAATGATAAGCATGTGTTTTGTATATATATATATATATTTTTTTTTTTGCTACTATAGTCAATGTTATATAAAATCATCTGATAAGTATGTAGTGGTCAAAATTTAATGTAAAAAATTATAAAAATTAAAAGTAGACATTAATGTTGTGCTGTTTAAGGTCTTTTACATCTTTCCTTCGGAATAAAACAGCCACTTCTTGGTCTTAAATATATTTACAAACAACTTTGGTCTACAATTATATTTACAAATAATTTTTATTCCCCAAAGTTATTTGGGTATTAAACCCACAATAAAATGTATAAATTTAATTGCATTAGAAATAAAATAACAAAGTGGCTACATATATTATGATTTATATTAAATTTATATTATACAAAAACAACAAATGCAATTGTGGCATGGTGGCCTTATGACTTTTGCACAGTACTGTAAGTAAATAAATAAATAAATATAAATAAATAAATATAAATAAATAAATAAATAAATAAATAAATAAATAAATAAATAAATAAATAAATAAATAAATGTTTTATATATGCATATGTTTTATATTTATTTATGTATTTATTTATTTATTTATATTTACATTAATTTATTTGCTCATTTATTTATTTACAGTATTGTGCAAAAGTCATAAAGCCACCATGCCACAATTGCATTTGTTGTTTTTGGATAATATAAATTTGAGTCTCAGTCTTTTTAATAGAATACATCCAGAAAAGAAATGTGTATATAGTAAACTGTATAAAAATGTAAACTGGTGTCTCAAATTTTTAGGATAAACTCCCCTTCCACTTGAGCAATAGCAATAAACTGCAGGATCTCTTAAACCTAAATAAAATTAAATCCTAATTTCTAATTTTAAAGAAATTAGTCTTTTTACTTAATTCTGCTCAAAAACGCATAAGATGTGTTTACTGTCAAGAGAGGTCACACTAAACACCGATGATGCCTAAAGAAGACATTTAGTCCAATTTTTTTTTTTTACATATTTCCTATTTGTATCTTAATAAAAGAGATTGAAAAATAAAACTTAGCAAGCATAATGTGTATGAATGCTTAGTATGTTGACTGGTACATTTATTGTTTAGTAGTCTATCAAAGCCAAATGTTTTGCTTAAAAATTTCTCTCTTTAAATAAATGCCATTTGAATCTAACTTTGTTGCATTTAATGTCATTCAGACATTTGTGTGCAAAGTTTGCCAAGTGCCCAAATGCATTGGTGCTCTGTGTCCATTGTGTTTTAAAGTCCCTTCATTTTCACTGATAGAGCCAATTCACACCTCTTAATGAGGGTGAGCGTTTAGTACAAAGGATTCTCGTAACGATTCATAAACGGGGAGATTATTAGATGGGCATTCCTGTGAAAACAAAACACAGAGCTAATTAACACTGGCTGGTGGGTCAGAATGACACTGGGTACAATGCGTTACATCTTCATTTGTATCCGCCAAATCTGAATTTCAGTCAAACAAATTACTGTAGACCAGAAGGCACCAGTTAACTTAACTTGATGTATAAAGGACACATTTAAAGATCATTTTCTGAGGTAGCACACCAACACAGGCATGGATAAAATCAATTAGTATAACAGATAGCCATCAAACCATTGTAGTGAATATAAAGGAAACTTGTCTTCAGGACGTCTGGGTAATTAAAACAGGCACACGCTAAGCAGATTTGCGGGAGAAACTTTAATTGTAAGTGAGATTTCTTATCTGGCAAAACTAATTACAGAAATGGAGGTAGTGTCCTACGTTCTGAGTGCCAGAAAAAACCAAGGGCAATCTTGATTCTCCTCTCAATGACATATAACACGTTGGCCCACTTTTGTGTGTAGGCCTACACTCCTTAAAGGGGACATTTCACAAGACTTTTTCATGATGTAAAATAAATACTTGGTGTCCCCAGAGTACATATATGACGTTTTAGCTCAAAATTCTATATAGATAATTTATAATAACATGCCAAATTGCCACTTTGTAGGTGTAAGCAAAAATGCGTCGTTATGAGGTGTGTCACCTTAAATGCAAATGAGCGTATGAAAGCTAAGACCACCATAAGCTGGTGAGCTGGTTTTAGCTGGTCTCCCAGCTTAGTTTTAGGTGGTATTGCTGGTGTAGCAAGCTGGTCTAGCTGTATTTTGGTCACTTTTTAAGCTGATCTAGCTGGACTTAGCTGCCCCACCAGCTTGACCAGCTTTGCCAGGCTGGAGGACCAGCTTAGACCACTACTGTCACCTTAAACCAGCTAAAACCAGCTACCAGCTTGAGCTGGACTAGGGATGACAAGTATATTCTCCTTTATAAAAATCATGACTGGACAGCAATGAGACCGTATTATAGAGAGAGGGCATGCTAACTTCATAGGGTACTTAGTGATTTAAAGCATGCATTAGCGTTTGCTTATAATCTCCAATCGCCTAGCTTTAGGAGGTATGCACGAACCTATATTGATAAACTCTGTCAGTTATTTATGTTGGGTGTTACGTATGTTCTCGTTCCTCTGCCTCCTTTACCAAATATAATACCGCATTGATAACCTCGCGCACGATCCCAGCCTTAAAGTGCCACAGTCTCGTGCATCTGTGCACGTTTCCTTCACTCAGTAGGGATTAAACGTTAATGCCCTGCATATACGCGTACTGAGACGAGCTGTATGGTGTCGGTCAATCATGAAGGAATGAAGCGAGAAGGGAGAGAGAGAGACGTTAGAAAGGCGCTTCTGATTTGCATAAGGTGGTCCGATTCCTTTTTTAGAGTCGGCTCGTTCGGACGAGTCATTTCAGACTCGTTCAATTGAGTTGCCGTAGGTGTTCATCAACGGTTTCGCGGCGTTTTGAGTTTGTAAAATAAGACGTTTATTTTGAGTTTAGATTTTAGTGATAATTCAATATTTGGGAACAAAACATAATATTTTAGTATTAGAACTCAATTTCTGAGGTAAATAGGGCGACTTTCTTGTATTAAAGAATGACATTCAACACAAAATAAGTTGACTTGACATTTCCAGTGAGACAAATGAACCGGAAGTTATGTCATCGGTGATTTTTTTTTAGCTCCTGATTCTTTTATTTATGTGACTACCAGAAGACATACAAAAGATGACTAAAAGATGAAAAATACTAGTTATTTTGACGACAACTGACGTAATTTACACGTTGAAATGGAACTTGACTGAAACATATGGTGTCAGCCCTGCTGAAAAAAAAAACACACTACAGAAAATTCGAATGGTTTTATTGGGAATTTTATTGGTTTTAATATAATATGGCCCAAAAACACACTACAGTGTATTGGTTTTGTTGGTCTCTAATGGTATTGGTTCAATGTATTGGTTCTAATGGAATATGGTTCTAATGGAATATGGCCCAAAACACACTACAGTGTAGTGGTTTTAATGGTAAAAGCTAATGGTTCCTATTGGTATCTTAATGGAAACCATTAGAATTTTCTGTAATGGTTTTATTGTTTTTTTTCAGCAGGGAGGTGACAACATGCTAAAATGTATTTACCATAACACAGTTTTAAGGTTACGTTAGCCTATAGTAGAATGTTTCATATACTGTTAATATTATGGTATTCCTAACATGCAGCCAAAGTTTCACATGTATGTGCTCGCATTTTGTCTAATGCATCATTGTAACCATGACAAGATTACTGTGCGTAAGCATACGTGCCAATAAAAGCGAAACGATTCGAACGAATCACCAGAAAGGACTGATTCAATAGAACGATTCCTTCGCGAATCGGACATCACCACTTGCGCTTTCAGCCGGTCATTATTATTGCTCAGGATGCCTAGCGACAGCAGGAGATATGTAGATGGAAAACGCTGCATGGCTCAGATTGCGGAGGATGCTGGCCAACGAGACGGTAGATGCGTCGCGTCTGTTTTGGGAATATAAACTGAGAACAAGTTCAAAGGAGCCGCTTCGGAGGATTTTGCCGAGCGGTCGCGGATGGAGGCTGCACATTAGTGGTCGTTATGATCTGAAGGCTGAATACTCGTTTCCAAATAGACAGACACTGATGACCAAATCAAGAGGGATGGAAGAATCGTGAACTTGTGAACGAGTGGACCCTATTACAAATTTACCACCTGTTAAATACCAGGTAAGATTTTTAACTAGTACTGCCTATGCACACACTGTAATTTCTATGTAACACAGATGCGTATATTTTAAGTGGCGCAGGGGTTTTAAAGGACCTCCACACTGTTACCAACTAAATCATTCACTACTAAAAAATAAATACAGTTGGGTGGACCAGAGTACATATTGGGCTGACTTACCAACCAATTGACCTACCAACCTAAACTTGAGCGTATTTGATGCTGCATTAAAGATGCTGAACCATGCATCTAGTAAAATAGCTGAACCACGTCCCCTCCAGTCACCAAGATCACCTCCTTCCTATTGCCATCTTTATACTAAACACTAAATTGTCTCTTGGTTGGCACATCTTCAAAAACCAGGCTTTAGTGCATCCAATCTGTCTTCAGTTTAATGTAATTGACTAATAAACACGTTGATGGTATGTAGCTAGTTAACATATGGACATTTTTGTAAATATGTGCCTGCCAGATAAGGCAGATAAGTTAAGCTAATAGCTGCATCTGGTTCCTCCCTACGTTTCCTCCTCATTGAGTTTTTCTTTCCACCCCTGACTTGCTTACTGGCTTTTGGAGCAATATGTTAAATGCATTATACAAAAAAGTGTAAGCCAGTCGTCTTTAATGTTGCAATAAGTTATTTGTGATGATCGATGCATTAGATGATTAAATGCATTCACATTGTTATTCATTATATCAATAACAAGCAAGTGACTCGAGGGAAGAGCCGAATATTTCAAAGTGACCTGGCCAGCATTATAATAATGTTTTGCCAGCGCATTGCACAGGACAGATTGTTCATTACACACACACACACCCCATAGTGCCTAATTAACAGGAAACACTGTATAAATATAGTGTTAATGGTTCACCGTGTTGTGTACATTGTTAAATCAACCTGAATGGGACCTGTGGACAGCTGGTGTATCCTGTGGCTTTTCCAAGATGAAATTAAAGGTAACCTGAGCAGGTTGTTTTATGTTATACTGTTCAGGCTATAGAAAAAGCAATGCTCAGGTGATTATCAGCAATGCGAGGAAAAATACATACGGAATTCAGGAAATTTGTCTTGAGTTATTCTGTCAAGAGAATAAGAAACCAATTTTTTTTTGTTTTTCTCAAAACAAGAGCGACAATGAAAACAATGAAATTTTGTTTTATGCTTTTAAAAATATATCAATTCGTGCATCTTGTGAATGGCATAATGCTTTAAATAATAATACAACTTACTTTAATCAATATTTGATGCTTGGTATTTTATTTAATTGTTATGTGAGGATTACATGTGCCTTACTGACTATTTCTTTCCTGAATCACCATTGGTAGAATAGTTCTCTTGTCCTCATGAATGTACAGCAGTTTTGTTCTGCTTAAGCATCTCCAATGATCCACAAAAAGTAGCCCCATTTCCCCGAAGGCCCCTTACATTTAACGTGGCGAGGTGACAATATCAATCTTTGTTCATGCCCGCAGTGCACAGGCTATCATTTTATCTCATTTTAAATCACAGCGGCGGGCAGCATTCAAGGTTACGCAGCATATCTTGAATGGTGACACACAAGTGCTCTTTTGATCCATTAGGCAGCGGATGTATCAAGCAGACATTTCTCGTCAAACGTGACGACGAGGCAGATGGCGAAGCTTTTGCAACGGCAGCGAGTCCCGAGAAACAAATTAAAAACACTAACAATGAAAATGATGATGGGCGTATAACAGCAAAAGGGTGATAATGGATTGCACCGTGGTTTGATTCCGGAGGTGTCAGGTTTAAATGGGAACTAGTATGGATGCTGTAATTTAACATTTCCGTTAGATATTTCTTTGATGATAGGGTGTGGTAATGAATACTTATTGGGAATCATGCATTGAAATGTTTGACAAAATATCTTTTTTATTACGTCATCAAAGCATGTAAGTTCCTGATATATCCTGAATATGAGGCGACTTCGTGTTGGTATTGTAAAATTCGACAATAGAGCTAAAAATCTGTGAGGGATACATCAAGTGGCTTTATGACAACCGATTTATAATTTTTTCCAGACTGTCATCAAGGAACAATGTGAGTTTTTTTGCCTCCCCGTTTGTCACTTTATTCAAGTGCAGATTGTCATAGACCATATGGTTGGTTTTGAATCTGTAATGCTTTACGTGCATGCAAGGATGGTCAAAGACAAAAATGAAAATGGCTGCAAGCATTTAAAACAATTTTGTAGTGCTGCACAATTAATCGCATCGCAATCGCAATCGCGATGTCAGCCTGTGCGATTATATGACAGCAAAATGTTGCAATTATATTAAATAAATAAATGTGTGGACTTGTTAACACAAACTTTCTAATAACAGTTTGATGATTTTCCTTGCTGTTTAAAAAAGAAAGAAAAACAAACAAAAAAGGCAGTGCACGTGTGGCATGCACGTGTGTGGTGTGCGTCGTCACTTATACCAGAGTGAAGATGGATGCGGAGGAGGTTGACAGTGATCTGGTAGCTAAAAAAACTCTATGTCTGTTGTATGGCGGTATTTTGGATTACTGACACTGAGCAGTTGCTACATCACGTGGCAATAAAACATTTCTAGTTTTACAAATACACATTTTAGCTAAACTGTGTGTGGATTTTCCTTAAAACCCATCAAGTTTACTCATGATACCATTTAGTATAATCGCAGATCGCAATATTAGCATCAAATACCTGCAATGGGAAAGATTACCCAAAATTACAACTTTGTCATGTCAAGCGCACACAATTTTTGCCAGATGATCAGTGATTTTTTATTTATTTATTTATTTAATTTAAAAAATTACATTTTTCATGTTATGCAAGTAAATTGACTACTTTAAAATTGCCAAACAGACCCTAGATCTGGGCATCCTTATTTTTTTCATGGATAGTAAAGCAATTCTGCTAATCCTTAGACGTTATTGGCTTTAATATACGGTAGGGATGCATAATGATTAATTACAAATAATCGATAGCAGAATAAAAGTTTTTGTTTACATCATATATGTGTGTGTGTGTGTGTGTGTGTGTGTGTGTGTGTGTGTGTGTGTGTGTGTGTGTGTGTGTGTGTGTGTGCGTGTGTGTCTATATGATGTAAACAAAAACTTTTATTCTGCTATAGATTAATCACAATATAGATTAATCACAAAGTTTTTGTTTACATCATATATATATTTGTGTGTGTGTGTGTGTGTATAATAACTTTGTATAATAACTTTGTATGGATAAATGCACACACATGCATGTATATATTTAAGAAATGTGTATATACATTTGTATATTTATGTATAAATTATACTATATATAAATACTTAATATATAAATATATATTTTTTCTTAAAATTATACATGCATGTGTGCATATTTATATATACATAATTATTATACATAGTTCACACACATATATGATGTAAAAAAGCTTTTATTTTGCTATAGATTAATCGCAATTAATCGTTATGCATCCCTACTTCAATATGAGTGTTTCAAGAAAACAAACTACCACCCATTGGAATGCCTCAAAATGATGCAGCACCTTTAGAGACGTGATGAGTTTGGGAATGAGGCGTCCTCCATGCATCCACTGTTTTCTTCCATATTAACCTCTGGGTCGTCCGCGAGGGAGCGAGCGTTCATTGCCAGGTGGTGAGAATGTAAAGTAATGGGTCATGAATAATAAACTGTCTTTGTTGTCTTATTCACACTTCTGTGGATGCCTCGGTTCAGTATTGAGCAGCTGAGGGTTAAGCACAGTATTCAGGATTTTTTCTTTAGCAGCGAGCGTCATTGATTTCTTTTAGCTTTTGTGCGATGAAGCAGAAATGTGTGCTACTTATTGTTTGTGGTAATGTGTTCCTGAATTTCTCGATGGCACATGACGTGCACAATTAATGGTGCTCGCAAGTGTGTTCATAAATAAATAGGATATTTATTATTTATTGCACCCTAAAATCACTAAATGGCAAATGCACTAGTCATAGTAGTGATGGTGTTTTGCATTATACATCAAGATGTGCTACAATATAAAAATATTACAGCGTCTTTTAAGTGCTACAGCAATTTTAGAAGCAGCGATGGGGAAAATGTGTGGCTGAATTAGAAATATACGAAGATTTCCATTACATCTCTTGAGCTAGTTGTAACCTTTGTGTTAGCAAAATGTTAGCAGTGCAAAAGGTCATAAGGTCAAACCCACAACTATAAACTGTGTAATGCACATACTGTAATATGAAGCATGCAACTAAATGATTAGATATTAAAGGGGACATATGAAAATCTTTTCCATGTTTAAGTGCTTCTATCAACCTGAAAATGTGAAAAAGATCAACCCAATAACTTAGTTTTAGTTAACCATTCTCTGCAAGCATGTGAAAAAACAGGTCATTGAAATTTGCCTCCCCTTGTGATGTCAGAAGGGGATAATACCGCCCCTTAATCTGCACTATCCAACCACGGCACTGCCATTTAGTACAGAGGTCAACTCATTTGCATTTAAAAGGACACACTCAAAAACGTGGCAATTTTAACATGCTATAATAAATTATCTATATGGTACTCTGGGGGACACCAAAGATTTATTTGACATCTTAAAAGAGTCTCGAGAAATGTCCCATTTAATGTATCACAGTATTTTATTTGATGTAAAATACCACAGTGCATGTCCAAGTCGGACCAGACCTAAAGACGAAATATTTTTTTAAGTGGAGGTATTAAGATGCTAATTTGTTAGTGTTCACTTTTAATGTTTATGTCTGTTTCTACATCTGTGACAAAACTAGGTCCGCACAAATAAATATTTATATTTTCATTATAAATATTTATCTTGATTGTCATCAAAAATGCAAGCTATCTACCGCAGCCCTGTCAACGTGTTTGCAAATACGTGTCACTTAGTCTCATATCAACATGGCTAATTTATTCTGTTTTGATAAGCTGACACAAAAATAATAAACAAACCAAACTTCACAATACTTTGCTTCTTGACGGTGGAAGTAATTACCCAACTTTGCTGCAATAATGAGTCTCATGTGTCCATTAAGTTTTCTTTGGCACCTTCTCGGTTAACTGCCTCGCCAAAACTCATCCATTATCCAGAGAGAGAGAGAGGTCAATGCTCGGGTCTGTAAATGTGCCATTCGTTAATTTACTGGCGTTATTCACGTCATTGTCACTAAATAGATCTAGTTTGGTGTTGTGATGTAGGCCAGCGGGTCTCGCTGGTGTCTTAGCTAATGAGGGCTTAGGAGAGATCCACCCGATGGGCAGGAAAGAGGTTGCTTTTGGCAATAATATGTCAGAGAGGGATAACACAAAAGGATGAAACTTTAATCAACCATAACGTGATGTCCAAAGTCTCAGAGATGACCTTTGCATTTCTAGCTAAGAGCGTCTTAGCAGTGTCACCGTCAAGAAAGCTGCGAAACACTCAGTCAGGCCCGATCAAACCTCTGAGTCAGCCTGACATTTCTGTTATTTTAGTGCAGACAAGATGCTTTCCCCGAATGTCTGTTTTGTAAATGATGGTATCACTGTAAAGCTATGGTATCAGATGGTAATACCATCCTAGAGGAAAATGTTATTGCTTAGCTCAAGAGAGATTCTCAGTTATCTCTCAAGTATCAACTTTGTCTGAGATGCTTCTTGTAAAATGAACAATGTAAAAATGAAAAAAGACACATTATACGGTACTCAGCATTAGTCTTATGCCATTACAAGCTTTGTTGTTTTAGCAAAGTTTTAATGACCATCTGTATTTATTTTATTAGGATACACACAGAACATGTAGGAAATATGTATGCCAAATAAAAAAACACAAAATGGCTTCATGCAAAAGTCAGTATTTAGTGTGATCTCTTTTGGCACTAAACACATCTTGAACTATTTTTAGAAGAATGAAGTCCTAAAGTCAAGATTACAATAGAAATTAGGATTTAATTTCATTTAGGTTTAAGAGATCCTGGAGGTTCCTGCTATTGCTCAAGTGTAAGAGGAGATCATGCAGTACTTGATACTTTATCAGTTTTTTAATATTGCATGTATTTTCTGGTCAGGCCTGGAAGACACTGGAAGATTTTTACATCTTAAACAATTGTAAATCCATATAGGGACATATACAGACATATAGCAGGGCTCAAAATTAACTTTTTTATTTGGTAGCACTGGTGCTCCCAACTTTAAAGAGTTAGGAGCACCAGCAAAAATTTAGGCGCATCCATCCAAAAATTAAAAAGCACCACAACTACAATTTAAATGTTAATAGATTTATTTTTTTAAAAATAAAACACCACCACCGGGCTTTACACGTCCTATGGCCAGCATTTAAAAGTTGGTCTTCTATTTTATTTTATTTTTTGCTGCATAAATTCCTAAATTAATACCCAAATGCTGTTGAAATAGTATAGCAGCAATAATAATTTAACAATTACAGGTAACATGATTAAGATTACATAGAAAATCTAGCAAACATGTAAAACACTGATTAATTGTGACATTACAAAAGTGACCCTAATATAGAAGGCTAATATATATTGGTATTGATAACTGCATTACCAGGATGCTTTTACTACTAAATAGGCAATGTTTTAAAAAATACAACAAAAACATACCATCAGCATTGTCGTATTCCACAGCAACATGGACCACAAGGATGTTTATCGAATGTCCATTCACCAGCGCATGCGCACATACACCATCAAACACACTGACAGGTCGGTGTCTCCATCAATAATAAACACATTTGTCATGACACGTCTTGTGTTTTTGGCACTTTCGCCATGTTTAAGCAAGGTACGTCTGGCGCTTAAAATGTTTTGATTCCGCCATTAACGCCGTTTTACAGGATTTACAGTAAACACAGTAAGTTACATTATCATAGCGGAGACACTCGAAATCTTTAAGCCACTCTTTCTGAAAGGTTTAACATCAACTCGTATTTTCCGGTGGTGGAGTTACATTTGAATCCGGATCGTCGTCAAAAAATACAGTAATAACCTTGGCTGTAAACGGCTCGCTCTCGTCATGCTCGCGACGCGTTCGTCTTTTCACATTTCCGCGCTTCACGGCAACAAGGAATGACTGACGCTCATATTAGCCAATCTGCGGTCTTCATTAAACGCAAGAACTTAATGGTGAAATTTGATTGGTTATGTATCGTTGGAGAGAACACTGAACCTGGGACAGCGCCAGCACGCAGGATCACAATCAACTCGCGTCACAACAGAATGGGCAGTCGCACAAATGCTCCCAAATATATTTTAAGGTCGCAGAGATTAAATTTCGGTCGCATATGCGACCAAAATGGTCGCAATTTCGAGCCCTGTATAGGGACAGTGTCAAATGATTTTTAACAACATAATCCTCAGAAAGCCCGCACTGGATGATTCGACCAGATTGCGAGACCGCACACGTGACGACTGTAGTAACGATTTTAAAGTGATGCGACTCAAGATCTCACAGAAACGTGACTTGAGAATTACACATTATAAAAGCACTGCTGCCATAGCAGGGCTCCAGACTGCCACCAAAATTTGAGAGTGTGCCACTGAATTTTACATCCAGTCGCACATGTGCGAGCAGTAAATTTGATTTTTTTGTGATGTGACACTGATTTTGAAACAGCACTTTGTACTTTCTGCATGTATCATTAAAGTATTTATTAGTAATACAGTGGAAAATAGTAGAAATTTGAATATTTGGTTAGCATGTCGATTTACAGTGTGTGCCCCTACATTTTCTGGTTGCGCCCCTAAAATTTTTAGTTGGGGGCCACTGTGCTCTTAGTGAAAAAAGTTTGTCTGGAGCCCTGCACAAGTCAATATTCTTTCTTAATACTCCTCTTCATGTCATGTCATGTTTGTGAGTGTCTATTTTCAGCTATAAAAGCACGCAACATCCGGTTGAAGCTTGCATGCTCTCATTAGCTATTGTTGCTGTCATGTAGGAGACAACCCGACCGAGTCTTAAAAACATGTTTGATATTTAAGATTTGGGGTTCGGGGAGGCTCCAACGCGATCAGGAGCAGCAAAATAATTGCAATGACACCACACACCCGCGCTATTCTCCTAGATGTTTTATCAACTGGCTAGTTATCCTCCAGACAGTGACAGTCCAGACAACGTCTTTCTCATTTCGGCCATGTGGCGCGCGTGCCCGGTCGCAGTGTGAAGAGTGTCCGCGCTATTCTCCGATATGCACTTGACGGCCTTTTTACAGCATATTTATTTTTCTTTTTTTGAACGACCTAGTTAAGGCGGTAGGGTTTCCCAGTTTAGGCGGGCCGCCCGAACTGAAAAGTGTTGCGGGAAACCCTGGTTTATGGTTAAATAAAAACATTATTTTCCACATACCGTACTTTTTGTGTCTTCCTGAAATGCAGTGATTCATGTACAAAACTCATCGATTTGGAAAGCGCTGTGTCTCTGATTGGCCAGCTAATCTGTACGTTGTGATTGGCCTGAATTCCTCTGATGTCAGCCAAAAATGTGACGCTCCTTACCATGTTTGAAAGATTCAGGTCGCAATGCTAACAGGAGTTTACTTACAGGTTGTGAATCGGATAATTGGTGCTCTTTAAAAATCTTTACGTGTATGGCCAGCCTTATACTGTATGCAGTGCTTAACACATTTATTAGAGCACCTGTCTTTTTGTCTCACAGCCCATTCAACATGGTTAAGTGCTTTAATTTGGACTCATCTTTTAAGAGAGGTCTTGCCGATTCATTTTGAACAAGAGTCAGGATGTCAAATTTAATTAGTGTTTTTATACCTAAATTTGAGGCACATTCAACTTCTCTCAGAAGTCAGAAATGAATCAAGCGTACCTTAAAACATTTTCTATTAAGGACTGGAAGTAAATAACTGTGATTGGGCATCTGAATAAAAAAAAAAGAATGGCTAACAACGATTATATTTTAGTATATGAAGAGTTTGGTTGCAAAACGAGATAACTCGTTTTTTCTCAGTTTTTGGTTGTGCATTCCAATTAATATCAATTCAACTGCAGTTGGTTTGTATAAATAAATAAATAAATATATATATATATAGTGCCGGAGGCAATCACAGCCGTGATGATATAGAGCTATATCGCACGACTCCGAGAGCGATATTGCTTTTATACAACAGTTCGACGGCACACGTTTGAAAAACGAAAACTAGAAAACAACAACGGAGTTATTTTAAAAGCCTCTTTGTTTGAGAACTACTTCTTCCGCCACGGATTTGAGGGCGGCCAGAATGACAGGTAAAACTTTCGGCTGCTTTGAAGCTCATAACAACTCAATGGACGGAAAAGCCGTTACTTTATATTACCGTTTCTTGGTCACAAAGTGTAGTTTTAAGATTAGTTCAGTCGAGAATGTATCTGTATTATATTTAAATCTGCAGTCGATTAGTAAAGATAGCGCCTGTTTGAACGTTTGCTTAGTGAGATTCGGTACAAATGAGAACCAAAGCATGAGCGGACATCAGTGTTCACTCCCCCGCTGACCACCGCCCTCTCTGGGCTACATCTCTGACAGGTATTCCCTGGCTCTCATGTTGGCCTTGTTTGTTTATGATCGTCAAAATGAGATCAAATCAGCAGTATTTGGTGTCATGATCAAACTATTACTTGTTTTTTAATTCATATTTAGTGTCTTTTGTGTTGTTATTGTTTTGGCGCGAGGTAAAAGTTAATGAAACTATACTTGTATAACGTTACTATTGCTTTCTCATTTATTCTTAACGCGATACGAGCACTCGATTATTATTATTAAACTTTGTTCTTGTCAGTACTATATAAAACGGTTTTTTATAAGTGTCAGAGAGATGTTTTTGCATGCTGCTTATAAATATACCAGTGGCGATATCTCATAACATGTTTTAATAGTCACGTCATGATCAATGTCCACATTTAAAAGCTGCGGGGCTTACCTGCAGTTCCACGGTGTTTTCGCGTTCTGATAAGAAATATAGCTCCAGAAAAAAACGAGTGTTTATATTCCTCTTTCCAAGTGTTAATAATCCACACGATGTGACAAGACATTTCTCCCATTAACTGTAACGTAACATCCAAGAGCGCTGATCTTTGACGGAATAATACTTCCGATTGGGGATTCACAGACTGATTTATGAGCTAGTAAACTAATGAGACAAATGGAGAGTGATTCAAAACAGGGCGTCTGTGTTTTTCCATTCAGAGATGAGCCTGCTTAGGACCTCCATTCACTAGGTGGCGGAATGATACGAAAGGTGAAGCGGTTACAGTGCCGATATCAGCACAATATCGCATAGGTCTTAGCCAATCAGATTCGAGAACCAGAAAGAACTGTTGTATAAATATATATATATATATATATATATATATATATATATATATATATATATATATATATATATATATATATATATATATATATTTTTTTATTTATATATATATATATATTTATTTATATGTTAAAAGGAACAGTAATAAGGAAAAAGATCTAGTGATTTTGGAGCCCTTTCTTGGAAGTTTTTTCTACAATCCACCTCAAAAGCATGAGATTTAATTTCTGTAAAACCTATGGTGAAGTGTGTGCCACTACAGTGATGTAATTTTTTAACATTGTTCGCTCATAATGCACACCTTTGACGAAAAGATTACAAGGAACAGCTACAATAGAGGTGCAAGTCTACTATTTCCGTGAAAATACATATATGCCTATTCATACTTTTCTTTATACATAGGGTATAATATAGCTACTGCTTGCATTGTTGACCATGAAAGAAGCCTGTTCATGAGATTACATTGCATGAAGGCTTTGGAGTGAGCGTGTTTGTTTTTCCACGTCATGGCTGTGAAATACACACTTTCAATTTGGCACAGAGGGAGCCTCATGGGAGCATGTGCACTCACCTGCTTGAGGAAAAACCTGGCGAAGAAGGTCGACCTTGATACGGCATCATTGTCAAAGTCTGCAGCTGACCAGTTTTTCTGTGTTTGTGTGTTCTAGCAAGTATTAGATTCATAACTAAAATAAATATTAACAGCATATTGCTAGTCTCAGTGGTGCGTTGTGCCAACAAGAAGTATCCCACAGTTATTTTCGATATACGGTTGCATTTATCAAGCATGGTGCCAACGTTATTGCCTGTGTTTCTCTGTAATTTCACAGGAACACTTGTAAAAGTCCTTTGAGTTGTATTGCAATGCGTTTTGGAGTTACCGCCCGGCTCCAGCAAAAAAAATGAATAGCCTTTGTGTTGTCCCAATGCTCTGGTCGATATGATGTAAACTCGTTCATTTCCAGGTCCACTTTGAAGTCAACAACAAAACATTTTAAAGCAGTGACAGAGCTTTTGTGCCGTTTTATCAAAGCAAAGGTTGAAGATGTCAGCTCGGAAAGATGGCTTGCCAATGAAGTTCACTAATAAATATGAAGATGCAAAGACATTTATGTTGCCCACACTTGAGCTTAACCGACATCCAGTTGCTCTGATGACACGCTCGCAGATGAAGCAAGATTATATGAGTCAGCCGTGCATAATGCAATTTTAATGATGACAAATAATGGTTTTATTTTAGACATTTCAAAGATGAAGTCGTGGGGTTGTGAAAGTAAATGTGTGAAGTAGGACTCGCTAGTGAAAGGAGATCACACAATGGACTCGTGGGTGAATCGCCTGAGGATGGGAAATCACTTTGCATTATGTTATGCTGAAATAAACGTTTATAACCTTCAAGTTTGCCGAGTTGAGGCAGTGGGCAATGTACAAAACATACGTCTTGATATTTTTTTAGGGGTTATATCCAGAACTACTTAACTGGAATGCTTGCAGATATAATAACTTAATGCTAATGCCATTGCTACAGATTATGGTCTAAACAAGCAAATTGTTTAGGAACAAATGAGTCAGAATGAATCATTGAGAGTCTAAGAGCCGGTTGCGTTGTTTTGAGGCATTTTCATTCGAGCGTATTGACGATATGCTTTGTGTCTTCGAAATAGCGTCTTTCAAAGAATAAGGACGAAAATGACTACGGGCTTACAATGGAGCCAGATTCAAATTGCTTGAAATTGTTTTGCTCTCAGTGTTGGCAAATACCCAGCAAAACCAATTACTGGGGTTCAATATTTCTTTTCAAAATCCGGAAGATAAAACGACTCAACAATGGGACAGTTAGAAGATGGAGGCTGTATTTACACAGTAACAATGCATTGTTACCTGTTGTTAAGTCTTGTTTAAAATTGGTAAATGTGCAGATAAATGCAGCAATCCTACAGCATTCAACTTTTGCATGATGCTATACATATATAATAACCAAACTTATTTCTTTCTTTGGGGAATTTAGAGGATTCTTTTTATTAAATGGCATTGATGATATGTGACCCTGGACCACCAGTCATAAGGATCAATTTTTTGAAATTGAGATTTATACATAATCTGAAAGCTGAATAAATAAGCTTTCATTGATGTATGGTTTGTTAGGATTGGACACAATACGTAATATTTAGAAAATCGCATCTAAAGTTGTCTTAATGAAGTCCTTAGTAACACATTTCCAATATATTTATGGTAGGAAATTTACAAAATATCTTCATGGAAGGTGGCAGGGGGAAAATCGATAATTTTGACACATACAATAAATTATAAGCTATTGCTACGAATACACTCACCTAAAGGATTATTTCGAACACCTTTTAATTTCTCATTAATGCAATTATCTATTCAACCAATCACATGGCAGTTGCTTCAATGCATTTAGGGGTGTGGTCCTGGTCAAGACAATGGTAAACTCCAAACTGAATTTCAGAATGGGAAAGAAAGGTGATTTAAGCAATTTTGAGCGTGGCATGGTTGTTGGTGCCAGACGGGCCAGTCTGAGTATTTCACAATCTGCTCACTAACTGGGATTTTCACGCACAACCATTTCTAGGGTTTACAAAGAATGGTGTGAAAAGGGAAAAAGATCCAGTATGCGGCAGTGTGAAAATGCCTTGTTGATTCTAGAGGTCAGAGGAGAATGGGACAACTGATTCAAGCTGATAGAAGAGCAACTTTGACTGAAATAACCACTTGTTACAGCCGAGGTATGCAGCAAAGCATTTGTGAAGCCACAACACGCACAACCTTGAGGCGGATGGGCTACAACAGCAGAGGACCCCACTGGGTACTACTCATCTCCACTACAAATAGGACAAAGAGGCTACAATTTGCACAAGCTCACCAAAATTGGACAGTTGAAGACTGGAAAAATGTTGCCTGGTCTGATGAGTCTCGATTTCTGTTGAGACATTTAGATGGAAGAGTCAGAATTTGGCGTAAACAGAATGAGAACATGGATACATCATGCCTCGTTACCACTGTGCAGGCTGGTGGTGGTGGTGTAATGGTGTGGGGGATGTTTTCTTGGCACACTTTAGGCCCCTTAGTGCCAAATGTGCATTGTTTAAATGCCACAACCTACCTGAGCATTGTTTCTGACCATGTCCATGCCCATCCTCTGATGTCTACTTCCAGCAGGATAATGCACCATGTCACAAAGCTGGAATCATTTTAAATTGGTTTCTTTAACATGACAATGAGTACACTGTACTAAAATGCCCCCCACAGTCACCAGATCTCAACCCAGTAGAGCATCTTTGGGATGTGATGGAACGGGAGCTTCGTGCCCTGGATGTGCGTCTCACAAATCTCCATCAACTGCAAGATGCAATCCTATCAATATGGGCCAACATTTCTAAAGAAAGCTTTCAGCACCTTGTTGTATCAATGCCACATGGAATTAAGGCAGTTCTGAAGGCGAAAGGGGGTCAAACACAGTATTAGTATGGTGTTCCTAATAATCCTTTAAGTGAGTGTATATGCGTGTGACTTATGGCTGGTTTTGTGGTCCAGGGACACATATATAAAGTTATTATGAAATATTACATGTATGTTCTCATTGTTAACTGGGAGTAAATATGAGGAAATATACTGTATTTTAATGTATATCAATACTACTGTTCATCAGCAGATGTGGAACATTTGTTGGGCCTGACGGCAAAATCCAATACAGGAAAAAAGGAAGAAAAATCATCCCTCAACCAGCGTCGCAAAGAAACACCGCCGCTATCCCCATGGCTCGACCTCCTCGCTTGCTGTGTTGATGATCTTTCCCTGGAGGTAAGCCGAAAATACCCATGCTTTACTGTAGCTGCTGTTTGACCAATTGGCTCATTTGCTGAAGAAACTGGTCTTAAAGGAACAGTTCACCCAAATATGAAAATTACCCCCATGTTCTTGCAAACTTGTATTATTATTCTCTTCTGTGAGGCAAAAATGGAGATGCTGGGGTTCTTTATGACCAAAATCACCTGAACCAACCTCACCAAATGAAAGTGACTTAATGATGCGTAAATAATAGCACAATTTTCATTAGGCGAATTATTTCTTTAAGAACATCTTAGCAAAATTAAATTCGCTGTCATGCAGGCCAGATACATTAGACAAGTAGTTAAATGTATTAGGCTATTTATCACATACAAATAGGAAACACTGTGTTGCACAATGTAGAAAACCTCCCTTTGCATCTCATGAGGCTTGTGCAATGGTTCAGAGATGCTCGGCAGATGCGGTGCCTGTATGAAAATAATATTGGGGAGGAAAAATGTCATACCGCACTGGCCTGTTAAGATGCAAATCAGATCTCATTTTCACAGAATGACAAATCGAGTGAGTCAGTGTGCAAATGTGTGCCAACCCAACGCTAGGCATGATACAGAGAGAATGCAATGCACAGAAACAACACGTAGTAAATGATGTCGTTACGATAAACAACACTCAACGCTTTTATTTTTGGTCAAATGCATTACGACTGTGATGTACTGAACTCTGAAATACAAATGAATGGCCTTTTGATTGACAGCTGTGTTGTGGGCATTTTTTTAAATACAACAGTACTGTAACATTTACTATGGGTACATCACATGCGTCACTGTGTACTGGTGATGTGTTCGTGGGTGAGTCTGCCCCCATTCTGATAACTGTAATGCAAAATATATTTACTGGATTTAACCCATGGTTGGGTCCAATATAAAAATAAGGGTTTTTGTTACCCAACATTGTTTTTTACATCTCATTTAAATACAGTATAATGATATTATTTAATGCACTGCTTTAGAGATGTATGCATCACTTAAAGTCTGATATATAATATGTTCTCAGTGTGTTCTCAGTGTGTTACCCGCCAGCATTTTTTTTTTAAGTTGCCCGCCAGCATTTTTTGTGATTTTCATAAAAGTTACACAAAATACCTTCCAGGACAACATTTTTTTTTTATAAATATATAAACATACAAATATATCAAATGAAAGAACAGACCTTCTGCTTTCAAACAAACAAACAAACAAAACAGGAAAAAAAAGTTTTTTGCTATTTTCATTTGTTCTCTTTTTTTAAATATGGGTAGGTTTCTTCAAAAATACCCAATTCTGAGCAAAAGCTGAAATAATTGCATTTTGTTAGAGATCAGATTCAGAACGATTATCTAAACATACACGGAGTTTAAAATTTGTAAAATTAGTCTTTACTTCAGTTTTTATACATTGGGTAGGATCGCCATCTAGTGGATAATAGCGGATTTGCTGGTTATTGTAAAAACTCGTCAGGAATGTGTCATTGACAGGGAAATATTTTCTCTTAATTGACATGATAACTTGTCAATGGCGGGGAAAGAGTTAATAAAATAAGTTATCAAAATCTTGGAAAAACAGGCAGGATTCTTTGCTCATAAATGCTGGAGGAGTGTCCGCTCGTGGGAAAGTTACCGTCTGTCTTATCTTTAAAATACTGCTACAACATGAATGGATGCTCACGATTGTGTTAGGGGCGGCTCCAGCGCGTCATCGAGCCCTGCCCCAGCTTTAGCCCCGCCCAGATAATCTTGAACAGAGAAATGTGGAAAAACTGTTGGACGGTGTAACTTCACAATTTAGTACTACATAGCTTACAGTTTTTGTAATTAATTTAGCAATACATTTCTAATGTGTTCAGAAACAATTCTCTGAATATACTTTACATAATAAATGAGAATGTGACTTTCATACGCAAAAATATCTTAATACTCTTGAAAACCAGCTTTAGTGTTTAATGCAATTTTTTATTATTTTGTTATGGGTGATTCTCACGAAATTCAGATTTGGAAGGTGTCCAGCATCAGAATTTTTAAAAAGCCCTTGGAGCCATTTTTTTTGCACATATAAGATTAAGGTCTGAACTTACTATAACCATTATTTTTTGAGGACTTAAAAAATTATTTTCTAGAATTATTTACATTTTTTTAGATTATCATTATCAAAAATTATCATTACCGCAACATGATATTACATTAAATATATGCATTTACAAACTCATGTTTCGGTAATGAGAACTAAAAAGTTGTCCAGGTACTATGACAAACAAAATTTCAACTTTTATCTGGAGAGAAAAAATAAGAACTGCTTACCTGGTACCCATTTTGAGTGTCACAGTCAATTATGTCCCTTCCAACAATTTTTTTTGAAAATGTTAGTTCCTTGAGGGCTTAAACAATGATTGAAAATTGTTGCGGAGGATGAGAAAATTGATCTTGAACACGTTTATATTTATATCATTGTCTCTACATTTACCAATGATCAAACACCACATGTTTCTTTACTGTAAATGTTTATAGTATAACATGCACTGAAGCTTTTTATTTTTTATTTTTTTTAATTATAAATATTTCCATGTCAAAGAACCCAAATCCAGTCATGGACACGTTGCGGTAATGAAAATGTTCCCCTTAAAGGTGGAAAAAACAACAAAATTGGTTTGTATGATGTCATTTAAAATCATGTGCGAAATAGTACATGAAAAGATGTTTGTAACTGTATGCTTCTTATTTTGATAGTCTTACTTTGCATTTACTTTTTTTATCAAAATGTTTCATGACACCTCATAAGTCTAATTTTGCGAGAATACCCATTTAAATATCGTTTGTTTTACATTTGTTTTAATTTTTAGGTGACCAGAGGTTTTATATTAGTCTATAATTTTACTCTAATACACAAATCTAATATTCCATTTTTACTCTTGAAAACAGGCTTTAGGTCTTTTCACTCAATTTTTTTTCTAATTCTGTTCTTTCTTTCATTCTTTCTTTCATTTTCGTTTTTTGAAATATGACCATTACATGTTTTTGGACATTTGTTTTACCTTCAGGGCACCAGATGTTTCATATTAGTTTACTAACCAATTCAAATCTAATTTCTTTGCATGGAGGTTTGTGATGACTTTGTCGTTCGATGTAGCATTATGTTGGTTTGGTAGGTTATATGGCCGATGTGTTTCTTGATGACTGCCTTAGGTGACTATAAAAGCAAATTCAACCTTCATCATGTCAATAAAAACATAATAGGATATTTTTTTAATGTCCCACATTCTGATAAAATATCAAATGTCTTTTTGTGTTGGCATGCCATTGATAGATGATAATGATCATTGAGTCACATCATAAGAAAGATTTCATTAGACTACATTAGACTATCTATTTCTTAGTCTGTATAAAGGAAACTTTAGATGGCACCCATGTGGAAAGACCTTTGGATAGAGATGTTATTAGGGAACATTGGTTCATACAGCGTCTATGAATTATTCATCTAGATGCTGTCTGGAGGCCTGGTGTGTTTTTTAGCTGGAATTTATCTGTGGTTGAAGTTCTGAGTAATCTGTGATGTTTGTTCCAGCTCTGATGTGTACAGGGGAATGTATCTCATTTGACAGATGGGACTCGAGAGCTGTTCGCCATTGTCTCTTAAGAGTCACACATCCCTTCACTTATGAGCCCCAAATTGCTGTTACCTTCTAAGTGCACTTCACCGAAGGAAAGGTTCATCATTGAGACGGCTTTGTCGGTTTTTGATATATGATAGGACATTTGAAATTTAAGGGCTCGCCAATATATCTCTGTAATAAAGGTGCTTTTCGCTTACCTAAGAATTTTCTGACATCTTATCATTCAAGCACTCTCAGATCAAAAACACGCTGATTAAAGTGGCCAAAAAAATTTGATGTTGTGTATGAAATAGCCACAATATGTGGAGAGAAGTGCCAGACAGAGCTGTAACCTCTCCAAATTTTAACAAACACTTTTGGAAATATAGATGCTCAAAAGATGCTGAAGGTTTTTGATGGAACAATACAGCCTGAGAGTAGTGCAGAGTAGCAGGGCAAAGCACAATGCACATACAGAAAATTATGCAATTTTATGTTTCAAACAGAGATGGCGATAGAGAGGCAAAAGTTACGTATTGCAGCTTTAAAGTCGTCATGAAACTTAAGTAATGATTTCCTTATTATCCCTGTCGTTTCGTATATCCGAGTGAAACGGCTTCGGAAAAGATAAAAAGGTAGGACGGCACTTGATTTCGTCCAACGAGAACTGATTGAATTGTTGTAAGTTGGGTCATGTTGCTAATTGCTAATCGTTGCGATTTTTCCCCGGCCTCGCCCTTGCGACATTCTGTGTGACCGGAAGTAAAGGTCCCGTACACACTGCATATTAATTCGGTTGTCACTCCCCGTTTTAATACTTAATCCTGTTCTGTAAACACACAGTTCAGTAATTTACGGGAGTGATAACCGCATTCTACTAACAACTAGTAGTTAATAAAGTGTTTAAACGTGCATCATGGACATGACATGTCTCTTCTGAAAAAATAAATGCCTCAGGGCTCCAGACTGCCACTAAATGAGGGCATTTTGCCACCAAAATTTGAGAGTGTGCCACTGAATTTTACATCCAGTCGCACATGTGCGACCAGTAAATTGGACCTGTTTTTGTGATGTGACACTGAATTTGAAACAGCACATTGTACTTTCTGCATCTGTCATTAAAGTATTTAGTAGTAACACAGTGGCAAAATAATAGTAATGTGAATATTTGTTAAGCATGTTGATTTTTGGTCTGTGCTCCTAAATTTTCTGGTTGCGCCCCTAAAATGTTCAGTTGGGGGCCACTGTGCTCCTAGTGAAAAAAGTTAGTCTGGAGCCATGTGCCTAGAAGGGGAAAAAGTCTTGCGCTGTGCAGAAAATGACAGAGGCACGTGCGTTTGCTGACTAGTGTTGCCAGATCTTGCACGAAAAAACAGCGAACAAGAAAAATCCAATAATAAACCTAAATAAATCCAAATGCTTTACCTCAAAGATCTTAATATTAGGACCGGCACCCTCACACTTTAATAACACCAAAAACTTGATTGCTTCATGAGCCAAAAGCCATAAACGGTTAAGCGCTAAAATGGTATGTGAGTACAAAAAGACAAGGACTTGGCAACACTGCAAGACAGCCTGTTGTGAAGCAGCCTCAAAAATATGGACAATGCACAATGCTAAGACGGAGGTTTTTTGCAAAAAATGTAACGCTGTTAAATTATTTTGGTCAAAGCAGACAAGTAATTTATAAAAAACACAATATTCTTAAAAAAAGAATTTAAAGAGTGCAGTTGTCTTGTTTACATTTAGATTAAGCCTTTTATAACCATTCAAAATGTGATGCCATAGACAATTTTTAACAAACATTAATGACGAGTTATCTCGTCAATCTGCAATACCGCTATTATCCACCAGGTGGCACACTTCCGGAACTTATAAAACCCGGAAGTATTGCCCTAGGGCAAACAGCTGTATTTCCATCTAAGTTTTAAGGATCACTCTGCATCTGATCTCTATCAAAAGTCCTTTACAAAAACTTAATTATCTCAGCTTTTTGCTTAAAATTTGGTGTTTTTGAAGAAACCTACCCATATTTGAGAGGTGATAAAAAGAGAACTTTTCTTTGAAAGCAGAGGGTCTGTTCTTTCATTTAATATATTGTATGTTTATTAGGGGTGTGACAAGACACTTAATCCACGAGACAAGACGAGACACGAGATTGGGTTCACGAGAACGAGACGAGACGATATTTTTACACTTTTTAAGAAATACTCAATGATAAAATAAATGAATAAGAAACTTAATCAAGTTTTAACTAATCAAGGACTGTCCCTAACAATTATTTTGCTAACTGATAATGAAGTAATTTGTTATTTTGGGTTAATAAAAATAGACCCAAGTGAGCAGTAGCCTTTAAAATTATTGGTTCAAATAAAGTATTAAAAACAAGTTACATTAAACAACATTACATTAACAAACAAATTACATTTGTGTCCTATAAATAAAAAGCATTATGTATATATTATAACAAATGCCTGCAGGTGGCGATAGTGGACTCGTCTCGCGGACGCTATCTTCACTTTCACTTTAGACAGAGAGAAACGCTTATTTTTAGCCAAACAATGTTTAAACCCATTTGAATATTTAATATATGTCCATTTCTTTACCATAAAAATTATACAGTCACTGTCATTTTTGAGCATGAATATGCAGACATTAAATCATGTAAACTCTGTCTGAGGGTTTAATCTGCTGAGACTTCTGACACTGATCAACAGACAAACACAACGCGTCTCAGACTTCACACGAGTTCCCAAACGAACATTATTGGAAACCCAAACAAAAAAGCAAACGCTGTAAAAGACAAATATAATGCATCCACTGTAAAAGATTCAAACAGAAAGCTGCATCCTCCGGAGGTCGCATATGCAGGCTGCATACGTTATTTTAGTTAATTATCTGAGCATTACATTCGCAAGTCGTGAGCATATTACAACAAGTTGCGATTAACTAAATAATTAGTAAACTTTATAATTGTTAATATTCTCTAATAAGACGGTCTTTATGAAGTAAATGCAGTTTAAAAATGCGACCTCCGAAGGATGCAGTCTTTTATTTGAGAAATAAAGGGCATTTCACCTCCACAAGAAATCTCGACACACGAGATCTCGTCACACCCCTAATGTTTATATATTTAAAGAAGAGCATTTTCTGAGAGGCATTAAACTTGTGAAAATCATGAAAAATGCTGGCGGGGAAAGAGTGAAGACAGTTCAAACAAGCATTGTATTCTGGGACAGATTGGGGGGGGGGCGTAAAATTAAAAAATATGGGTTTGGAATGTCATATGTGCCCATCATGTCAAAATATGTGTTTGTTGCGTCATGTAAATCACACTCTAAAATGGCTGGGTTATTTTTGACCCATAATGGGTAAATATTGGACAGAACACGTGCTGGGTTAAAAATAACCCATGTTATTGGTTGTTGTTATGCAACCATGGGGTATAATAACCCAGCAGTTGGGTTAAATAACCCAGCATTGGGTCAATTTTTAACCCAGCACGTGTTCTGTCCAATATTTACTCATTATGGGTCAAAAATAACCCAGCCAATATTAGAATGCATGTGCATCATGCGTCATGTCAAAATACGTGCTGTAAACGTGTCGAAAGGGTTTATGATAAAAGAGATGCTCACATTCACAAAATACTCGCAAGACACACCAACTTAATACTAAACTCTGATTACACATCTGGCAAACGTGAGCGCCTCTTTTATCACAAATACCTTCAAAGCGTATGCAGCAGACACGTATTTTGACATGACGAGCCACACATGACGGGCTAAATGCATATTATGATGAGCTTTGGATTGTGCACCCTCGGAAAAAAAAGTCACCGGCCACCACTGGTCTGGGACTAGACTTAAGACCTGTCCGGGAAACCGCCCTTGTGTTTAAAAATTGCTGATAATTCTGTTTTAAAAGTTTTAACTAATCAAGGACTGTCCCTAACAATTATTTTGCTAACTGATAATGAAGTAATTTGTTATTTTGGGTTAATAAAAATAGACCCAAGTGAGCAGTAGCCTTTAAAATTATTGGTTCAAATAAAGTATTAAAAACAAGTTACATTAAACAACATTACATTAACAAACACATTACATTTGTGTCCTATAAATAAAAAGCATTATGTATATATTATAACAAATGCCTGCAGGTGGCGATAGTGGACTCGTCTCGCGGACGCTATCTTCACTTTCACTTTAGACAGAGAGAAACGCTTATTTTTAGCCAAACAATGTTTAAACCCATTTGAATATTTAATATATGTCCATTTCTTTACCATAACAATTATACAGTCACTGTCATTTTTAAGCAAGAACATGCAGACATTAAATCATCGTTTAATCTGCTGAGACTTCTGACACTGATCAACAGACAAACACAAAGCATCTCAGACTTCACACGAGTTCCCAAACGAACATTATTGGAAACCCAAACAAAAAAGCAAACGCTGTAAAATACAAATATAATGCATGCACTGTAAAAGGTTCAAACAGAAAGCTGCATCCTCCGGAGGTCGCATATGCAGGTCAAAATACGTGCTGCAGACGTGTCGAAAGGGTTTATGATAAAAGAGATGCTCACATTCACAAAATACTCGCAAGACACACCAACTTAACACTAAACTCTGATTACACATCTGGCAAACGTGAGCGCCTCTTTTATCACATATACCTTCAAAGGGTATGCAGCAGACACGTATTTTGACATCACGAGCCACACATGACGGGCTAAATGCATATTATGATGAGCTTTGGATTGTGCACCCTCGTAAAAAAAAGTCACCGGCCACCACTGGTCTGGGACTAGACTTAAGACCTGTCCAGGAAATCGCCCTTGTGTTTAAAAATTGCTGATAAGTCTGTTTTCATAAACCGGTTTATAATGCATCACTGTTTTCTTTATGTATTGTTGTGGTTTAAATTGTTTTGACAACATAATTTCAAAATGACAAAACCCTTCTCCTAGACTATCTGCAGCAAAACGGTGGAATAAGATTGATGAATAAGTCTCAGGCAGCAAATACATTATATGAGTAAAACAAGAGTTGAAATGGTTGCGTTTATTTATGTTCCTTTGTTTCCTTTGTGATTTAATAATTCATTTGTCAAAGGGTTAATAATGCGTTCCTTTAGTTTTGTTTTTAGTTCGAGGTGCTTTGAGAGATGAAGTCGCAGATGCTGTTACTTAATTTCCCGGTGAAACAGTCATCTGAACAAACAATCTTAATCATATGCTTGTGTGTCGAGCGCCCAAGCAGCATTTTAAAGTTAACGACAATGTCGCCGTGTAAAACGACTTGCATTACGAATTATTGAGACATTTGTAAGGTAACACAGATTTGAACACAGCAGGATATGCGATCTGTTTCTCATAGAAGTGAAGCACTTTTGTTAATCATAACAGTGCTGTGAAAAAGGCTTGAAATGTATAAATTAATTAGAAGAACATCACAAGTATCATTGTGTACTGATGATGTGTTGCTGGATTAATCTCACAGAATCTGTCCTGGTTATATTTAACCTCCCAATCGAATTGGAAGAAATAAGAAATTATATTTAAGCTCCTTTTCAATAAGTTCTTTATGGCAATAAACACATTTTAACCCCTTCAGTTCTTGTTGCCACAATTAACTTTCCATTACCGTACCCGAGATTTTTTTTTTTTTGGTGTAGTGTGTTTCTGCTTATTGTAAGTATTGTAATACAGTAAAAACTGCGTTATGGTAATAAGAATTTAATGAGAAACATTATTGGGAATAATCGGACTTCAAAAAACAGCTCCAAAACGTCCAGATGCATTATGGTAATAAATTGGATGGGGTAACGATGGAATTAAAGTCGCAATGTGCAATGCATTCAGTTGGTGGAAGCCCAAATTAATAAGGAGGAAATTAAATTATTATTAGGATGATTATTGTTCAATAACTGAACTGAATGATCGAACAGTTCACTTTGGTTAATTGAGAAGTTTCTTACATTTTCACAAACTAAGAAGAATGTTGCCAGTGGGATTTAATAATATAATCGTGAGCTGTTTAAAAACAGCACTGTTTGTTTGCAAATGATAAAGTTATTGCATAATGAAGCAGTCATGCAGGCTATGTATTATTGCAAGCTGACTTTGTTTGTGGTACATGTTTAGAGACCTCCTAAATAAAGACTGATGTATTGTTGGACAATAATGCTCACTGAATTATTTAGGCGACCTCCGGGCACCTCGAAATGCCACATTTGCATTCGTATTGAGAAGTGCTTATTGGTTTTCAGTCAGTTGATCTGTTTTGCCATCCACATATTAGTGCATATGTTTTTTAGTAATGCAGAAAATAACATTACATTGCAAGATGTTTCCTCCGTGGTTTTACATATGTAGACACGACGAGTGGGTTTCTTTGTAAATACAAATTAAAACGAAAACCTTCAATTTAATTTCCGCACACGTCCGCACCAAGCGAGCTTTCACGCAAGACAAAACTGAATGTTTCCTCTGCTGTTTACAAACTAACCGTACAAGTTGAATCTTAATTAATTTTAAATGCACTCTCATTTATCTGTAACGACTTTTGCGTTCTTGATTTATTTTGCCAAACGCACCACTTTCTCACGAGTCAATAACATCTAACACTTGCCAATATAGTTTCTCATTATAAATGATAACGTTGTGTTTTCTCTTCACGTTTTCTCTCTAAGGGCTGTTTCCGTGACCTTAGCACATGGATTTCAAGACTTCAAATGAAGAGGTAAGTATAACTTGCCGATTTTGTATATCAATGTTGAAACACCAGCTAATAAAGTTGTGTGTGCTCGTGCAACTAGTAACAGATCTATTTTTGCAATATTGGTTGAAGAACCGGAGCAAATAGATGTTTGCAGAAGTCACTGAGAGAGAGAGAGAGAGAGAGAGAGAGAGAGAGAGAGAGAGAGAGAGAGAGAGAGAGATCAATGGAATAAATGGATTTGTAGACTTTCCATTGGAAACTGAGATTTTTGCTCGAACACGATTGTTTTCATACACCTATTTAACAGCTATTTAACAAAAAATTACATTCGTGGTCTCTGAAATATTCTTAATATACAGATGAAAATAGAGACTTGTAACCAGTGTTGGGTAAGTTACTCCAAAAAGTAATTAATTTTTAGTTACTAATTACATCTTCAATCGTGTAATTAGATTACTGTACAAATTACTCTCTCCAAAAAGTATTTAACTACTTATTACTAATTACTTTCTAAATCCTATTTAGTACATGAAACAAAGATAGGCTTGAAACAGCTTGAATACATCATATAAAAGTAAATAAATTATTCTGGTCACACGTTTTAAGGTCCAGTTCTCACTATTAACTAACTATTAACTACTTTTGCCTCAATATAGTCCTAATTACTGCTTATTAATACTTAAAGTAGTTGTTAAGTTTAAGTATTGGTAGGAATTGGGTAGGATTAAGGATGTAAAATAAGGTTTTACAGAATCAGGCATTAAAATGTCAACATGATCTCACAAAGTTCCGTGGCATAGTCACGGAATTTTGTGCTCATTTTTCCGTGGCATTCTCACGGATCTCCGCATTTTTCCGTGGCCCTGCTACGGACTTTCTTTTCCGTGGCATTCTCACGGATTGGTTACTCAACTGCTTTTTCCTATTTTCAAACCATTTTCGCTTCGGTTTAGGGTTAGATTTGGTGTTTGCATTAGTATGTCACTTTAACTATTGGTTTATACTATTTTTTCTGATGTATTCTTTTATTTTTTCTAAACTTTAAACAATTGTTGCCTGGCGTTGGGGTTAGAGTTGGGTTTGGGTAGGGATGCCATTTCATGTAAATCTAGCCCTAAACCGAAGCGAAAATGGTAAGAAAATAGGACAAAACAGTTGAGTAACCAATCCGTGAGAATGCCACGGAAAAAGGTAGTCCGTAGCAGGGCCACGGAAAAATGCGGAGATCCGTGAGAATGCCACGGAAAAATGAGCACAAAATTCCGTGACTATGCCACGGAAATTCGTGAGATCAGGTTGTAAAATGTGCTTTTTAAAAATTAAAAATCAGACAATATCTCAGTAATATTAATGTTAAGAACTAACCAGTTAATGGTGAGAATTGTAATGTACACAAGAGTGTCACCATTATTCTTAATAACTCTTATTTAATTATTTTTAAAGTGAGAAGATACATAAAACATGCATTTTAAAGGAAATTGCCACCGTTTTTTTATATTTTACTGTGCATTAACTACTTTTGCCTCAATATAGTCCTAATTACTGCTTATTAATACTTAGTAAAGTAGTTGTTAAGTTTAAGTATTGGTAGGAATTGGGTAGGATTACGGATGTAGAATAAGGTTTTGCAGAATCAAGCATTAATATGTGCTTTTAAGTACTAATAAACAGCCAATATCTCAGTAATATTAATGCTAATAACCAACCAGTTAATGGTGAGAATTGTAACGTACACTAGAGTGTTACCATTATTCTTAGTAACTCTTAATTAGTCCTATTTAAAGTGAGAAGAATACATAAAAACATGCATTTTAAAGGAAAACACCACTTTTTTATATTTTACTATGTTCTTACCTCAACTTTACATCTTAATACATACCTATGTGTGCACTTAATATTTGTACAGTGCGTCGCAAATGTGTTAGCATTTAGCCTAGCTCCATTCATTCCTTAGGATCCAAACGGGGATGAAGGATTTAGAAGCGGATAAAAAATCATAACTTTATTGTATGACGGAAGAGCACATAGTTTGCAGCACTTCGACCTCGGTGCGCAGTAACATCATCACTGCTGAGAAATCCCCTCTCGCTCAAACTTCCTTCAATATTACTGCGCGCCGAGGTCGAAGTGCTACAAACTAAGTGCTCTTTCGCCATACGATATAGTTTTCATTTTTTATCTGCTTAAAAAATCCCCACGTTTTATTTTCTGCCACCATACTTACTCGTGTAACAGTCTTTAAATAGGGAAAACATGGAAGTGTTTGGTGGCTTTTAAATTCATCCCTGTTTGGATCCTAAGGAATGAATGGGGCTAGGCTAAATGCTAAAACATTCACGACGCGCTGTACAAAGATTAAGTGCACACGTTAAAAAAAAGATAGGTATGTATTAATTTGTCTAGGTTAAGGTAAGAACAAAGTAAAATATAAAAAACCTGTGGTGTTTTCCTTTAACCTTAGACTTTAATTTTGATGTTAAATCCACTATTGTATTATATATTTTGTTCTACAGTCCATACACCATATTTACTTCAATTACATCAGAAGTAACTGTGAATTACTGGGAAACTAAGAGTAATCCCTTACTTTCCTTTTAATGAAATGTTAATAAATTACAGTAACTAATTACTTAGTAACTAATTACACCTAACACTGCTTGTAACTAAATCCAGCACTACTATAGCTCAAATGGAGGAACATTGCATTAGCAATACAAAGGTCATAGGATCACAAATACTGATAGAAATGTATAGCTTGAATGCACTTGAAGTCGCTTTGAATAAAACTGTCTGCCAAATGCAAAAATGTAAATGTACTATGAATGTCAAGAGCACAAGTTTAACAGCCGTTGGGCTCAGGGATGCAGCTTATGTGTAGAAGATTAATGGTTGCTCTGAGGAAGATAAGTCTTGTTTATATAGACAGAGATGTTCCAATCTGTTTGTCCAGTAATTTGCTTTTTAAACATGATGTGCAAGACAATTTTTCAACACCTTGACTCCTCTCTTTGAATCATCTTCATACTCTTAAAGGGACACTCCACTTTTTTTGGAAAGATGCTTATTTTCCAGCTCCCCTAGAGTTAAACATTAGATTTTTACAGTTTGAAATCCATTCAGCTGATCTCCAGGTCTGGCGCTAGCACTTGTAGCATAGCTTAGCACAATTTATTGAATCTGATTAGACCATTAGCATCGCACAAAAAAATAACTAAAGAGATTCTATATGTTTCCTATTTAAAACTTGACTCTTCTGTAGTTACATCATGTACTAAGACCGACAGAAAATTAAAAGTTGTGATTTTCTAGGCAGATATGGCTAGGAACTATACTCTCATTCTGGCGTAATAATCAAGGACTTAACTGATGAAACATGGCTGCAGCAGGCGTAGTGATATTACGCACTGCCCGAAAATAGTCCCCTTGGTTACTGTCAGTCTTACTACCCGATGTAACTACAAAAGAGTCAAGTTTTAAATAGGAAAAATATTGAAACTCTTTGCTTATTTTTTAGCGCAATGCTAATGGTCTAATCAGATTCAATGGACTGTGCTAAGCTATGCTAAAAGTGCTAGCGCCAGACTTGGAGATCAGCTGAATGGATTCCAATACGGTAAGAATCAAATGTTTAACTCTAGGGGAGCTGGAAAATAAGCATATTTCCAAAAAAAGTGGAGTGTCCCTTTAAATCCAACAATCAAATTTCTGAAGTGGGCTGCTTTGATAGTTTGTGGGAATCTTAACTTTGCCAAATTAGAAGTATGAATAACAGTCATATTAACCTGCACACTTTCAGCCTCTTATACAGAAAAACATGTAGCTATAGTAATTGGAAGTATAGAATGTCATGACTGTGAATCTCAAGAGTACACTAAAAATGGCTGACACATGTTATCGCCATGGCAACAGAGTCAAGCGTCAGGGCTGCCTGTGTACCAAGTTAGGAAATATATTTCATTCTAGTGTAAGGACTGACTTTAATACTGTAGCAGATACCACATCAAACAATAAATCCATGCTTGGGATAAAATATTAAACGTAAATTTCAATAAGCAATATATTTTCGGGTGACAGTTTACCCAAAAATGAAAATCCCATCATCATTTACCT
This sequence comes from Misgurnus anguillicaudatus, assembly GCF_027580225.2. Classification (NCBI taxonomy): domain Eukaryota; kingdom Metazoa; phylum Chordata; class Actinopteri; order Cypriniformes; family Cobitidae; genus Misgurnus; species Misgurnus anguillicaudatus. The sequence continues at coordinate 29,228,460 of NC_073361.2, read as the reverse complement.
ATCCTCATGTTGTTCTAAACCGGTATGCGTTTTTTTATTCTACTAAAGATATTTTTAATAAATGATGGTAAGTATATAGTTAACGGTACCCATTGACTTCCGTAGTACACTCACCTAAAGGATTATTAGGAACACTATACTAATACTGTGTTTGACCCCTTTTCGCTTTCAGAACTGCCTTAATTCTACGTGGCATTGATTCAACAAGGTGCTAAAAGCATTCTTTAGAAATGTTGGCCTATATTGATAGGATAGCATCTTGCAGTTGATGGAGATTTGTGGGATGAACATCCAGGGCACGAAGCTCCCATTCCACCACATCCCAAAGATGCTCTATTGGGTTGAGATCTGGTGACTGTGGGGGACATTTTAGTACAGTGAACTCATTGTCATGTTCAAGAAACCAATTTGAAATGATTCGAGTGACATGGTGCATTATTCTGCTGGAAGTAGCCATCAGAGGATGAGTACATGGTGGTCATAAAGGGATGGACATGGTCAGAAACAATGCTCAGGTAGGTCGTGGCATTTAAATGATGCCCAATTAGCACTAAGGGGCCTAAAGTGTGCCAAGAAAACATCCCTCACACCATTACACCACTGCATTAATGAGACATTGAACAGGTGTTCCTAATAATCGTTTAGGTGAGTGTATATAGAAGTTAATGGGTACCAACTGTTTGGTTACCAAAGTATCTTCTTTTGCGTTCAACAGAATAAAGAAACTCATACAGATTTAAAACAACATGAGGTTGAGTAAATAATGACAGATTTTTGGATTTATTACTTTAATATCTGTCTACTGTTATTGTGAGTGTGAGTGGTAAATTCAGGGTAAAAATGGATCCAATATGCCATGTTTAATTCTCTGACAGGCTGTCTGTCATGTTAAAATACATCTGAAGGCATCTGGACTCGACTATCCGTTTGTTAAATATGTTGTCACTTATTTAAAAAGCTACGACGGTCATTACGACAGCGCCAATGTGAAGATGTTTAATCCTTTGTCAGATAACTGATGAGGCTATTTGGAAAAGTAGCAAAACGCCTCCAACAAATGGATAAGCAACACCAGATGGTGCAGAATTAAAATTTTAACTGATATCTCGCAACAACCTGAAAGGCTAGGAGCCTTCAGCTGTATATCTGCCAGGCAAAGACTGACACAGCAATTTCCAAATGAAAACATCAGCCCTGAAACAATGCCCGGCTATTTATCATGCAATCAATTTCACGGCTAATAAACTTCACGGTGTCAAGCGGGGATTACAGACGTCTGCGTGTTTTTGGCTCTTTCAGACGAAGACTGGGACTTACTTGCTGCAAGATGGTAATGAGGAACCTTTCAATATCCGTCTGCACCTGGCCAAAGATATTCTGACCATTCAAGAGCAAGACGTCATCTGTGTTTCTGGAGAACCCTTCTACTCAAGTGTGAGTTTTAATAACAACGCTATACAATTTTGTTTGTGCTAATATCTAATCCAGTATAGTGTATTTGTTCACGTAGATACGTTATATATTAACGAACATCATCCATAGATAAATGTCAAGTCAAATGTCTTTATATAGCCCTTTTTTACAGGGAAAATTATTACATGTAAAGTATTTAGAACAGAATATATACTGTTATTGCAAATTTTATTGACCTAATAAATGGATTATTATCTAATATAATAGTATATACTTTTTGGATCTATCGTACATGTAGTCAATTAATATAATAAATAGCAGGCGTCATATGTACTCTTTCACCGCCATTGACAATTTATCTAATCAAAAAGGAGAAAACGCTTCCATACCAGTGGCATCTGGTGACTTCTCTTTCGAGGGGGACAAATAAAAAAATACGTGCTTGCTGCATACCCATCAAAATTGTTTATAAAAGAGACGTTAACTAAATACTCGCAAGACATTAACTTAACACTAATCTCTCATTACACATGAGATTAAACACATTAACCCATTTAAATCGTCTGCAGCAGGCACGTATTTTGACATGACGCGTGATGCACATAGGTTCGCATGATGCGCCTAACACATTTGTTTGACAAGCTTCGCATCGTGCACCGCCGCAAAAGAAGCCAATGACGAGTTTTTACGGCAATCTATATTTTCGCCATTATCCACTAGGTGGCGCTCTTAGCCAACATATAAAACTACTGAAGCGTCCACTGACGCGTGACGCAAGTGTCTTTTGCTAGTTTCAACCCAGTGCAATTATAATTTACACGTTTAGCATCACGTTGTTTAAATAGCACATGCATTTGCGCCCATGGCCGTTCTGGTCTGAAAACGAGGTGTGTTCAGGCGCATAATTGTTGGCGGGTTGCTTTTTTGAGGCAACTAAAATAGACTACGCCATTAACCAACTAAAACCTGCTCTAAAGTCTAAAGTCAATGGCGCAATATGTTTTTGTTATTTAATGAGTGTGTTAGAAATATGCGCTTAAAAACTGGACGACAACGCGGGTTTCTTATCACACACATAGATGAGCAGTGCAGAAAAGCTTTTTAATAAAAAAAAAGAAAGGATTAAAATTTAAAAGATAATTATTGAGTGTCTTGGACATAAATGAATCTATTCCATCTTTTCCTTTGATTTGATATATTGTATGTTTATATATTTAAAGAAGAACATTTTCTGAAAGACTTTTGTGAAAATCATACAAAAATTCTGGTGCTAAAAAACGCTTGTGGTGAAAGAGTTAAACTAGACATGCCTTTCCATTTTACGTGAAAATGACCCTTAAAAGATGAAAAATGTATATAGAGCAGGAGCTTATATACAGGAATTTGCAATAATGCCATGAAAAAAACATAGTAACTGTAGTAACATCAAGCGCACCATTACAAGATAAACTATTTTAACAAAATGTATAAAATCTTAAAGGATATTAAGTCAATAATATGACAACAATGACAAGGGAGACAATGCATGAGCCATTATTTAAAATAAGAATTTCTCAAATTTACAAATCCTTGGTAGCTTTTGGGATAATATCAGTACACAACTCCGTGTTTTTTGGATATTTTATTACAAATATCTTACGTATTGTGGCTTCAAGCTAAGCTAAGCTATTTAAAGCAGTCTCCCAGTAGCTGTAATGTAATTGTTTATGCCAGGAACTACCTCTATGTCTTATAACGTTGGAGCGTCTATTAATATAAAACTTCCATGTTTGTTCCATAAATGGATGTATTTTTGAGTAAAGCTGAAATGTAATTTGTTTAAAGAGAAAAACCTTTGGGGTAAGACTTAATTTTACTCATAAGTGATAGATATAGTGCGACTTTATTCATAACACCGCACAGACGTTTGTACCTCAAGGCTAAATTCTAGGAAAACTTTCTGAATTCTCCTTTGATTCAGTCGAAATTTGTTTTCTGTGAAGGTTATATTATGCCCCGAGTCATTAACTCTTTCTACAAGAGGATAAAAACTTTAGTTAACATTCCTGGGTACAGAATGAGTCAGCATACTGCGGATGGATTTGATTTTGAGTTATTTATTTTTGTAACTTTGATTCTCAGAGATGAGAAGCGCTGTGGGCATTGATATTGCAGGGATTTGCAGCAGTATGCATCGGCCATTGTATTGCATCATTTATTATCATTACTCTGACGGTTTTGAACCAGTGTAAACAGCAGATCAGGTTGTATTTGCTGGCCCTTAATTCAATTACTAACATTGTTGGTTTTCCCTGGGGAAATTTACATGGAAAGAAAGCAATTAAGACTAATTAAGTACCTTCATGGACACGACTGGATAAAGGAAGGTAAAATACCTTCTACCTCGATATGCCAGAGACGTGCCACGCATTGCCAAGTCAAAAAGTGAGTTTTCTTTTTACTTTCTGTAGGAAAGAACGGTAACCATTCGACGACAGACCATCGGAGGGTTTGGTTTGAGTATCAAGGTGAATTTATATAAATATTATAATCCCTCAAAAGATTTGATTCGGATCTGAGATTCTAACAACAAATCTCTGTCATTTTATTCGTAGGGTGGAGCTGAACACAAAATCCCTGTTGTGATATCTAAAATATCAAAAGAACAGAAGGGTGAGCTGTTTATATTTTCTTTATTTACACTTATTCAAATCACAAGGCTGTTTGTTGGTTTATATTGTTTTGTCTTTGCTCTTCCTCACAGCTGAACTCTCTGGTCTTCTGTTTATTGGAGATGGCATACTTCAGGTATGTTTTTTTATTGCTGTATTAGCAAATATCAACATACAGCAGCTGATGTTTAGCAGAGCATCTTTTCCTTTAATAGATTTTTTTCCCAAATTATGCATCTGGCTTTCTTTTATATTGTTTATTTAATATCGATGTTGTAGGCACAGTCCGTACCTGCTAGAGTTCCCAGGATGTAGTTTTTTTAAAATCGTTGCATGAGGCATTGATTTTCTTTTCATCTTGATTATGCTGTCAAACATGAAATACTAGAAAGCATTTTGGGAATTCTCGGAAATAGACTATATGTTACGGTTTTCCCCAATGGATTTTCCCTATTGAACTCGAATCAATGTTACTAAAACAATTATCACAGCCTTCTGAACACTTCATCATTTTCCCCAAACAGATCTTTATTTTTATATTTTACACTCGTGACATGTTGTAAAAGGCATCATTGATATTGACTGGGTAACAAGAGCACAAGTGTTCCTGTAGCTCGATTCCCAGAAAGCAATAGCTGTCATTTCAGCGTTTAGGTTAACTATAGACCCAATATAGTCCGCTATGAGTAAAACTCTATTCTACCCAAAATCAACTACATTTTTGCCAAATAATTTGAGATGTATACTAATCCATCATGTAAGCCAACAGTGAATACAAGATGTTTGGTTTTATTTATTTATGGTTAAACGTCTATTAAAGGGATAGTTCACCCAAAATGAAAATAATGTCATTAATGACTCACACTCATGTCTTTCCAAACTCGTAAGACCTTTGTTCATCTTCGGAACACAGTTTAAGATGTTTTATATTTAGTCCAAGAGCTTGTTGACCCTTCATTGAAAATGTACGTACGGTTTGCTTTCCATGTCCAGAAAGGTAATAAAAACATCATCAAAGTAGTCCATGTGACATCAGTGGGTCAGTTAAAATGTGTTGAAGCATCGAAAATACATTTTGGTCCAAAAATAACAAAAATTACGACTTTATTATGTTGGCTTGACAACCAATATTTTATTAATTGGCTTGCTAATCATGCTAGTTTCATGTTATCTTAGCTATCATGCTAATTATGCTAGCTTCATGCTAATCATCCTAACATCATGCTAATCATGGCAGCATCATGCTAACTTCATGCTAATCATGTTAACATCATGCTAAATTCATACTAATCATGCTAACATCATGTTAGCTTCATGCTAATCATGCTAACATCATGTTAGCTTCATGTTAATCATGCTAACAACATGCTAACGTCATGCTAATCATGCTAGCATCATACTAACTTCATGCTAACATCATGCTAGCTTCATGCTAATCATGTTAGCTTCATGCTAATCATGCTAACATCCTGCTAGCTTCATGCTAATAATACTAGCATTATGCTAACTTCATGCAAATCATGTTAGTTCAGGTTAACTTCATGTTAATCATGCTAGCATCATACTACCTTCACCTGATCATTTTTTATGTTTATTACTTGAAAATGATTATATGTCGATGTATCTTCTTTTTGATTGCAATAAAAAAATCATACTACCTTTACGCTAATCATGCTAACATCATGCTATCTTCATGGTAATTATGCTAGGGTCATGCTAATAATGCTACCTTCATGTTAAATCATGTTAGCATTATGCTAGTTTCATGCTAATCATGCTAACTTCATGCTAATCATGCTAACATCGTGTTAGCTTCATGTTAATCATGTTAGCATTATGCTAGCTTCATGTTAGCTTCATGTTAGCTTCATGCTAACTTCATGCTAGCTTCATGTTAAATCATGTTGTCTTAATTCTAAATCATGCTAACATCATGGTAACTTTGTTAAACCATGTTAAATCATGTTAGCTTCATGTTAAATCATGGTAACTTTTTTTAATCATGCTAGCATCACAACAAAACATGCAAACATATAGACTAAACAAATTTTTTATAAGTAGAGGTTTATCCTGTCAAACTGTTAAAAATGTCCAGGCTACCCTTTGTCAAGCCAACATAAAGTTTGTCTTCAAACTTTAATGTGTAGTTCAGCATTGTCTTTTTTTCCGCATCTGTTGCGAAGCGCATGCGCGAGACTAAAGTCACGTGACTGCAGTGACACGGATGATGTACAATGCGGCTGACGTGTTATCTGGTCTGAGGGAGACGCATGTTGTCAGTTTAAAAAAAAACTTTTTGCAAACATGTCTGAGGATAACACGTCATCCGCGTCACTGCAGTCACGTGACTTTAATCTCGCGCATGCGCTTCACAACAAATGCGGAAGAGAAGAGAATGCTGAATAAAATCGTCATTTCTGTTATTTTTGGACCAAAATGTATTTTCGATGCTTCAACACATTCTAACTGACCCACTGATGTCACATGGACTACTTTGATGATGTTTTTATTGCCCTTCTGGACATGGACAGTGGACCGTACGTGGATTTTCAATGAAGGGTCAACAAGCTCTCGGACTAAATATAAAACATCTTTCAGTTTTGGGTGAGCTATTCCTTTAAATTTTCAAAGGCAGTCAAAATTTTGCCTTGTTTGAGCTGTGTTTGAACGTTTTTTAGGCTAGATTTACACTGTAAATTTTGATGCCAAATTCCGATTTTTTTGCATGTATCCAAATTTTTGACGACCCGCTTAAATCATCTTTTAAAAGCGACTCGTATCTGCTATCATTATGGCATTACACTAAACACTTGACAAAAACATTCAAGGTGGACATGCTTAGTCAGAACAGCTTAAACTACAGAGGATGTAAATGTCGTTATATGCAATGGACACAGAAAAATGATTATACAAGATTATAGAGATTTATTTCTGTAACTAGACATGAAACATTACTCCACTAAGTGGAGCCGGTATCCTTCGTTGCACTGCTAAGAAAAGTAATGTGATCACGGGTGGTGTCCAACTGAGTTGACGTCATTTGCCAGCGTCACATTTTTAATGACGCACGACACGTCTTGAAAAGGAAATATCCAATCTGTCCGCTTACATTGCATGCTTACATGCATGTATCCGATTTATATCTGATTAATTTTTTTCATAGTGAACACCATGCATGATGGCAAAATGAACAATGTGCTGAAATGTTTCTGGATCATAAGATATTGCAAAACTTTTATTTTTCCAGTATGCATGCCCTAATGCTCTTTGCAAAAGAAAAGCAACTACATTTGGAGAATTGTCCATACAGCGCTGGTGCATTTATTCTTAAACTTAATGAAGAACATGCTGAATTTGTTATGCAATCAAACGAGAACTGTTTTATAATTTAACAGTCTGTCGGATGGCCGTGCGAATGATTTTTAAAGTGTTGACCTTAGATTCAAGAAATGTGTGAAATTGACTGATGAGAACTGTAATATTAAAGTTCTTGGTCAATATATAAATCCTTGTAAAAGCTCATGGAGCATTAATTTGTCTTAAGCAAGTCTACTGTTGTTTTATGTAATGATATAAGGGAATATGTTTATTTTATGCTATTCATTAATATTTTTCTTTTGTGTTGTAATTAGATAAACGGCATTAATGTCAGGAGCTATCGGCATGAAGAAGTGGTATGTGTCATTTATTTCGGGTAATAATTAATTTTAAACTGTTTCGTGGTTTGTAAGCATTATACCATGTGCAAACTAATTGTTTTATCTAATCAGAGATTGTTTTAAAATCCTGAGTAATTCCAAATGAGACAAAGGCTGTATTTTGATCATGTTATGTAAATCAAATGTTTTAAATATTTAGGTACAGGTCTTGCGTAATGCGGGTGAGGAAGTAACCCTGACTGTATCGTTTCTGAAGAGGACGCCTGCGTTCCTGAAACTGCCACTCTGTGAAGATTGTTTGTGTATGTCTGAGTTTCATTACAGTGACTGATTACTGATCAGTTTGTGTTGGAAGAGATTAACGAAGAGTCAATCAATTGTATTTTTTGTTCAGGCATACCAAGTGACCAGAGCAGTGGAACATCATCTCCGTTGTGTGATAGTGGTCTGCATCTGAACTACCATCCTAATAATACGGTACACATCAGAAGATATGCAAAAATAATGGGACAGTTACATTTAATTGGACACAGAAATACAGTTATTAAGTTTGTTGTTATATATTTATATCTCTCTGCTGTTTGTCTTTTTATTTTATTTTTCTGTCTGTCTCCTCATCTGTCTGTCTGATTGTCTATATTTTTACTATATGTCTATATGTCTTTCTGATTGTCTATATGTCTGTCTGTCTGACTGTCTATATCTTGTCTGTCTGTCTGTTTGTTTTTCTATATTTTTGTCTGTCTGTCTGTCTATCGTTCTTGTCTGTATGTCTGTTTTTCTATTTTTTATAGTCTTTTTTGTCTATATTTTTTCTGCCTGTCTGCTTACCTGTCCATATTATGTCTGTCAGTCTGTCTATCTATATTCTTGTCTATTCTTTTCTTTTGGTCTGTTTGTCTGTCTGTCTGTCTTTGGTCTGTCTGTCACTCTGTTTATATTTTTATCTGTCTGTCTGTCATCACTCTTTTATATTTTTGTCTGTCTGTCTTTTTTGTCTGTCACTTTGTGTATATTTTATCTGTCTGTCTGTCTTTTTTGACTGTCTGTCTATCTGTCTGTCTGTCACTCTGTTTTCTATTTTTATTTGTCTGTCAATCTGTCACTCTGTTTATATCTTTGTCTGTCTGTCCGTCACTCTGTTTATATTTTTGTCTGTCTGTCTTTGTTGTCTGTCACTTTGTGTATATTTATCTGTCTGTCTTTTTTGTCTGTCTGTCTGTCACTCTGTTTTCTTTTTTATTTGTCTGTCTATCTGTCACTCTGTTTATATTTTTGTCTGTCTGTCTGTCTGTCACTTTGTATATATTTTTTCTGTCTGTCTGTCGTTTTTGTCTGTCTGTCTGTCTGTCTGTCTGTCACTTTGTATCTATTTTTGTGTGTCTGTCTGTCTGTCACTTTGTATCTATTTTTGTCTGTCTGTCGTTTTTGTCTGTCTCTCTATCACTTTGTATATATTTTTATCTGTCTGTCTGTCTTTTTTTGTCTGTCTGTCTGTCTGTCTGTCTGTCTGTCACTTTGTATATATTTTTATCTGTTTGTCTGTCACTCTGTCTGTCTGTCTTACACTTTGTATATACTTTATATGTCTGTTTATTTGTCACTCTGTTTATATTTCTGTCTGTCTGTCTGTCTGTCTGTCTGTCTGTCTGTCTGTCTGTCTGTCTGTCTTTTTTGTCTGTCACTTTGTGTATATTTTATCTGTCTGTCGGTTCTTTCTGTCTGTCTGTCTGTCACTCTTTTTTCTATTTTTATTTGTCTGTCTGTCTGTCACTTTGTATCTATTTTTGTCTGTCTGTCTGTCTGTCTGTCACTTTGTATATATTTTTATCTGTCTTTCTGTCTTTTTTGTCTGTCTGTCTATCTATCTGTCACTCTGTTTATATTTTTATCTGTCCGTCTGTCACTCTGTCTGTCTGTCTTACACTTTGTATATACTTTATATGTCTGTTTATTTGTCACTTTGTTTATATTTCTGTCTGTCTGTCTGTCTGTCTGTCTGTCTGTCTGTCACTTTGTGTATATTTTATCTGTCTGTCTGTCTGTCTTTTTTGTCTGTCACTTTGTGTATATTTTATCTGTCTGTCTGTCTGTCTGTCTTTTCTGTCTGTCTGTCTGTCTGTCTGTCACTCTGTTTTCTATTTTTATTTGTCTGTCTATCTATCACTCTGTTTATATTTTTGTATGTCTGTCTGTCTGTCCGTCACTTTGTATCTATTTTTATCTGTCTGTCTGTCTTTTTGTCTGTCTGTCTGTCTGTCTGTCTGTCTATCTATCTGTCACTCTGTTTATATTTTCATCTGTCTGTCTGTCACTCTGTCTGTCTGTCTTACACTTTGTATATACTTTATCTGTCTGTTTATTTGTCACTCTGTTTATATTTCTGTCTGTCTGTCTGTCTTTTTGTCTGTCACTCTGTTTATATTTTTATCTGTCTGTTTGTCCGTCCGTCACTATGTTTATATTTTTGTTTGTCTGTCTGTCTGTCTTTTTGTCTGCCACTCTGTTTATATTCTTATCTGTCTGTCTGTCTGTCCGTCACTCTGTTTATATTTTTATCTGTCTGTCTTTTTTGTCTGTCACTTTGTATCTATTTGAATCTGTCTGTCAGTCACTCTGTATATATTTATGTCTGTCTGCCTGTTTTTATTTTATTTCTGTATGTTGTCTTTTTTGTCTCTATCTGTTTCTCTGTCTTTATTTTTTACTATCTATCTACATGTCTTTTTTAACCCTTTTTAGGATTTTATTTAACCTCTGTTGTCTGTATTCATTGAAGGACACTTTGTCCTGCTCGTCTTGGCCGATGTCTCCCGGATTGCGGTGGGAAAAGAGGTGGGTGGACCTGAGACTGATCCCTCTCTTACATGCACGTCTGTCCCAGTACGTCCCAGGTTCTGACATCTGCAGGTGAGACGAGCAGTACATCTCTGTCTGTGATTTCTTACGTTTGTTTATATTATCTTTAGCTTACTTATTGACTTATAGAGATTTCTTTATAGTTCAAAATGTAGCTCTTGCTTTTATCTAAAGAAAGCTGTGCATCCTTTCCTAGTATGGAAAATTTAATATTTAACTTACACAGAATTTTTATTAACATTTTAAGGATAATATTATTTCATAGCCAATCCCAAACGAATCACATTAGATGTTTATTACCGAATGCAATTTGTGATGAGGGTCCGTTATTTAATTGTAATTGAATGAATGTGTAATTGAAAACTTAACTTGGTTAGAATTAAATCAATATTTTTAAATGACTTTGAAATAAAGTGAATTAGACTTTGAGAATTAGACATTAGACATTTTTTGTGTTTTGTGTAATGAGAGCATGTGCTTTAATTTCTTCAGGCAAAACGCCTTTCAAGTCATCGCTGTTGACGGTGTGTGTAGCGGTGTTATTCAGTGCTCTGGTGTTGATGAATGCTCAGAGTGGCTTCAAGCAATAGCTTCCAATATTTCTGCTTTAACCAAGCACAACGTAAGTACACCAATGCTTCAAGCATCGAAAGGGATGATTTAATACACAAGGTCATTCCTGTTACAAACTGTGATTGTTCACATTGTCAAACCTGAAAATGAACAAAGTTTTAGCTTTTACCAAAAATTCACAGAAGCACTCAAAAAGCACGGGAATATTTTTTAAGCATGCTGGGAAACATGGATCATTAACTGTGTCCGTGCCAGCTTGAGTGCATGCTGTCATTAAAGCAAAAGGGGAACGATCTGAAACTCCAGATGTATCGTTCGAGTGTCATGCTGTTAAAAATGAAATGCAATACAATGCAAAATGAAATCCATGAAGCCTGTCCCGGTATGTGCATGGTTTTATTGTATAATGATTATATAGTAATGAATGAAAAGCATTGTGCTGATGCTTAAGTCACTGCTACCCAACCGATGTAGATACACTGGGTATTGACTAAACTGTCTGAACAAATCGGATTGTATCGCTTGCATAATGACAACTCAAACAGGCAGTCCCCAAGATCAGACTGAAAACACAAATTGGATTTGTGTGTACTGTGAAGACGGCCCAAAATACGTTGATGAATGACCCTAAACCAGAAGACTTGTGGTCCATGCGCTGCTATGACATTCGAAGATTTATGGAGTTGTATTGTCTCTCAAGACCATGTGGTGTTATTGAACCATCAGGGGCATTTGAAATGAAAACAATAAATTTATTCCCAATAAAATCTGTAATTCCAGAAGACTCTGAATAGTTTCATAAATTTTCACTTTTGCCAGGCAGGTCGTGTGTTGTAATCCCTTCACTGCACTAGATTAGGGAATTAAAATGGCAACAATGACGGATTTCGCCCTTAATTACGGTGGAATGAAGAATCCAAATCGCTCGCCCTTGAGGCTCCCGTTACAAAAAAACGCTCCATCTCGCAGCTGCCTATTTTAAGTGTGCTGAAAATCCGCTCGTGCATAATAAGTTTGCTCTTCAAAACATGATACTGTGGCGTTCGGTTTGGATTATCATGCGGCGGGACCAGCTGGAGGACCTTTCAGTCCATTTCCTATGAATACAATCGAACCCTATTTCACATTCAAATGAAACTGTTCGAGTCATTTGAAAGGCTGAAGTCATTGGCCGGGGTAGTGTAGGTAATGATGCCGGTTATAATGTTTATTATGAATCAAACCTCACAGCGGGAGAAACTCAGAGCTCTGACTGAATATCCAAGTCTTTTTTTAGAAGAAAACGTAAGACGGGTCGCGTTGGGTTGGGTTTTCTATCTGATGCACGATAGACGCAGTAAAGGTCATTTGGTTAAATGCTTTATTTATGTCAGTTATCTACAGAGCAGATTAAATTGCCCTTTAATTAAGAATTATGATTGAGATGTCCATAAAATGTTTGTACCTTATAATCTTAGACAATGCATCAAAAGTAATCCATTTTATTCTTATAAACGGGTCTTTGCAATCTGCATAGAAAGTATAATCTGTTCGTTTTCTTGCAGGTTAAGAAGATAAATAGAAATTTTCCAGTAAACCAGCAGGTAAGAATGATCGATCTCCGCATCTCGATTTCAGAGAAAGTGCGAATTGGACCATGAATAGGTGACAGATGCCTGCAGAGACCTAAATAAAATCTTGGATGATTCGGTCACCACACTTGAATGATGATTTGTGACAGCGCCACCCTTCCTCATATACCCTGCAGTAGACATTTACATTTTCTGCATTTACAGTAGAGCCCTGCACGGGCCAAAAATCTAGGCCCTGACCCGGCCCTGGCCCGAGACGCTTAGGCCCTAGCCCGGCCCTTGTCCGACAGCTTATCAGAATTCTCAGCCCGAGTCTGACCCGAGTCCGAACTTTTTAATTCTCCCCATTAAGAATTTGTGTCCGCAGATATAGTCACTGCATCGCGTATGTTTGTGAGTAGATGTCTGTGCTGTCTGCTGTGAGGTTTTAATGAGAGAAGCACAAACTTTTTAATAGTCTATTTAATATGTAAAACTTGAATTTGAAATAAAACTTTCTGCGGAGAAGTTAATGAGATCTCTATCGTCTCTCTTGCTACATGACGCGACAATTATTTATTATTTTAATCCGTTTACAAGATAAATATATATATACATTGTGTTGTTAAACTGATGAAATTATCTTGCTATATATGCTACATTTATTATGAGAAGCCTTTTCTTTTTACTCTTACACTGAAGACAGTAATATATGTATATTATATAAAACTATGGTCGTGACAGCACATTATCCATTATCTGTTGGTTCATGTTGGTCCAGTTTAATTCAGGGTAATCCTTTAATAAAATGTATAATATAGTTATAAAATATTTTATTGTTTTGTAATATTCACAGCGCACATTCTCTCGGACCTATGGAAGCATATGGGTAGCAAAATTCAATTTAGAATGTAATATGCAATATGACAATGCAATATGTAAAATGACAATGCATTTCTGTATTTAAGTTTACATTTTCCATGCATGTATGTGCAATCCTTGGTGCAAAATAGAAATGAAAATGTAATACTTTAATTTACATTTTCCATTTTCTACAGCCCTGTTTTAAATACATATTTTAATGCTTTAGAAGTTGCAAAATTAAAATGGAAATGTATTACCCGAACTGATATAATGTGATTCACATTGTCAAGCAAAAACTGTAGCAAAATTATCATTTAAATGTAAATTTCCCTAAATGCATTTACATTTACGGATTGGAAACTTGGGATTGCATTTTCATTTACACAGCGTGCAATGGATGTAGCAAAATTAAATTGGAAATGTATTAGCTGGTTTGATAAGATGTGCTTTACATAGTCAAGCAAAAACTGTAGCAAAATGATCGTTTAAATGAAATTTTCCCTAAATGCATTTACATTTACGGGTGGGAAACTTGGGATTGCATTTTCATTTACATAGCGCGCAACGGATGTAGCAAAATTCAATTGAAAATGCATTCCGAGTTGACCACGCCCCCGCCCTGTGAATCACTGCGTCAAGGCGGGGCCAACAACTTCCATTGCCTGGCCTGCCTCTCACGTGGGAAACATGGCGGCAGCAGGGCTGATTGAGAGTGTTATTCGCTGACCGAAGCATAAACAGAGAAATATTAGTATTTATGGAGATTATTACGTGTCTGGTGACAGAACTACAGCGTTGTTTGATCCTCTCACCGAATTGTCTGCATTATCAGACGCTGACATCTGTTTGGTAGTTCACCTCCCACTGTCCTGTGGCTGCCTTTCGTGCCTTCGCATTCAAGTAGCGTGGTGGCAATCGGGATAGTCGGGACTTTTCCCGGTGGACTAGCAGTGTTTTGAGGCTGCGAACGCCGGTCTGATAGTAGTTATACATTGCGAGTTAGCAACACAATCTGGCAGCCTGATGTGCGTCCGATTCCCGCTGGTCAAACTCTGCAGCCTTTTTGCTCAACACAGTATATAAAAGTGCTTAACCCATTCGGCAGGTCCATAGGATTTACAAAAATACGGGGATCAGTGAGCGACCCCTCAACAAATGGCATAGCCTGTTGGCCTTTGATGTGTTTATTGCAGTATGTATGCGGTTAGATTTGTCAAGCAGCCGCTTTGTGCTTTCACAATCCGTTTGCGCGCTGCAGCTGCTGACCGCTGCTTTTGACTATAAAAAATATCGTGTGATTGACAAAAGCGCAAAAACAATATAACAAATCATCTTTTTTTCACAAAACAATATACTTTAGATATTATTTGATAGACTAGTAAGTGTGGATTAATGATGTTTAAAATAGCCTGGTGGTCAGGAAATTAATGGATCAAATCAGCAGATTTGCAAAAGTTTATTTATCGCCACATATCATAAATAAAAATTAGCAGTGTAACTTTGAAGTATACCACATTATATTTCCTACGTATATATAATTTCCACATTATAGACGAGAGTATTCAACGGCAATAAACGTCTCATATGGCAATAAATATTTTCACAACATTATTATTTCTAAAACGTTGACAAAATTATTTTCAAAGGAACTGTATTCTTACAGTTGTTCAAAGATGCACACATTATTCCGCATATGACTTGAATATTGACTTAACATAACAGCATCATTAAATGAATAAACAGAGAAGGAAGCAGGATTGATGTAAATTGTATTATTATAAAACAGCAATATTACTGAAATAAACCCTTGAGGTCAAACACGCTTAAAACCACACTAACAGGTCAAAATAAACAATAACAGTGGAAAAAACATTATTATCTCTCAACACTTTATATGACAAACAATATATTTAAAGGAAATATTCTTACAGTATTCAAATATGCACACATAATTCCATTTATTACTTCCTGTTTATGAGCATGTTTGTCTGCGCTCTGTTAGGTGCGCATCCCTTTCTTCCAAACAGGTATCATTTTGTATAGTTCCTTATAATTAGCCATGATTTTATTATTGTGAAAATTGTTTTTTTGGCAGATTGATTACAGTTTGTATTACTCTGTTTTTTTTTTTTTTTTTTTTTTGACCACCGAGGGCCTACAGATGTTTCTTCCGCGAACATTTCATCACAGTTCAAATAAACCCTGACTGTTACATGTATGTATTTATACCTTGAAAACATTGTTCAAATCTTTTTTAATTATTTTAAAATACAGAAAACGGCGTTAAAACCCCTCACAGAGTGAAAAAAAGTAGACAGACTGAACTTCGACATAAATACCTTCTAAGTTTGAAATGTTTTGTGAAGAAGAAGAACCATTATCTGTTCCGGTAAAATTCTGTTCTTCAACAATAATGCATGGATTTTCATTTAACAAGAATAACCATGGTTTTACTGGGTTTAACTATGGTTGTAGAAAATCTGTAGTAAACATGTTTTTTTTATTTTGATTTAAGGTAAAACAGTTCATTTTGGTAGGGGTCATTAATTGTTTTACTGTTTGCTGCATGTTAAACGACCATCTCCACCACAATTAAACGTAATTTTACTTCATATGTTTTGTTTGCTTCTCTAAAACGAATTTCATTTCATTTAATTTGTTTCTTAATTTTAATCTATGTTTTGTTAATAACTTTTGTGGACATAAATAAATAAGAACATTAAAAAAGTATTGAATAAGATAAGACGACGTCACTGGCCACAGGTCAGAATATAGCCTACCCTTCACTACGCTTCTGCTATGAAAGAGTATAAAAGTACATAAGTTAAATGTTTGGTCTGATCGGGTCAATATGCTGATGTCCGGGTGTGCAAGACTAGTCGATCTGCAATAATTATTCGAAAAGAAAAAAATCTATTCGAATGTTTTACGTGTCACTGCAGGTTTAATAATATTGAATGGTCATTTAATGCGTTATCACTTCATCTGTGTTATTTTATGTAAAGAAGTATACCTGAAAATTATTTTGTATTTATTTCTAATTGTTTTGGCCATTCGGTTCGCAGTAACCTATTTCGAGATTTAACGCCGCTGGGTTTTCTGATTTCACTTGCTCGCGTGATATTTAGTCGTGCTCCGCATCATGAGAAATTAGCCTCTTTTTACCGATAAAACAGAAGAGCTAACCGAGACAGACACGGAGAATGAAACGAAACTTATGCTGCGTTCCAGGCAACCGGTAACCCGTGACTTACGAGTTCAAAACCACGACTCACGACTCTGAACTGGGAGTACATCGATCTAGTACGAGTTCACGGGTGGGAAGTCACGGGTTTGACTGCCGTTCCAGTGCACTTTCACCGGTAGAAGGTTGTAAAAACACGAGTTACAGGCTGCCTGGAACGCATAAGGTCGTGAGTCGTGGTTTTGAAGTCGTAACTCACGAGTTTAAAAGCCTGCCTGGAACGCAGCATTAAACAATGCGGTGCTCTTATGAACCGGACTGCTGCAAACAGTAAAACAAGCAATGACTCCGTTACGAACATTAATCATAGTTTTACTATAGTTAAAGCCAAAATCATAGTTACAACAAGATGGTTTCGAAAAACCAACCACCCAACAGCTTAAAAACCTTAAACCTTACTGTAGTAAAACCATGGTACTCTTGTTAGATGATAATCCATTATTGCATAATTGTTTAAGACTTTTCACCGGAACAGATGATGTTTATTCTTCTTCTACAAAAACATGTCAAACTAAAAAAAGAAGTAGTCTGTTATAGCCTATATACCTTTTATGATTCGCTACGTGTGAGGTTATAACATCATTATCTGTATTTTAAAATCATAAAAAAATGAACAATGTTTTCAATGTAAAAATAAATTCACATACAGTCAGTGTTTATTTGAACTGTGATGAAATGTTCGCGGTAGAAACATCCGTAAAGTAGGCTATTTGAATTCGAAGGCAGCCACAGTCCGAGGTGAACTAGCGTCTGATAATGCAGACAATTCGGTGAGAGGATCAAACAACGCTGTAGTTCTGTCACCAGACACGTAATAATCTCCATAAATACTAATATTTCCCTGTTTATGCTTCGGTCAGCGAACAACACTCCCAACCAGCCCCGCCGCCGCCATGCCTCCCACGCGAGAGGCCAGGCAACGGGAGCCGTCTGCCCCGCCCCGACGCAGCGACCCACACGGCGGGGGCGCGGCCAACACGGAATGCATTCTCAACTGAACCTTGCTACATCCGCTGCGCGCCATGCAAATGAAAATGCAATCCCAAGTTTCCCACCCGTAAACGCAAATGCATTTAGGGAAAATTTCATTTAAACGATCATTTTGCTACAGTTTTTGCTTGGCTATGTAAAGCACATCTTATCAAACCAGCTAATACATTTCCAATTTAATTTTGCTACATCCATTGCACGCTGTGTAAATGAAAATGCAATCCCAAGTTTCCCATCCGTAAATGTAAATGCATTTAGGGAAATTTACATTTAAATGATAATTTTGCTACAGTTTTTGCTTGACAATGTGAATCACATTACATCAGTTCGGGTAATACATTTCCATTTTAATTTTGCAACTTCTAAAGCATTAAAATATGTATTTAAAACAGGGCTGTAGAAAATGGAAAATGTAAATTAAAGTATTACATTTTCATTTCTATTTTGCACCAAGGATTGCACATACATGCATGGAAAATGTAAACTTAAATACAGAAATGCATTGTCATTTTACATATTGCATTGTCATATTGCATATTACATTCTAAATTGAATTTTGCTACCCATATGCTTCCATACGGACCATTTTAAAATTAATTAAATTTAATTAAAATTCCGCATAGATTTTGCAAAAGAAATCCGCAGAAATAGCAAAAAATAACTCCTTGTACAGCTGTACTCTTGCAGTAATTAAAGCAGTTCAGTTTTGTTTTAAATGGCAAAATAGTTATATTTCTTTTTTATTTACATTTTAGATCAGTTTTTGTTATTAAAGTTTTTTATGATAAACAAGTGGTTAGCGGCCGACATAAGTTGACGACATGTTTGATGAATTGATCCTCTCAAATCAACACTTCACTTGCCTATAATAACAACTATATAAAATAAATATTTTCAACATATCACAATGTTAGTTTAAACGTTTATTATCAACACACACTATTTTTAAAGAGCGAAGGCAGGTTGCTCTGCTGCTCGCAGTTGCCACGGGTGCAGAAATAAAAAAATAAAAAGGGCAATACAAAACGAAACGAAACAAACATGAAACAGAATAAACATGCATGCTACCTTATCTTACAACTTCGCTTTTGCATATACATTTTTTTTAATGTAAGGACTTACCACAGAACATGGCTATTCATGTATCCATCCAACAGTTAAACTATAAAAAAGTCGATCCATACACAAACAAGAAATAAAGACACAGCCTTCTTACACGAAATTAATACAGGGAGAAGTATTTAATAGATTATGTCTTGGATGCTGTCTGCATAGACAGTATCCAAGGTTTTAATCTAGTACTCCATTTATAATTTTTCCTGGTGCGCTGAAGGTCCTGCTGTTTAAATACGCTGTTAAAACAGCTGCATTGTAAATGTGTGGACTCTGCGTAGCGGACTCATGCGGTAGGTTAAACGTCTTCCAATGTTTGTTTTGCAATCATAAATGTCTGTCAAAAGATTCTTTTAATTAAATTGAAAACTATAAAAAGATGGAGAAGCCTAAATAAGCCCGAGGTCCGGCCCGCGTATCTGCTGTGACGTTAAAATTGGCCCGAAACCCGACCCGAAGGGCGTAAACAGGTCGGGCCCTATCGGGCTCGGGCTGAAATGCAGGGCTCTAATTTACAGCAACGTGACATCACGCAGACCGACAGAACTTTAGTTGCTGTGTCGCAGTGATTTTAGACTTCCCACACAGAAAGTGTGTTGTGACATTTAAGCATTTGCTCTTTAAATGGCGCTTCGTTTATTTGACAAATGCTTGATTTTATTATGTGAGGCGAGAAATGTTGAGTTAAAGTTTGGTTCTGCTAATATGAGGTGACTCATTAGTCTCGTCCATCCTAAAGGATATATAAAGCTCATTAAAGGGGCCATGGCACAAGACTTTTTTAAGATGTCAAATAAATCTTTGGTGTCCCCAGAGCACATATGTGAAGTTTTAGCTCAAAATACCATATAAAAATGTATTATAGCATGTTTAAATTGCCAGTTTGTAGGTGTGTGCAAAAATGTGCCGTTTTGGGTGTCCTTTAAAATGCAAATGAGCTGATGAAATTCAAACACTGATCACAATGATGGTGGTTTGTTGAAATTAAAACTCAATTGTGCTTTTCTCTGCACTAAATGGCAGTGCTGTGGTTGGATAGTGCAGATTAAGGGGTGGTATTATTATAATCAGAGCTCCTTATGACATCATAAGGAGAGACTAATTTCAACGACCTATTTTTTCATGTGCTTGTAGAGAATGGTTTAACAAAACTAAGTTACTGGGTTGATCTTTTTCACATTTTCTAGGTTGGTAGAAGCACTGGGGACACAATCATAGCACTTAAACATGGAAAAAGTCAGATTTTCATGCCATGGCCCCTTTAAACTCATTGGGTATCATTTATGAAACAAGCATATGACAGTAAACTGGGGAAACGGTCGCTTTCACGCAAGACTTGGCATTTATTAATATGGACGCGAGCAGTGGGTATGAACAAATCTCACGTCAGGTTTTACCTCGCGTACGCAAGTTTTGAGTTGGCGAGATTTATTTTTTGCTCGTTTGATATTTTATCTGAAAAGGAATGCCGAGAAAAAGAAAGAAAAGTGTTTTCATTTAGTTTGACAAACTTGATTTATCCCCACAGAAAAAATATGTAGTACAGTAAAACTTCAGCCTTCCAAGTTCAGTTTTATTCTGTTCAAGTTACGTTTTTTTCATGTCATAAACTCTAGGAGCAAGGCTTTATTTACAGTACTGTGCAAAAGTTTTAGCCACCATGCCACTATTAGATTTGTTGTTTTTGCAATATAATAGCGATCGTATATAATTGTTTCTCAGGGCCCTATTTTAACGATCTGAAACGCAAGTGCGAAGCGCAAAGCGCAAGTGACTTTGTGGGCTGATCTTGGCGCTGTTGCTATTTTCTCAGCGGGAGAAATAACTCTTGCGCCAGGCGCAAATCAATAAAGGGTTGGTCTGAAGTAGGTTCATTATTCATAGGTGTGGTTTGGGCGTAACGTCAAATAAACCAATCAGAAAGCTATCCAACATTGCCTTTAAAAGCAAGGGCGCAAGTTCCATGGCGGGTTGCTAATATTATGATGGATTTACCAGGCGCACGCCAGGAGCGGTTCACAGCCGAGGAGACCGACGTTCTTGTAAGAGCAGTCAAAGACAGAGAAGTTATTTTGTATGGGGATGGGACAAACCCGCCCAAATCAGCGTCGGTTAAACAGGCGTGAGAGGAAATAGCCACAATTGTCTCATCAGCTGGCATCCCCATCGTGGCGCAAAGCGCTACAATGATGTCAGGAGACGGGGGAATCCCAAGCTTGCCAGCATAAATCGGGCACGCCGTGTAATGGGAGGTGGATCTGCCTCTACACAGAGAGCCAGCAGAGGACATCGCTGCGTCCACCCTCACCGCTGAAAGGGTTTGGGGGCTTTGAAATCGGACCCAAGAAACGCAAGCAAGTTCCAACCCCAAAGTACACTTACAAATCAAGTTCATATACATTAAGGTTTCTTATGAAAACATTTTAATTATTATTTACATAAAATAAACGTAATACAGCCACACAACAAACTTATGAAAATATTTTAATCGTTATTTGCATGATAATTTTTTAACGCAGCCACACAATAAATAAAATCTATCACCACAATTCTCACCACAATGATTTCCCTTATCTCATGTGTTAAAATTTTTTATTGTAACAATTTATGATTTGCAAAAATAACTGTTGCATCTGTGTAGATTAGATAACCAATGCGCATTGTGCACGCTATACATTATGGTCAAGCATGCGCCCTTAAAATAGCATAATGAACCACGCGCAACGCGCCACTGACTTTAACCTAGTTTTTTTTGGTCAGTGGCGCAATTGTTTTTTGAAACTGCAAAATAGCATCAGGGATGGTTTGCGCCGGAACACGCCTCCTTTTTTGCGCTGAACCGCCCAGGGAGCGCAAGTTCATTCCATAGTTTGCCGACGTGCGTCTGTGGAGGGAAAAACTCGCTGTGCGCCGGTGCAAAATACGAATGATACATGCGTCACTGACAAAGTCAATTCCGCTGGGTGCAAGATAGGGCCCTCAGTCTTTTTAATAGAATACATCCAGAAAATACAGGAAATTTATGTAAACTGATGTGTCATGTTTTTAGGGTAAACTCCCCTTCTACTTGAAACTGCAGGATCTCTTAAACCTAAATAAAATTAAATCCTAATTTCTAATTTTAAAGAATTTTTTTACTTCATTCTGATCAAAAACGCTCAAGTTTAGTGCCAAGAGAGGTCACACTAAACACTGACGATGCCTAAAGAAATCATTTAGTCCTGAAAATGTAATTTTTATTTTTTTGTACGTATTTCCTGTATTTTCTGTTTGTATCTTAATAAAATAAATTGAAAAATAAATATGGATGGACATTAAAACTTCTAAAACAAAGCTGTTGGTGGTGGCCTAATGCTGCGTTCACACCAGCCGCGGTAGAGGCGTCAAGCGCGAGTGATCTCAATGTAAAGACGCGTTGGCGCCATCTGGGGGTCGATGCAATTCCCCCTCATTCGTGCGTCTAGTTCACGCGAATTGAGCGTTGCCGCGGGAAACGTAAGAGTTGAAAATCTGAACTTTGGCAAAAAAATGCACCACTTTAACCAATCAGGAGCTTGCTTTAGTAGTGACGTGATTACAAGAAGTGAGCGAAGTCGCAGAAGCCCCTCCAATGACACGAAGTTCCACGTGAATTTCTCGATGACTAGAATTTCACATGCGGCTTTCACGCTCGAATAAAGCCAGTACACTCAAAATGTTAAAGCGTCCAACTACGTGCGGTACACGAGAATTTGACACCTCAAATGCTTCTGGTGTGAACCCAGCATAGGACTTTTGCACAGTACTGTATATTGGCGTAATATTCAATAGTTTTCATCTGGCACATTAATCAACGTATGATCATTTTTCAGAGATTGGCTGCATACGAATGTTATATGAATTACATATGAACCCTGTTGTAATGATATTTGCGGTTGTTTCTGGGTGCATTCTTTGCCAAACTGAATTGTGGATCCATCAGCGTCGCGTCACTGCTGTTTCTCCCGGCAGAAGTTGAATCTTTCTCAACTTTTTAATTGCCAACGCGTGCGTCAGCCAATCAGATTGCCAGATTATGCAAATAACCTAGTGCAGGGCCAGCCATGTGTTGTGGCCACTGTGATTGGTTGTTGACCACGCTTCAAACACGTTGCCCTCCGTCAAGCGTTAACGCCCAGTGTGAATGTACCGTTAGATTGATAAATGAGGCCCATTAACCAATTTGTCTGTATATTTGTCGTTCAGATCATATATATGGGCTGGGTGGATGAGAAAGAGCAAGACTCAGTTCAGGACCGAATGTATACGCCAAAGTTTCTTGCCTTACGGGGTTCATCACTCTTCAAGTTCTCAGCACCTCCGGTAAGTTCTTCTTTAAAGTCTTTTTTTATTATTTCATATGTGTATGTGCAAAATATTTGTTTGACTTGCAGACACAAACACTCTAAAAATGGTCTATAAAAAGCTAATAAGATAAAAGCTTAAGAGAAATTTTGCTGAAACGGTTTTTGTTAGTTATTCATTTAGGAACACACAACAATTCAAAATCTGTTTCTTTTCCTTTTTTTTGTCATTCAAAACCTCTTATATTTTCTTTGGAACACAAAAGGAGAGACTATATGTGACCCTGGACCACAAAACCATTCAACAATGTATGGGTAAAAATTATCGTTTTTTTTTTTTTGTTAAGCCAAAAATCATTATATTAAGTAAAGATCATGCTCTGTGAATTGTCTACCATAAATATATAAAAACTTTTTTGTCTGTGGATGTTGTGCTAAGGACTTAATTTGGACAACTGCTAATGCAGTTAAATTTTGCATTTTTAAAATTTAAATGCAAATTTTCTCAATATTTAGATTTTTTTGCACCCATTTTAATTCAGATTTACAAATATTGTCCTATCCTAACAAATCATAAATCAATGGAAAGCTTATTTATTCAACTTTTTAGGTGATACATAAATCTCAATTTCAAAATATTGACCCTTATGACTGATTTTGTGGTCCACAGTCACACTTATAGACAACAGCTGTGGTGGGATTTTTCATGCACAAATAATCATTCGATAAATAAACAGTTTTAGAAATTTTCCTTGTGTTTTGTTCCATTTTGTAAACAACAGCATGCTCTTCGAACAGCATGAGATAGAGTAAATAAAATACATTAAACATTACATTCTGGAAGAGCTTTTCCTTTAAAAAAAAATGATCCATATTTACCCCTGGGCGGTTAGTGTCCACATTACTTTCTTCAGTTAGTATCGACTTTATGAAATCCATTAATCTGTTCAGTCGTCTGAAGATAAATCAGATGACCTGAAGCTCTGACGCTTCCATTCAATAAACTCTAATCTCTGGACACCATCAGCAATTAACTTAAACACCTCCATTATAATTCTGGAAAAACAGTTGGGATAAAGCATACATATAATCCTTAAAGCGTAAGGTTGTGGTTACAGCCACCCTTTTGGTATGATTGGATGGACATATGGTAAATAGAGATGCCCGAGTCCCCCTTTATTTGAGATCAAATGGTTTGGTCCTGATGAAGTGAGGGGTGGTTTTATTCGGCACTTAATGAATCCATCCTGACGTGATCGAAACATCAAAGAGCTTCATCCAATCTGCTATTAATTGTAATTTAAACGTGGAGTGGGAGGCAGATCAAACATTTAGGATGTGAAACCCAATTACGAGATGTGACATTGTAGAGAACTTACAGCGTTTAGCAGTTTGTCCAACAGCTCTCTGGAGTTATTATACGAGAGCGGCTTAAACAGATGCTCTGTGCTCTCAATGATCAACACTTGACATGATACTTTTTAACATGCATTTTTTGTGTATTTCTGACATGTAGCGTTGCAATTTGGATAAATTAAGAAATGACTTGAATCATAATTCTTGTAGGACCTTTTGGAGTTTATCGCTCTTTGCCACAGTCGTTTTCATTGCTAAATGTTGCCATTTTTTTCATATTTTTATGTCCTTTCCTGCCTGTTATAAAATGTTTCCTGTTTTTTTATATATCATATACAGCCGCAGATTAAGAGACCACTCCAGTTTTGCCTTAAATCATCATTTCTACATGTATTATGACCATTGCTGTCCATTGTTGAATTTCAACAAAAGCAAATCTCATACGCGACATAAAGTCACCCAACAGCAATTTAAAAGACCACAAAAACACATTAAAGATGTGAATAAAAATCAGGATTATTCCATAAAATGTATTTTTCTGAGAATTTTTTTAAAATACAGTACAGTGCAAAAGTATTAGGCCACCATGCCAGAATTAGATTTGTTGTTTTTGCAATGTTAGTGATCATATATAATTATTTCTCAGTCTCTTTAATAGAATACATCCAGAAAATACAGGAAATGTGTATAGTATTAAAAATGTAAACTGATGTCTCAAGTTTTTAGGGTAAACTCCCCTTCCACTTGAAACTGCAGGATCTCTAAAATTAAATCCTAATTTTCAAATTTTTTTTAATTAAAGTCTTTTTACTTCATTCTGCTCAAAAACGCTCAAGATGTATTTAGTGCCAAGAGAGGTCACACTAAACACAGACGATGCCTAAAGAAGACATTTTATTTTTTTTGTACATATTTCCTGTATTTTTGTATCTTAAGAAAATATATTGAAAAATAAATATGGGTGGACATTAGAACTTCTAAAACAACAAGTTTGGTGGTGGTGGCCTAAGACTTTTGCACAGTACTGTACATGTAAAAACAATCACATTTTGTTATTGAGAAATGAATTGAATTTGAAAACATAATCTTTTTTGTTATTTGGACCATGTTTTCTCCGTTTCTATTTTCAAATACTAATGCATTGCAAATAGTTTTTTTTTTAGGAACTTGGCAGAAATGTTGTCGGTAGTTGGCAGAATGAAAAAAAATTATTTTGGAAAAATGTTTACTTAAACACGCACCTATAAATAGTACATTTAGAAAAACTGAAAATAATCTTGATCTCATAATTTTTTCTGTGGCTATATATGATGAGTTTGGTTCCAAAACGCCATTTAAAAAAAGAGTTACCACCAAAATCAGTATTGAATCTGTCAGGGTTTTGTGTTGCATTTAGTTCTGTTCATTGTTAATCATCATGTTTAGTTAGTTTGTTATCTCATTTCATCATTATTAGTCTCACCTG
Source organism: Misgurnus anguillicaudatus (assembly GCF_027580225.2). Lineage (NCBI taxonomy): Eukaryota > Metazoa > Chordata > Actinopteri > Cypriniformes > Cobitidae > Misgurnus > Misgurnus anguillicaudatus. Next base: position 29,202,401 of record NC_073361.2, on the reverse strand, counting down.
TTTGATTATTAGTTAAGTTCTTACACCTGTGTTTAATTAGTTTGCTCACCCTTTATATTCTGCCCTCATGTGTCTTTCCCGGGTCAGTCGTTGAATGTGCATGTGTGTTTGAAGCTGTTCCTCGTCATCGTTGTGTATTGAATAAAGTTCCAGAGTATATATATATAGAATCCTGTTTCCTAGTTATCATTTGTATTAGTAGAGTTAGAGTACGTGACAGAACGACTGACCTAAAAGTTTTACGTGGCGTTTAGTGTTCCCTCCTGTTTCCAGCTAGTTTTTGTTTTTGCGTTTCACAGTTTCGGTTTTTAGTTTAGTTTATCATGGATATCCCGGCTGTGAAAATTCTATGTCTGGAGCAGGGACATTGTCCGCTGGAAGTTCACATCAAGGACTTTTTAGACCTGGCGTGCCTGACTCACTACCCTGATAGCGCGCTCTGTGTCTTTCTTTTGACCAGCCTGAGCGCGCAGTCAAAGGCACGCCTTCCAGCGGGCGGTCCAGAGAACAACTTCGCCGCTTATGTGGAGTGGGTGCTGTTCCACAACAACTCCCCATTCACCGTCGGCCCCGCCGATGGGGAGTTTGCAGCCAGCCCCACTTCACCCCCAGAGACCGACACGCCAACACCCTCCACGGACCTCGAGCCCACCGCGGGCGGAGAACCCGGCAACGCGACCAGTGAGCCAGAGCGAACCCCTGAGCCCAGCGTCGCTGAGATCCCGGATCCCTCTCCCGACCAGGTGCGAGAGCCGAGTTGTCTGGGATTCGCCGCGGGAGCTGCTGAGGATGTCGAGGAAGACATCCACCTCCACGCTGCTGAGGGTGAGCATATTACGTCTCTTGGGGAATTTTTTTCGGACTGTGCTATGGACATTTCCCTTTCTTCGTCAGCTCCGCTGGTTCCGTCCAGCTCCTCCTCGTCACAGTTGGACCCGCCCAACCTCCCACTCCCGCCTCCTCTGCCTACCTCAGCCAGTCTGAAGCACCTGCAGCCATCACAGCGACACGCCCCTGCTCATCCTCAGCGCGTCAGTGCCGCTGGTTCGATTGATCCGTGGCGTGCCTCTCTGCCAGCTGCTTTCGGGGAGCTCTCCAGTTCTCCGCCTCCGCTCCCTGAGACCAAGAGGTCGCCTCATCCCGTCAGACCAGTGGCATCACTTCAGGTCTCTCCTCCCTCCCTTTCGTCGGCTCCCGTCTCTACAGCGACGTCACCAGGCATCGTCACCACTCCGGCTCCGCCCTGGTCGGTCGTCGTCCCGTCCTCGCCTCCGGGGTTTCCTCGCTCCCCAAGTGTCCCTCACTCCACCCTTCCAGCTCGTTGGGCTCCTCCCTCCTACGGGCGTTCACCTTTGGGTTCCTCTGCTCTGGCTCCGCCTCGTAGCTCCGGTCCACCTCCTACATCTCAGTCGGGAGACCCACCAGCTCTGCCCCGCCCCTCCGGTTCTTTGGCTCCCCCCGGGTTCTCTGCTCGCACGGCTCCACCCTGGATCCTCCAAGTGCCGTCATCGCCGTTGTCCGTCCCCAGGGTGGGTAGTCAGAACAATACTCCACCCTGGCTCCTCCCACCAGCGACTCCACCCTGGGGCTTCATCCCATTCGGTCTCTGGGGCCTGCTCCAGACCCCTGCCTAATGCCTCCTTCATTTTTGTTTTAGACTCCCTCCCTCCCTCCACTTCGGTGTTTTAGTTACGGCGCGGGACGCGCCTTGGGAGGGGGGGCGTACTGTCAGGGTTTTGTGTTGCATTTAGTTCTGTTCATTGTTAATCATCATGTTTAGTTAGTTTGTTATCTCATTTCATCATTATTAGTCTCACCTGTTTGATTATTAGTTAAGTTCTTACACCTGTGTTTAATTAGTTTGCTCACCCTTTATATTCTGCCCTCATGTGTCTTTCCCGGGTCAGTCGTTGAATGTGCATGTGTGTTTGAAGCTGTTCCTCGTCATCGTTGTGTATTGAATAAAGTTCCAGAGTATATATATATAGAATCCTGTTTCCTAGTTATCATTTGTATTAGTAGAGTTAGAGTACGTGACAGAATCAGGTCAGTATTAATATGTAAATTCTTAATTTTTATGCAAAGTCCAATATCTGCCATGTTATTCTGTCATCTTTTCTACATTTTTTCCCAAAACGCAATAAACGACACTCCTCCTTTTTTGCAGAATGCAATAAATCCGCTCAACAAATCACAGCGCACCATTCCACGCATTGTTAACAATAGCGGCATGTTGAATACACACAGAATTTTAGTTTTTCTCATCTACTTTGTACTTTGTGAACAACAAACAAACAAAAACAAAATAATACTTTGATGGCATTGATAAACCTGTGGTGGTTTTCTGTAGCGGGATAGAAACGTAAGCCATCAAAATCTAATCATTTGCACGAGAGGCACTCGGGAGACGGAAAAATGTCGGCTGTTGCTTGTTCTCACACGACAGCATCAAGCTTCTGTCATGCTAACACATTGAGGGGATCTTATGAAAAACTTTCCATTATTTTACTAGAAGTCAACGAAAATCGAACAGCAGCAATGACAGTGTTCTTAATATGACAAAGTAAGTGTTTTGATAAATGCCATTAATGTTTATTTTTTAATCAGTGTATACCACTAGTCAACTAAATAAATATAACATGGCAAAGATGAATCCACATTTATATATTGATTTAATAGTATTTTATAGTATTTTGGAAAAAAATCATGGATTTATTGCATTTTGTTAAAAAAATTATCAGTTTTTATAATAAATCTTTAAAAATCAAATTATGGATTAGAAATTTTTATGTTATTATAACCTAAAGATGCTATGTGAAAGTTTGTAGCAAAAAAATAGTGGTTTTCATCTTGTCACTTTCTTGGTATAGAAAACACATTTTACCCAAATTAGTCAAAATGGATTTATTGTGTTTTGGAACCAAACTCTTCATATATATATATATATATATATATATATATATATATATATATATATATATATATATATAAAATGCCAAAGAAATAAAATAAACTTTTACTGAGGAACCATACATTTTACGTATACACTATTTCTATTGTATTTTTTAATATATGTTACCCTGGACCACATAATTGTCAATTTTTTAAAATCTAGATTATATATCATCTGAAAGTTCATAAGTGGAATAAATAAGCTTTCCATTAATGTACGGTCTGTTAGGATAGGACAAAATTTGTACAAAAAAATCTAGATATTAAGAAAATCACCATTAAAGTTGTCCAAATTAAGTCCTTATCACTGCATTCACTCACAAAAACAGTTTTAATATTTGGGATTGAAATTTATAAAATATCTTCATGGAACATGATCTTTACATAATATCCTAATATTTTTGGCACATTATTTTGATTCATAGAATGTATTGCTACAAGTATACCCGTAGGACTTGGTTTTGTGGTCCAGGGTCACATATGAATCAGATTATATTTGGTTGGTGAACAGCATTGGTGTGCTTGTCCATCAGCGAAACCATTTTTATCTTTACAGGAAGCAAACCCGTGCCTTTGAAATGGTCACCAAATCAGAAATAGACCAACTTAGACCTGCACAGAAATTCATGCTTCTCTAAACCCAACAGGGAGTTGTTAGCTGAAAGTTAATGCACTCTTCCAAGAACGGCATATCAGTTTATCTGTAACAATGCCTTCGAGGACCTTTAGATGGTCTTCCAGCATCCCAGACAATATGCTGCATGTGTTTACTTGACTGGTGTCCTGACATTCAGTTGTCTGCTCTGAGCTACTTTACTCTGAACAGAAAGCACTTCTGAGTTCTCTGCTCCATGATGTATCTTCATTGGCCTTTTGGCATTAAAGGTTACAGGGGATATTGAGAGTGACTCATTCTCATCTGTGCGATCTCAGGAGTTATTTTCCATCATTTGCGAGCAGGACGTTGTTTACCTTGCTTCGCATTTGAATCATCCCTCTCAGGTTCAGCGCGGGAGCGACTGACCCAAAGCTAATCTTGTGTTCATTGAATTGAAAGTTGACAGATGTGACTGAAGAAAATCTAAACTCTTCCAGGTCACCACATGGGACTGGACGAGAGCAGAGAAATCCTTCACCGTCTATGAGATCATGTTCAAGATTTTGAAGGTATGAGTGAAAGAAATGTAAATGTTTACATTGAAATTATGTTTAATAATAATTTATTTAAATAATCGCACAAATACCAGTCATAACACACGCACAAACATTTAATCGCATTGCATAAATCATTTAAATAATCTCCTCCCAAAAATTTTACGTCTGAAAGGGAAACTCCTAGAAATGCATATGCAATAAGATCAGTCGCAAAATAACTAGACCACACTTTTCCAGCGCGAATTATCAACTGCGCGTCTTTAGTAAATCATGTCGTTATTTAACGCCAAAATTATGGTTTGTGCTGGTGCAAGCTATTAGTAAATCTGGCCCTAAGTGTGCCAGATAGATTGTGGTTGTCATCTTTTACCTAAAAAATTCACTGCGAGTCTTACAATAGATCAGTGGCGACCAGTGACTTCTTTCTTCGAGGGCGCACGATGCGAAGTTCGTCACAACATGTATGTGGCCGTCATGTGTGCGGTTCCTAATTTCAAAATATGTGTTCGGCGCATTGAGCGAACCTGTGTGCATCATGTGGCTTGTCAAAATAAGTGGCTGCTCCAGTCGCGTCTAACTGTGGGTTCACACTAGCCGCATTTGGGGAGTCAAATTCATGTCTACCGCGTCTAGTTTGCCGCTTGAACATTTTAAGTTTACTTGCTTCATTCGCGCGTGAAAGCCACGTGTGAAATTCTAGTCATTGAGACATTCACGCGGAAATTTGCGTCATGGGAGGGGCTTCTGCGCCTTTGCTCGCTACCTGAAAAAAATCACGTCACTACTAGAGCAAGCTCCTGATTGGTTAACGTGGCGAGTTTTTCCACCAAAGTTCACATTTTTCAACTTGCGCGTTTCCTACGGCAACGCTAAACGTCTCATTTGCGCCCCTCGGTAGAGCTATCAGGAGCCGCCACTACAATAGTTGGGTCTTTTCTAGCGGCTAACCATTGAGTATAGACGATTTCAACAGCAACAACATAAACAAGCGACTTTTGTGGCTTAAACTTAATTATATTATATTATATTATATTATTAGCCTATTAACCATTTTATCGAGCTAATGTTACTGTGTAAAATGTATGTATACAATGTTGGCCACACTACACATCCTTAAATTTCTGCCTGGCTGCCAAATCGTTTTTTTTGCACAGCGGTGATCCATGCGCGCCATTTTCCCATTGTCTTTATGAAGCCAAAACATTTTTATTTTCAACAAAGTGTTTGTTCCAGAGGTCAGTTTAGCCACTAGCCGGGGGTGCTTTTCCATAACAACGACGGAACTCGCTGCTGAACCACCATAGTTGGAGAAACTAACTACCTTGTCATGACTGTTTCCCGAAAGCATAGTAACTTTGTCGCACATTCGCGCTTTAAGGTAAAGTACTAATTAATCTGTGCAAATCGATTGAATATCAGATTACTGCGGCAAATAACATATATCGGAAGACTGATTTTGTTATTGAGATTTAGTTATCAGTTTTTTATTTTCAACATATTTAAAGGTGCAGTGTGTAGATTATAGCATCTAGTGGTGATAATGTGAATTGCACCCAACGGCTCAGTCCACCACTCACCTCTCCCTTCCAAAACGCATAGAGAGGCAACGGTAGCCGCCAAAGGACAAACATGTCATCTGAGACAATATAGTTATGAGTTTGTCCATTTAGGGCTACCGTAGAAACATGACAGCAACTTCCATGTAAGGGGACCCGGGGTGTATGTAAATAAAAACGACTCATTCTAAGGTAATAAAAACATAACAGATCATTATGTAAGGTCTTTATACAGCACTGAAAATATAGTTAGGTATATTATATTGTATTTCTGTCAAGAGCTCCTCGTAAACGTTACACACTGCACCTTTAATTCACACGCAAGTTCCCTCTTACGTCACTCTTCCCAGGGATTCCCCAGGGTCTTAAAGCTCGTAGTTCTGCGCACATGCGCAGTTTTCAAACGCAGTGCTTCAATTCTGTTACAAACCTAAAGACGTAAAATCAAAATTTGATATATTATTTAGAATGATGAATATAGAACTACATGTTTTTTGTTTATTTTGTTTAAAAGCATGATCGACGTAAGTCTACATATTATTATAACAAGAAACTATGCTTCTAACGACACGTGAAGAGCTATCGTTCAAACCGCACAAGTTTGCGATGCAGATTGCGAGTGTTCGTTTGAACTGTGGTTTCGGGAAACACCAAATTGTCAGTAACTACGACACTTACGACAGTAGTTGGCTACGATGAACTTGTGTCCGATGAAACCATCTATATATCAGTAATACACTTGTTTTTGTGGTGCATCATGGGATTGAACTCAATAATGTCCACTCTGTGGTTTTGGATTTCACTACAAAATGGCTGCATCCCAAATATAAAAGGTTATGGGGGTCCTCAACTTTTCTAATTCATACTCTTAAAAGAAACATGCACTATTTTTAGACTAATTTTCCAACCTAACGTTTTCTGTGGATGGATGGCAGGATATCGAGTTGGTGGACAAACGGAAACACTGCTTCAGTGTCCAGACGGACTCAGGGGAGGACATCTTCTTCAGCGTGGAGCTGGACTGCGACCTGCTTGTCTGGGAGAAAGCCTTTCAGATGGCAACGTTCTTCGAAGTGGAGAGAATACAGGTACCGAAATCCCCCGGGTCAGCTTCAAGCACAGTTAACCTCATTCAGACTCATTCTAATTAAGTTTCACTCAGAAAGACTAAATGAAACTCTGAAATGAAATGAATCGGAGCGAAATGAAATGAAAGTGGGAGAAATGAAATGAGGGAATATCAGCGGCGATGTTGTGTCTAGCTCAGCGAGATATCTGTCTTTTTGGCACGATAAATAGAACCGGCAGAGCATGGATAAGATTGTGAAAAAAAAATGGCACTTGCTAGACAATGCTGGCTGGCTTATGAACAAAACAACCTTAGTGTGATGTGCATTGTGCTAAAAGAGTTTAAATGTGATTTGTTATTCAGTACTTATCTCAACACGAAGAAACGTTGTGGACAAATACACTATTGTTTACAAGGTCTCATTCTAGATTATACTTGTGTAAAAATGTGAAAGGTTGTTTTACATAAATTCAAAGGATTTTATGCAACTTCTCCACATTAGGAAACAGGGTGGTGCAATTTGTCCCACTAAACCAAACAAATGTGTCCTTACCCTGATGATGCTTGTGTTATTTTTCCCCCAAATAATTACGCACAACACTTTATGTCCTAATTAAACATTTAAGAGATAAAGATGTTTGTTTCTGCTAAATTGCCTCATTAATGTTTCCAAATATTTCTTTTTTAGTGTAAAACATACGCTTGCATAGTGGACAGTCATCTCATGGGACTAACCATCGATTTTAACATGGGCTTTGTGTGCTTCGATGCTGCGTCGAAGGTGAGTCTAGGGGTGCTGTATGAGTGTTGTGAAAAACAAATTAAAGGTGCAGTGTGTAATTTTGAGAAGGATCTCTTGACAGAAATGCAAAATAATATACAAAACAATTAATTTTATAACTATATAATCAGGGGTGTATAAAGACCTTTCATAATGAACCTTTAGGTTTTTATTACCTTAAAATGAGACGTTTTTATCTACATATAGAGGGTCCCCTTACATGGAAGCCGCCATTTTGTGCCGCCATGTTTCTACAGAAGCCCTTAACGGACAAACTTTTTTTACGAAGCTGTCTCCGAAGATGACATGTTTGTCTGGTGGTGGCTACCGTAGCTTCTCTATGCTTTTTAAAAGCGATGGGTGAGCAGTTAACTGAGCCATTGGTTGCAATTTGCAACCTCACCACTAGATGCCACTAAAATGTACACACTGCACCTTTAAGTTAAAAATATAACTTTCAGCTGTATTGTAATTAAATATATAAAACGTACCTGCTAACTGGATGATTTGTAAATAGTTATAGCTGTTGTGTGCTGTGATGTACGGTGCATTTTTGTCACAACATTATCTCAGAGTAAATACTGTATCGGGCTCTGAATCTAGCAAATTATGCATCATTTATGTCACATTGTTTTTTGAGAAAGCTTAAAATATATGTGAATGGGTTAAGCCATTAGTAAACTGTTTTGTCTTATTCATGCATTTTTTGTGTATTATTTGAAATGTAAATTATTAACATCCTCCCCAGTTTTTTAATTGATGTGACAAATGTCATGTTTCAGCTGATAGTAGACATCATAAACTATAACTTGCTTTTCCCCCAGCGCAGACTTCTGTAAAAGGACAACTTCTGTAAACAATGGTACATCTGTATATATACACACTGTCAGAAAATGTGGTCAAAAAATGTCCCCAGCTGTCACTGTGATGTACACCTTTTCACCTAAAGAGTTCATATTAGTACCCCAGAGGTACTGTACATATTGGTACCAAAACGTGCAATTTAGTATCTCATAGTATATGAAAGTTTGGTATCTCAGTTACAAATGAGTACCTTAAAGGTACTTACTAGTACCTAAAAGTTACCATATTAGTTCCTCAAAGTTACACATTAGTTCCTCAAAGTTACACACTAGTACCTCAAACTTAAATATTAGTATCTCAAAGTTACACATTAGCACCTCAAACTTAAATATTAGTATCTCAAAGTTACACATTAGCACCTCAAACTTAAATATTAGTCTCTCAAAGTTACACATTAGTACCTCAAAGTTACACATTGGTATCTTAAAGTTACACATTAGCACCTCAAAGTTACACATTAGCACCTCAAACCTAAATATTAGTACCTCAAAGTTACACATTAGTATTTTAAAGTTACACATTAGCACCTCAAAGTTACACATTAGTACCTCAAACTTAAATATTTGTATCTCAAAGTTACACATTAGCACTTCAAACTTAAATATTAGTATCTCAAAGTTACACATTAGTATTTTAAAGTTACACATTAGCACCTCAAAGTTACACATTAGTACCTCAAACTTAAATATTTGTATCTCAAAGTTACACATTAGCACTTCAAACTTAAATATTAGTCTCTCAAAGTTACACATTAGCACCTCAAACTTAAATATTAGCACCTCAAAGTTACACATTAGCACCTCAAAGTTACACATTAGTACCTCAAACTTAAATATTTTTATCTCAAAGTTACACATTAGTACCTCAAAGTAACACATAAGTGCCTCAAAATTAAATATTAGTATCTGAAAGTTACACAATAGTGCCTCAAACTTAAATATTAATATCTCAAAGTTACACATTAGTACCTCAAAGTTACACATTAGTACCTCAAAGTAACACATAAGTACCTCAAAATTAAATATTAGTATCTGAAAGTTACACATTAGCACCTCAAAGTTACACATTAGCACCTCAAACCTAAATATTAGTACCTCAAAGTTACACATTAGTATTTTAAAGTTACACATTAGCACCTCAAAGTTACACATTAGTACCTCAAACTTAAATATTAGTATCTCAAAGTTACACATTAGCACCTCAAAGTTACACATTAGTACCTCAAACTTAAATATTTGTATCTCAAAGTTACACATTAGCACTTCAAACTTAAATATTAGTATCTCAAAGTTACACATTAGCACTTCAAACTTAAATATTAGTCTCTCAAAGTTACACATTAGCACCTCAAACTTAAATATTAGCACCTCAAAGTTACACATTAGCACCTCAAAGTTACACATTAGTACCTCAAACTTAAATATTTTTATCTCAAAGTTACACATTAGTACCTCAAAGTAACACATAAGTGCCTCAAAATTAAATATTAGTATCTGAAAGTTACACAATAGTGCCTCAAACTTAAATATTAATATCTCAAAGTTACACATTAGTACCTCAAAGTTACACATTAGTACCTCAAAGTAACACATAAGTGCCTCAAAATTAAATATTAGTATCTGAAAGTTACACAATAGTGCCTCAAACTTAAATATTACTATCTCAAAGTTACACATTAGTACCTCAAAGGTACACATTAGTACCTCAAAGTTATACATTAGTACCTCAAACTTAAATATTTGTATCTCAAAGTTACACATTAGTACCTCAAAGTTACACATTAGTACCTCAAAGTAACACATAAGTGCCTCAAAATTAAATATTAGTATCTGAAAGTTACACAATAGTGCCTCAAACTTAAATATTAATATCTCAAAGTTACACATTAGTACCTCAAAGTTACACATTAGTACCTCAAAGTAACACATAAGTACCTCAAAATTAAATATTAGTATCTGAAAGTTACACATTAGCACCTCAAAGTTACACATTAGCACCTCAAACCTAAATATTAGTACCTCAAAGTTACACATTAGTATTTTAAAGTTACACATTAGCACCTCAAAGTTACACATTAGTACCTCAAACTTAAATATTAGTATCTCAAAGTTACACATTAGCACCTCAAAGTTACACATTAGTACCTCAAACTTAAATATTTGTATCTCAAAGTTACACATTAGCACTTCAAACTTAAATATTAGTATCTCAAAGTTACACATTAGCACTTCAAACTTAAATATTAGTCTCTCAAAGTTACACATTAGCACCTCAAACTTAAATATTAGCACCTCAAAGTTACACATTAGCACCTCAAAGTTACACATTAGTACCTCAAACTTAAATATTTTTATCTCAAAGTTACACATTAGTACCTCAAAGTAACACATAAGTGCCTCAAAATTAAATATTAGTATCTGAAAGTTACACAATAGTGCCTCAAACTTAAATATTAATATCTCAAAGTTACACATTAGTACCTCAAAGTTACACATTAGTACCTCAAAGTAACACATAAGTGCCTCAAAATTAAATATTAGTATCTGAAAGTTACACAATAGTGCCTCAAACTTAAATATTAGTATCTCAAAGTTACACATTAGTACCTCAAAGGTACACATTAGCACCTCAAAGTTATACATTAGTACCTCAAACTTAAATATTTGTATCTCAAAGTTACACATTAGTACCTCAAAGTTACACATTAGTACTTCAAAATTAAATATTTGTATCTCAAAGTTACACATTAGTACCTCAAAGTAACACATAAGTGCCTCAAAATTAAATATTAGTATCTGAAAGTTACACAATAGTGCCTCAAACTTAAATATTAGTATCTCAAAGTTACACATTAGTACCTCAAAGTTACACATTAGTACCTCAAAATTAAATATTTGTATCTCAAAGTTACACATTAGTACCTCAAAGTAACACATAAGTGCCTCAAAATTAAATATTAGTATCTGAAAGTTACACAATAGTGCCTCAAACTTAAATATTAATATCTCAAAGTTACACATTAGTACCTCAAAGTTACACATTAGTACCTCAAAGTAACACATAAGTGCCTCAAAATTAAATATTAGTATCTGAAAGTTACACAATAGTGCCTCAAACTTAAATATTAGTATCTCAAAGTTACACATTAGTACCTCAAAGGTACACATTAGTACTTCAAAATTAAATATTTGTATCTCAAAGTTACACATTAGTACCTCAAAGTAACACATAAGTGCCTCAAAATTAAATATTAGTATCTGAAAGTTACACAATAGTGCCTCAAACTTAAATATTAGTATCTCAAAGTTACACATTAGTACCTCAAAGTTACACATTAGTACCTCAAAATTAAATATTTGTATCTCAAAGTTACACATTAGTACCTCAAAGTAACACATAAGTGCCTCAAAATTAAATATTAGCATCTGAAAGTTACACAATAGTACCTCAAAGTTACACATTAGAACCTCAAAGTTACACATTAGCACCTCAAAGTTATACATTAGTACCTCAAACTTAAATATTTGTATCTCAAAGTTACAAATTAGTACCTCAAAGTTACACATTAGTACCTCAAACTTAAATATTAGTATCTCAAAGTTACACATTAGTACCTCAAAGTTACACATTAGTACCTCAAACTTTAATATTTGTATCTCAAAGTTACACATTAGTACCTCAAAGTAACACATAAGTGCCTCAAAATTAAATATTAGTATCTCAAAGTTACACATTAGTATCTCAAAGTTACACATTAGCACCTAAAAGTTACACATTAGTAACTCAAACCTAAATCTTAGTATCTCAAAGTTACACAATAGTACCTCAAACTTAAATATTAGTATCTCAAAGTTACACATTAGTATCTCAAAGTTACACATTAGCACCTAAAAGTTACACATTAGTACCTCAAACCTAAATATTAGTATCTCAAAGTTACACAATAGTACCTCAAACTAAAATATTAATATCTCAAAGTTACACATTAGTACCTCAAAGTTACACATTAGTACTTCAAAATTAAATATTTGTATCTCAAAGTTACACATTAGTACCTCAAAGTAACACATAAGTGCCTCAAAATTAAATATTAGTATCTGAAAGTTACACAATAGTGCCTCAAACTTAAATATTAATATCTCAAAGTTACACATTAGTACCTCAAAGTTACACATTAGTACCTCAAAGTAACACATAAGTGCCTCAAAATTAAATATTAGTATCTGAAAGTTACACAATAGTGCCTCAAACTTAAATATTAGTATCTCAAAGTTACACATTAGAACCTCAAAGGTACACATTAGTACTTCAAAATTAAATATTTGTATCTCAAAGTTACACATTAGTACCTCAAAGTTACACATTAGCACCTCAAAGTTATACATTAGTACCTCAAACTTAAATATTTGTATCTCAAAGTTACACATGAGTACCTCAAACTTAAATATTAGTATCTCAAAGTTACACATTAGTACCTCAAAGTTACACATTAGCACCTCAAAGTTATACATTAGTTCCTCAAACTTAAATATTTGTATCTCAAAGTTACACATTAGTACCTCAAACTAAAATATTAATATCTCAAAGTTACACATTAGTACCTCAAAGTTACACATTAGTACCTCAAAATTAAATATTTGTATCTCAAAGTTACACATTAGTACCTCAAAGTAACACATAAGTGCCTCAAAATTAAATATTAGTATCTGAAAGTTACACAATAGTGCCTCAAACTTAAATATTAATATCTCAAAGTTACACATTAGTACCTCAAAGTTACACATAAGTGCCTCAAAATTAAATATTAGTATCTGAAAGTTACACAATAGTGCCTCAAACTTAAATATTAGTATCTCAAAGTTACACATTAGTACCTCAAAGGTACACATTAGTACTTCAAAATTAAATATTTGTATCTCAAAGTTACACATTAGTACCTCAAAGTTACACATTAGCACCTCAAAGTTATACATTAGTACCTCAAACTTAAATATTTGTATCTCAAAGTTACACATGAGTACCTCAAACTTAAATATTAGTATCTCAAAGTTACACATTAGTACCTCAAAGTTACACATTAGCACCTCAAAGTTATACATTAGTTCCTCAAACTTAAATATTTGTATCTCAAAGTTACACATTAGTACCTCAAACTAAAATATTAATATCTCAAAGTTACACATTAGTACCTCAAAGTTACACATTAGTACCTCAAAATTAAATATTTGTATCTCAAAGTTACACATTAGTACCTCAAAGTAACACATAAGTGCCTCAAAATTAAATATTAGTATCTGAAAGTTACACAATAGTGCCTCAAACTTAAATATTAATATCTCAAAGTTACACATTAGTACCTCAAAGTTACACATTAGTACCTCAAAGTAACACATAAGTGCCTCAAAATTAAATATTAGTATCTGAAAGTTACACAATAGTGCCTCAAACTTAAATATTAGTATCTCAAAGTTACACATTAGTACCTCAAAGTTATACATTAGTACCTCAAACTTAAATATTTGTATCTCAAAGTTACACATTAGTACCTCAAAGTAACACATAAGTGCCTCAAAATTAAATATTAGTATCTGAAAGTTACACAATAGTGCCTCAAACTTAAATATTAGTATCTCAAAGTTACACATTAGTACCTCAAAGTTATACATTAGTACCTCAAAATTAAATATTTGTATCTCAAAGTTACACATTAGTACCTCAAAGTAACACATAAGTGCCTCAAAATTAAATATTAGTATCTGAAAGTTACACAATAGGGCCTCAAACTTAAATATTAGTATCTCAAAGTTACACATTAGTACCTCAAAGTTATACATTAGTACCTCAAAATTAAATATTTGTATCTCAAAGTTACACATTAGTACCTCAAAGTAACACATAAGTGCCTCAAAATTAAATATTAGCATCTGAAAGTTACACAATAGTACCTCAAAGTTACACATTAGAACCTCAAAGTTACACATTAGCACCTCAAAGTTATACATTAGTACCTCAAACTTAAATATTTGTATCTCAAAGTTACACATTAGTACCTCAAAGTAACACATAAGTGCCTCAAAATTAAATATTAGTATCTCAAAGTTACAAATTAGTACCTCAAAGTTACACATTAGTACCTCAAACTTAAATATTAGTATCTCAAAGTTACACATTAGCACCTCAAAGTTACACATTAGTACCTCAAACTTTAATATTTGTATCTCAAAGTTACACATTAGTACCTCAAAGTAACACATAAGTGCTTCAAAATTAAATATTAGTATCTCAAAGTTACACATTAGTACCTCAAAGTTACACATTAGCACCTCAAAGTTATACATTAGTACCTCAAACTTAAATATTTGTATCTCAAAGTTACACATGAGTACCTCAAACTTAAATATTAGTATCTCAAAGTTACACATTAGTACCTCAAAGTTACACATTAGCACCTCAAAGTTATACATTAGTTCCTCAAACTTAAATATTTGTATCTCAAAGTTACACATTAGTACCTCAAACTAAAATATTAATATCTCAAAGTTACACATTAGTACCTCAAAATTAAATATTTGTATCTCAAAGTTACACATTAGTACCTCAAAGTAACACATAAGTGCCTCAAAATTAAATATTAGTATCTGAAAGTTACACAATAGTGCCTCAAACTTAAATATTAGTATCTCAAAGTTACACATTAGTACCTCAAAGTTACACATTAGTACCTCAAAATTAAATATTTGTATCTCAAAGTTACACATTAGTACCTCAAAGTAACACATAAGTGCCTCAAAATTAAATATTAGTATCTGAAAGTTACACAATAGTGCCTCAAACTTAAATATTAGTATCTGAAAGTTACACAATAGTGCCTCAAACTTAAATATTAGTATCTCAAAGTTACACATTAGTACCTCAAAGTTACACATTAGTACCTCAAAATTAAATATTTGTATCTCAAAGTTACACATTAGTACCTCAAAGTAACACATAAGTGCCTCAAAATTAAATATTAGTATCTGAAAGTTACACAATAGTGCCTCAAACTTAAATATTAGTATCTCAAAGTTACACATTAGTACCTCAAAGGTACACATAAGTGCCTCAAAATTAAATATTAGTATCTGAAAGTTACACAATAGTGCCTCAAACTTAAATATTAGTATCTCAAAGTTACACATTAGTACCTCAAAGGTACACATAAGTGCCTCAAAATTAAATATTAGTATCTGAAAGTTACACAATAGTGCCTCAAACTTAAATATTAGTATTTCAAAGTTACACATTAGTACCTCAAAGTAACACATAAGTGCCTCAAAATTAAATATTAGTATCTGAAAGTTACACAATAGTGCCTCAAACTAAAATATTAATATCTCAAAGTTACACATTAGTACCTCAAAGTTACACATTAGTACCTCAAAATTAAATATTTGTATCTCAAAGTTACACATTAGTACCTCAAAGTAACACATAAGTGCCTCAAAATTAAATATTAGTATCTGAAAGTTACACAATAGTGCCTCAAACTTAAATATTAGTATCTCAAAGTTACACATTAGTACCTCAAAGGTACACATTAGCACCTCAAAGTTATACATTAGTTCCTCAAACTTAAATATTTGTATCTCAAAGTTACACATTAGTACCTCAAACTAAAATATTAATATCTCAAAGTTACACATTAGTACCTCAAAGTTACACATTAGTACCTCAAAATTAAATATTTGTATCTCAAAGTTACACATTAGTACCTCAAAGTAACACATAAGTGCCTCAAAATTAAATATTAGTATCTGAAAGTTACACAATAGTGCCTCAAACTTAAATATTAGTATCTCAAAGTTACACATTAGTACCTCAAAGTTACACATTAGTACCTCAAAATTAAATATTTGTATCTCAAAGTTACACATTAGTACCTCAAAGTAACACATACGTGCCTCAAAATTAAATATTAGTATCTGAAAGTTACACAATAGTGCCTCAAACTTAAATATTAGTATCTCAAAGTTACACATTAGTACCTCAAAGGTACACATAAGTGCCTCAAAATTAAATATTAGTATCTGAAAGTTACACAATAGTGCCTCAAACTTAAATATTAGTATTTCAAAGTTACACATTAGTACCTCAAAGTAACACATAAGTGCCTCAAAATTAAATATTAGTATCTGAAAGTTACACAATAGTGCCTCAAACTAAAATATTAATATCTCAAAGTTACACATTAGTACCTCAAAGTTACACATTAGTACCTCAAAATTAAATATTTGTATCTCAAAGTTACACATTAGTACCTCAAAGTAACACATAAGTGCCTCAAAATTAAATATTAGTATCTGAAAGTTACACAATAGTGCCTCAAACTTAAATATTAGTATCTCAAAGTTACACATTAGTACCTCAAAGGTACACATAAGTGCCTCAAAATTAAATATTTGTATCTGAAAGTTACACAATAGTGCCTCAAACTTAAATATTAGTATCTCAAAGTTACACATTAGTACCTCAAAGTTACACATTAGTACCTCAAAGTTACACATTAGTACCTCAAACTTAAATATTTGTATCTCAAAGTTACACATTAGTACCTCAAAGTAACACATAAGTGCCTCAAAATTAAATATTAGTATCTCAAAGTTACAAATTAGTACCTCAAAGTTACACATTAGTACCTCAAAGTTAAACATCAGTATCTCAAATTTACAAATTAGTACCTCAAAAGGTACCTATTAGTACCTCAAAGTTACACATGAGTACCTTTAAGGTACACCCTGGTATCTCAAAGTTACACATTAGTACCTCACAGTTAAACATCAGTATCTCAAAGTTAGGTACCTATTAGTACCTCAAAGTTACACATGAGTACTTTAATGGTACACCCTAGTATCTGAAAGTTACACATTAGACCCTTAAAGTTACACATCAGTACTTCAAATGCACACATCTGTACCTCAAACGCACACATCAGTACCTTGAAGCTACACATCAGTACCTCAAAGTTACACATTAGACCCTTAAAGTTACACATTAGTACCTCAAAGTAACACATAAGTGCCTCAAAATTAAATATTAGTATCTCAAAGTTACAAATTAGTACCTCAAAGTTACACATTAGTACCTCAAAGTTAAACATCAGTATCTCAAATTTACAAATTAGTACCTCAAAAGGTACCTATTAGTACCTCAAAGTTACACATGAGTACCTTTAAGGTACACCCTGGTATCTCAAAGTTACACATTAGTACCTCACAGTTAAACATCAGTATCTCAAAGTTAGGTACCTATTAGTACCTCAAAGTTACACATGAGTACTTTAATTGTACACCCTAGTATCTGAAAGTTACACATTAGACCCTTAAAGTTACACATCAGTACTTCAAATGCACACATCTGTACCTCAAACGCACACATCAGTACCTTGAAGCTACACATCAGTACCTCAAAGTTACACATTAGACCCTTAAAGTTACACATTAGTACCTCAAAGTAACACATAAGTGCCTCAAAATTAAATATTAGTATCTCAAAGTTACAAATTAGTACCTCAAAGTTACACATTAGTACCTCAAAGTTAAACATCAGTATCTCAAATTTACAAATTAGTACCTCAAAAGGTACCTATTAGTACCTCAAAGTTACACATGAGTACCTTTAAGGTACACCCTGGTATCTCAAAGTTACACATTAGTACCTCACAGTTAAACATCAGTATCTCAAAGTTAGGTACCTATTAGTACCTCAAAGTTACACATGAGTACTTTAATGGTACACCCTAGTATCTGAAAGTTACACATTAGACCCTTAAAGTTACACATCAGTACTTCAAATGCACACATCTGTACCTCAAACGCACACATCAGTACCTTGAAGCTACACATCAGTACCTCAAAGTTACACATTAGACCCTTAAAGTTACACATTAGTACCTCAAAGTAACACATAAGTGCCTCAAAATTAAATATTAGTATCTCAAAGTTACAAATTAGTACCTCAAAGTTACACATTAGTACCTCAAAGTTAAACATCAGTATCTCAAATTTACAAATTAGTACCTCAAAAGGTACCTATTAGTACCTCAAAGTTACACATGAGTACCTTTAAGGTACACCCTGGTATCTCAAAGTTACACATTAGTACCTCACAGTTAAACATCAGTATCTCAAAGTTAGGTACCTATTAGTACCTCAAAGTTACACATGAGTACTTTAATGGTACACCCTAGTATCTGAAAGTTACACATTAGACCCTTAAAGTTACACATCAGTACTTCAAATGCACACATCTGTACCTCAAACGCACACATCAGTACCTTGAAGCTACACATCAGTACCTCAAAGTTACACATTAGACCCTTAAAGTTACACATTAGTACCTCAAAGTAACACATAAGTGCCTCAAAATTAAATATTAGTATCTCAAAGTTACAAATTAGTACCTCAAAGTTATACATTAGTACCTCAAAATTAAATATTTGTATCTCAAAGTTACACATTAGTACCTCAAAGTAACACATAAGTGCCTCAAAATTAAATATTAGTATCTGAAAGTTACACAATAGTGCCTCAAACTTAAATATTAGTATCTCAAAGTTACACATTAGTACCTCAAAGTTACACATTAGTACCTCAAAATTAAATATTTGTATCTCAAAGTTACACATTAGTACCTCAAAGTAACACATACGTGCCTCAAAATTAAATATTAGTATCTGAAAGTTACACAATAGTGCCTCAAACTTAAATATTAGTATCTCAAAGTTACACATTAGTACCTCAAAGGTACACATAAGTGCCTCAAAATTAAATATTAGTATCTGAAAGTTACACAATAGTGCCTCAAACTTAAATATTAGTATTTCAAAGTTACACATTAGTACCTCAAAGTAACACATAAGTGCCTCAAAATTAAATATTAGTATCTGAAAGTTACACAATAGTGCCTCAAACTAAAATATTAATATCTCAAAGTTACACATTAGTACCTCAAAGTTACACATTAGTACCTCAAAATTAAATATTTGTATCTCAAAGTTACACATTAGTACCTCAAAGTAACACATAAGTGCCTCAAAATTAAATATTAGTATCTGAAAGTTACACAATAGTGCCTCAAACTTAAATATTAGTATCTCAAAGTTACACATTAGTACCTCAAAGTTACACATTAGTACCTCAAAATTAAATATTTGTATCTCAAAGTTACACATTAGTACCTCAAAGTAACACATACGTGCCTCAAAATTAAATATTAGTATCTGAAAGTTACACAATAGTGCCTCAAACTTAAATATTAGTATCTCAAAGTTACACATTAGTACCTCAAAGGTACACATAAGTGCCTCAAAATTAAATATTAGTATCTGAAAGTTACACAATAGTGCCTCAAACTTAAATATTAGTATTTCAAAGTTACACATTAGTACCTCAAAGTAACACATAAGTGCCTCAAAATTAAATATTAGTATCTGAAAGTTACACAATAGTGCCTCAAACTAAAATATTAATATCTCAAAGTTACACATTAGTACCTCAAAGTTACACATTAGTACCTCAAAATTAAATATTTGTATCTCAAAGTTACACATTAGTACCTCAAAGTAACACATAAGTGCCTCAAAATTAAATATTAGTATCTGAAAGTTACACAATAGTGCCTCAAACTTAAATATTAGTATCTCAAAGTTACACATTAGTACCTCAAAGGTACACATAAGTGCCTCAAAATTAAATATTTGTATCTGAAAGTTACACAATAGTGCCTCAAACTTAAATATTAGTATCTCAAAGTTACACATTAGTACCTCAAAGTTACACATTAGTACCTCAAAGTTACACATTAGTACCTCAAACTTAAATATTTGTATCTCAAAGTTACACATTAGTACCTCAAAGTAACACATAAGTGCCTCAAAATTAAATATTAGTATCTCAAAGTTACAAATTAGTACCTCAAAGTTACACATTAGTACCTCAAAGTTAAACATCAGTATCTCAAATTTACAAATTAGTACCTCAAAAGGTACCTATTAGTACCTCAAAGTTACACATGAGTACCTTTAAGGTACACCCTGGTATCTCAAAGTTACACATTAGTACCTCACAGTTAAACATCAGTATCTCAAAGTTAGGTACCTATTAGTACCTCAAAGTTACACATGAGTACTTTAATGGTACACCCTAGTATCTGAAAGTTACACATTAGACCCTTAAAGTTACACATCAGTACTTCAAATGCACACATCTGTACCTCAAACGCACACATCAGTACCTTGAAGCTACACATCAGTACCTCAAAGTTACACATTAGACCCTTAAAGTTACACATTAGTACCTCAAAGTAACACATAAGTGCCTCAAAATTAAATATTAGTATCTCAAAGTTACAAATTAGTACCTCAAAGTTACACATTAGTACCTCAAAGTTAAACATCAGTATCTCAAATTTACAAATTAGTACCTCAAAAGGTACCTATTAGTACCTCAAAGTTACACATGAGTACCTTTAAGGTACACCCTGGTATCTCAAAGTTACACATTAGTACCTCACAGTTAAACATCAGTATCTCAAAGTTAGGTACCTATTAGTACCTCAAAGTTACACATGAGTACTTTAATTGTACACCCTAGTATCTGAAAGTTACACATTAGACCCTTAAAGTTACACATCAGTACTTCAAATGCACACATCTGTACCTCAAACGCACACATCAGTACCTTGAAGCTACACATCAGTACCTCAAAGTTACACATTAGACCCTTAAAGTTACACATTAGTACCTCAAAGTAACACATAAGTGCCTCAAAATTAAATATTAGTATCTCAAAGTTACAAATTAGTACCTCAAAGTTACACATTAGTACCTCAAAGTTAAACATCAGTATCTCAAATTTACAAATTAGTACCTCAAAAGGTACCTATTAGTACCTCAAAGTTACACATGAGTACCTTTAAGGTACACCCTGGTATCTCAAAGTTACACATTAGTACCTCACAGTTAAACATCAGTATCTCAAAGTTAGGTACCTATTAGTACCTCAAAGTTACACATGAGTACTTTAATGGTACACCCTAGTATCTGAAAGTTACACATTAGACCCTTAAAGTTACACATCAGTACTTCAAATGCACACATCTGTACCTCAAACGCACACATCAGTACCTTGAAGCTACACATCAGTACCTCAAAGTTACACATTAGACCCTTAAAGTTACACATTAGTACCTCAAAGTAACACATAAGTGCCTCAAAATTAAATATTAGTATCTCAAAGTTACAAATTAGTACCTCAAAGTTACACATTAGTACCTCAAAGTTAAACATCAGTATCTCAAATTTACAAATTAGTACCTCAAAAGGTACCTATTAGTACCTCAAAGTTACACATGAGTACCTTTAAGGTACACCCTGGTATCTCAAAGTTACACATTAGTACCTCACAGTTAAACATCAGTATCTCAAAGTTAGGTACCTATTAGTACCTCAAAGTTACACATGAGTACTTTAATGGTACACCCTAGTATCTGAAAGTTACACATTAGACCCTTAAAGTTACACATCAGTACTTCAAATGCACACATCTGTACCTCAAACGCACACATCAGTACCTTGAAGCTACACATCAGTACCTCAAAGTTACACATTAGACCCTTAAAGTTACACATTAGTACCTCAAAGGCACACAACATTACCTTGAAGCTACACATCAGTACCTTGATGTTACACATCAGTAGCTCAAAGGTACACATTCATACCTGAAAGGTACACATTAGTACCTCAGTTACATATCAGTACCTCAAGGGTACATATGGGTATCAAATGTATACATACGGTATTTGTAAATTGTACATATTATGACCTTTTTTAAAGACTGACAGCCCGGGACCATTTTATGACCACTTTTTCTAAAAGTGCACACTGAAGTACAGTATGTTAAATAAAGATATACTGTATATACACTGTACACAATGTAGTAATGTAAAGTTAGTTTTATGTTATTTATTATCAGTGTTTTATTATGATGATGTTGTTGTGACAGCACATTAGCCGAAGCCACTTTGTTCGGAAAGATATTTTCATACATCCGTGACATGCTTTTATCAGTGCTGAGTAGAGTAATAAAATTCAGGCATGTTTTCATTTGTGCATTAATAGTTGTAATTTATTTCAACTTTATTGAAGGTGGTGCTGTGGAGATACAAATTCTCGCAGCTTAAAGGATCCTCAGATGACGGCAAAAGTAAAATTAAGTTCCTGTTCCA
This sequence comes from Misgurnus anguillicaudatus, assembly GCF_027580225.2. Lineage (NCBI taxonomy): Eukaryota > Metazoa > Chordata > Actinopteri > Cypriniformes > Cobitidae > Misgurnus > Misgurnus anguillicaudatus. The sequence goes on along the minus strand of NC_073361.2, from coordinate 29,179,762 downwards.
GAATCAAGACACAAAACTTATTGAAGCGAAGGTAACTGTACTTTTATTATATCATTAATTGAAACTTAGTATATAATACGATTTGTCTTTTAAAAATATGATTATCTCCAGCTATAGCTTTTTATCTATTTTTAAAAAGGCAGGTATTATATTTTATACCAGAAATCTTATACTTTATAGCACACATTTTTTTTCTATGAATATATGGAAATGTGTTAAATCTAGATCCCACGTTATGTTAACCTTATTTCTAAGCAAGCTATTTAAAAATAAATCATAACCTTGCCAGAGGAACATCAATGTTTTATAGCTGAAGCAGGTAAAAATGAAAGTTATTCAGATAGATTACAGTGAATTCTGCTTTTTTAAGTGTCAGTACTTTTTTGATTTTGATATTAGCTCAAGGCTAACTTGCATTTCTAGCTAAAGCTTCACAGATTCATTTTTTCTGATATAATTCCAGGAGCTTGAATTTTCCAACCTGTTTGCGGTTCTTCACTGCATTCACGCTTTCTTCGCCGCCAAGGTGGCTTGTTTGGACCCCATGTTTGTTAGCAGTCAAAACGCCACCATGGCCCCTGTGGTGTCGACAGCCTCCACTTTAACGGCCACCTCACAGATATCTAAGATAAAGTACTCGAGCTGACAGACTCCTTCTTTCCAGACATTCAGATGAACTAACCTCAAACTACAGACTCAGTTTTGCGAAGGACAAAGACAATTGTAGTGTGCCGTGGACTTCTGATGGGCAACTCGATGACAATTACAGGCTCAAGCCATTGTGCGGACAAGTTGGGATATGAACTCCAAGCACTGAATTTGACCTTTTTGTTGAAGTTGCAAACGTTGGCAAACAAAACAAAAGTGTTCAAATAAACCACGGATCCTTTTCTACTGCAGTTACGTGTTCATTAGAGAATTAGACTCCTCCCCTTTGATATTAAGGTAGGCCTGTATTTGTTTGCATTGACTGATATTAAAATCTTTGTGCATACTTTTATAATATTATTTAATCTGGTTGATAATGAAAATGTCATAAATTATCTCAAGCATCTTGAAGACATCCAGCCACCATATATACAAGTACACGTAAGGGTAAGAAATGAACAATCTGACGCAATCTGAATGTTTTTGCCTTTTAGGAGGAAAATAAATCAAGTAGATGTATAGGCAACATTTTTAAGTCACTAAGACTCCTGACTGCCTAAAGAAACCCAGAAGAATGTGTTTTATTTTCATACTGCACCTATTTTGCTACTCTTAAGTCCTTTACAGGTTTGTGAAGATGGTGAATTGAATGGATATGTATGACCTGAACCTTCATAAGGGAATGAAGTATGTGCTAATAAATGAATGGATTGCCTTTTATGTCCTTTATCTGAGAGAAATATATTATTCTGCATTTGCACATGTTATAAACTATCATCCTGTTAAACAGAAACACCCCTATTTATTTAATACACAATCCTAGTCTTATTATTAACAATTCATCAGAGGAAAAATGTTTGTCTTAGTAATAATTTTTAATTAAAAAATAACAACTTGCTCTACCTCTGAAATAAATTTGCTGTTGTCACCTAAGCTGTGAAAGCTCATTGGTTATAAGATGTGATCAAGCATTAAGGCCAATATTTAAAATAGCAGTCACACTGAACTGAACCAATTATATCTAGTCTTCATTTTCCCAAACGTTATTTAAACACTTGACTTTATTTCTGGTGTGTAGTGTCTATGCAATAGTTTACGATTGGTCCTGTCTTAAAAGAAAGATGGTATGGAAGAGATCTGTAAGGCTGCATTTTTTTTACAACCTATGATTTGTTTTAATAAAGATGTATAGGAAATAAAGATTTTTAATATTTTTTCTTTACTCGTTTATACATTCGTTAGATACTTTATCAGAAACTTGTTGCATTCAAGGCACTCGTATGTATTTTAATTAAATCTTTCATCTCTGCATTGCTAGCGCCATACTGTACTGTTTCACCAACAGGAATGTTATGGGTGATTCTCACGAAATCCAGACTTAGAAGGTGTCCAGCATCAGATTTTATTTTTTTTGCACATATAAGATTAAGGTCTGAACTTACTATAACCATTATTTTTAGAGGATTTAAAAATGTTTCCTACAGAATTATTTAAATTTTTTGATTATCATTATCATTACTGCAACATGATATTATATTAAATATATGCATTTACAAACTCATATTTCGGTAATGAGAACTAAAAAGTTGTCTATGTACTATGACGAGCAAAATTTCAATTTTTATCTGGAGAGAAAAAATAAGATCTGCCTACCTGGTAGCCATCTTGAGTGTCACAGTCAATTATGTCCCTTACAACAATTTTTGTGTGAAAATGTTAATTCCTTGAGGGCTTAAACAATGATTGAAAATTGTTGCGGAGGATGAAAAAATTGGTCTTGGACACATTTATATTCCTTATTATTGTCTCTACATTTACCAATAATCACCAAATACTACATGTTTATTTACTGTAAATGTTTATAGTATAACATGCACTGAAGCTTTATATTTTTTTAGATTTTTTTTAATGATAAATATTTCCATGTCAAACAACCCAAATCCAGTCATGGACACGTTGCGGTAATACATTTTTTCCCTTAAATGTGGAAAAAAAATGGTTTGTGTGATGTCATTTGAAATCATGTGCAAAATAGTACATGAAGAGGTGTTCGTAACTTTATGCTTCTTATTTTGATATTCTTACTTTGTATTTACTTTTTTTATCAAAATGTTTCATGACACCTCATAAGTCTAATTTTGCGAGAATCACCCTATTGGTAGGGATGCATTTTTGTGATTTTCATAAACGTTTCACAAAATGCCTTGCAGGAAAGTTTTCTTCTAAAAATATATAAACATACAAACATATCAAATGAAAGAACAGACCGTCTGCTTTCAAACAAACAATAAACGAACAAACAAAACAGAAAAAAAATGCTGTCTACATGGATTTTTTTCTCTGTTTATAAACTCTTAAATATGGGTATTTTTCTTTGAAAAAAATTTTTTTAGCAAAAAGCTGAAATAATTGCATTTTTGTGAAGGAATTTTGTTAGATATCAGATTCAGAGCGATTATCAAAACATACACAGAGTTTAAAATTTGTAAATAACGTTTTGGCTTAAAGAGTAACTAAACCCTAAACCAACTTTTTTTAGTTAATGATCTGTAAGAATGATGCTTTATTAGTGTTGTTCATTGATTTTAGTAAGTTTTTTTAAATTTGGATATAAAGTGTTTCAATACTGCAATATATGGTGTTAAAACGTCTGAGTGCTGCCCTCTTCAGGTTGAACAGTGGCTACTGCAGTTGAATTTTCCTATTGGATGTTGAGTCCAAAAAATGACTCGTGACGTAAGCAGATTCAAGCTCACCACGCCCTTGTTACGATCTCACCACACACTTGGTACAAGCTTAGTTCGTCCCCTCTATCTACGTTGGGATCTGCCCACTTTTCTTGCATTTTTCAAATATTGTCAGTGGGCGGAGTCAGGCTCTGACCAGGGGTTTAGTTACGCTTTAAGTTTTTTCATAAATTGAGTAAGTGCACCATCTAGTGAATAATCACGGTATTGCAGATTAACATAAAAATTCATCAGGAACATGTTTTTATGCAAATGTCAATGGTTGGAAAGAGTTAATAAAGCATTAACACACACACACACACACACATATATATATACTAAAATCTGCAACAGGGGTTAAGCAGGTGGAAGTGTTGGTGATGTTGTGACAAAACTTTTAACTAGTCATTTTTTGGATGGTAACTGTAATATTATTACACATTTTTTTCGTAATTGGTTACACTAGTAGTTACCTGGGAAATTTATATTATTACAGTAACTAGTTACTGCTTAACACTGTAAAAATGTCTCACAATCTTACTAGGCTAAAATATGACTCAAGACTGTAATACTATGAGGTTTTTTTTACAAAAATGTAAAAATGGTGAAGTGTTCATAAAAGTGGGGTGAAGATGAAAGTCTATAGCACAGTACAGTAGCGTACAGTAGTAACAGTGTTGATTTGGCATAATTTGTCGTGCGGCACTTCACCTTTTTTCAAAACCTGATGTGGTCCTCGAGTAAGAAAAGTCCCCGTCCTAGATGTTCTTCAATTCTGTTGTCATTGTCACCCAATGATAAACAATCACACAGTGAGTTCTGTGGCACTTTTGCTTGTCCTATTTCTGCGGGTTTTTGAAAATACAAGCCATTTTTGCTGCTCTTAAATGATTTCTACATTGACAGGTGCTCTTTTATATTTCAATGACATTAATTAGCAGAGGTGGGGGACTCGAGTCACATGACTTCGAGTCACAGTTTTCAGGACCTGCGACTTGCTTGATTAAAGTATGGAAATGACTTGACTTTGACTTGAGAACAAGTTACTTGAGACTTGACTTAAAGAGAAAGACTCGACAATGACTTGAACTGATAATAAACAAACAGCAATAAAATTCATTAAAAAATATATATATATATAATTGTGACGTCAGCAGCACCACTAATCAGCGTCTGTGCCTTTAACGCTGCACAAATCAAATCGCGCCAAACATGGCACAACGTTAGTCGAGCTCCACAAATCTCCACAAGTCTCGTTTGGCTATAAAGACTTTGATTTGCCAGATGCAAAATATGCAACGCAAGAATATAAGGTAAGAAAGTCATCTCTTTATAGTCAGTTTCACTCTATAACGATTAGTAATGTAATAAATTAATCTTTCCTATGGTCATAATTTGGCCTTGGTTGCATATTATGCTTTTTCTTATTAGAAATGTGACCATTATCCGATACGTCTCTTAAATGTATTGGGGAATTTGGCTATAACAGTGGTGTAGCCTAAATTTTTATGTTGATTGGCATCTTAAAATGAGCAGGCTGCTTAATATTACATGTAGGATAATGTCTGTATTAAATGTGCACATTTTCAAATGTTTGTGTGGACTGCGTGTGGAAAATAAAAAGCATTGCGCTTACCGTTGATCCGTGGTCACGAATCGACGACCGGTTCGGCTCGCATGTAATTCGATTCGCGGATTGACACGCAAATTTAAATAGGAAATTCTATTTGCATGTATTTCAAAGGCTTGCAAATATTAACATTCAAGTGATTTTAAACTATTTAACCGCAAAAAGGCGCTAAAGTGAGCAGCTGTCTGCGCAGACGCACGTGCGGTTAAATGTGTCTGGTCCAGCTCCAGACGTGATCAACCCTTCACCATGACGTGTAGACTATAGAGAGAGTTGCGCTACTGTCTCTCACATTGAAGTCCATTAAAATACATTTGGCGAACAGAGCACTGAAAAACAACAAAGTTTTTATGTGGAGCTGTTGTGCCGCGCAGGCTAGGTTTAAGTGCCCTCAAAAGTGCACGAGACGCGTTTTAAAAAAACAAGCGAACATAAAATCTTTCTGTTCTTGACCGGGCACATACAGACAAAATTATCTCCACACAGTATTCTTTTTCTAATTAAAACATTTGTTTATATCTTAAGTGTATGTATAGATCAGAGTCAGAAACCTGTCTGTTTGCTTCTCTTAAAGAGACATAACCTCAATTAACCTACTCAAGTTTGTGTCATTAATGTTAATCAAACAACCCAAGACAAAGAGAAAATCAATTCTGTAGCTCTAAAAAAGTATAATTATATTTAATTCATACCATCAAGACATTTCCAGCGGGCACCTTGATGTCAATTTGACGTCAAATATTAGGCAAGATTTGATCAAGATGCTGCATTTGATTCGATTTCTTTACTTAATGCTAATTTTAGACCTATCGAAAAAAAATAATTATTTTAGTACTTTGACTTAACTTGAAACTTATCAGGACTCAAATTAACTTGCTTAGGGTGAACCCTAGTGATGGGCGATTTCGAAGCACGCTTCATGAGGCTTCAAAACATTTACGAATCTTTTGTTTTGAATCATTGGTTCGGAGCTTGTTCCAAACTGGCCAAAGTCACGTGATTTTAGCAAACGAGGCTTTATTACGTCATAACTTTTTCGAAACGTTTCGAAAATCTGACGATTCACCACTAGGGGGAGCGAACTCGGGTCAGTTTTATTGTAAAAGTTTATAAAACATTTATCCTTCTGACTAATAACACTACCATTTTGTCAACTTTTTGTTTATAGACAGATTTAATGACAAAAATTTGCATAATTAAATAGGGAGTTTGTTTGAATGATTTGTTTGCCATAAATAAAACTTAAAACACAGAATACACTTTTAATTATGTCTTAAATTAAATATTTTTAGAACAATTTTGCTATTATTTTGTAAAAAGTGTAAAATGTTTGAACAGATCTTGCTGCTTTTGCACTATTTTGACCAGCAGGTGTCGTCAGCGTGTATGGTGTTTTGAACGCTTCGAAAACTGAAAAAAAAATGTAAAAATCTTCAACTGTTCAATTGTGCACAATTTCAAGCTCATTTGCAATTTTTAGATTTCATATCTGAAATTGAGGAATACACGCGTTTTCTATGCATACATTTGTTTTATGAATCACATGTGCGCACTTTTGAGAAATGTTCGTACGATCAAATTTAGTCCAATAGTGAAGAAAAATGCTTTTATCTCCCAATACCGATTATAGGCCGATATATCGGTGCATCCCTACTTATTAGTATTATTGTTTTTGGTACCCATGTCATTTTGTATTACTAAAATGATTGGTTAAATGATCAAAGTAACTTTTTGGTAAATGACAACTAACTTCAATGCACAGTGTGAGGACACAATCATCAAACATATAGCCAGTCAGAGCAAAACCGAAAAGCCCAGCAGCACAAAAACCTTGTAAACACTTTGTCTGGTGCGAAATGCATTTCAGAAGTAACAAAGCATCACCAATTGGCTTTATATATATTTAATGAAAAGATGGTTCAGAAACAAAGCATTCAATTACAAACAATCAATGATACTGCTGAAAAAAGACTCCTGTACATTAACAGCGACCTCCTATAAGAAAACATGCTGATGTTAATGAAATCTGGAGGAATGTTCCAGCAGTCCCTCATTCACGAACCCAGCAAGCTTTACGTGGAGATCCAGTCCTGTTTTGAAGACCGTACAAGTGCATTTTTGGGGCGATAAGCAATGTGAAACACTGATAAAGACTTTTCAGGTCCAGGTATTTTTTATCGTATTGCTTGTTTTTACTCCCTAAATACTTTTCAACCGATTGTTTCCTTTTTTTTTGGTTTTGATCTCAAAATATGTTATTAAGGCATATACTGTATATTTATATTAGGGTGAAGTAAAAAAATCTCAGGCATGTGTCCCATCAAATTATCTTTAATCGTCACACTTGAATGTGTCAATAACAAACACATTTTCTTTCGCAAACTTTAATATAGACGAGCGGTTTTGAAAAATGTTTTAAGACTTGTGCTGGTGTTTAACAATATTCAGTATGATAAAATACATTTTCGTAGCTTCAGTTTTTAACATTCGCTAAATTAGAGTTACCGAAAATAAGTATAAAGAATATTATTTATAAAGTGAATATACTGTAAATCTAATCATAGATTCCTATGACAAATATTTTTGGGTATTGTTGAACTTATAGATTCATAACAAATATTGAGGAACATGTTGCTGGCTATGCTAAGTTAGCTAAAGACCCCATCGAATCAAAAGTTCGGCTGTTAGCTCACACACCACTAAAAGATCACAAAGTCAATTCAATCATTGAAATTAAGCCACACATTTTTTTTTTGTGCTGACAATATATTGCAAACAAGTTGTTACGACAGTGTGAAATCACCTACAAACCGACACAAACAGTGATGTGTCTCATGTAATGATCACAATCAGACGAAGTCTTCAGGTGGACAAAAAAATCATCCAATAAGAGACAGCTCAATATCAGTAAAGTACAAATGTGACTAGAATGTAAAAAAAATACACACAGGATCTAGATGAAACGTCACTAAAACTGCGTAGAGACAGAGAGAGATATCGAAAGCATTAGCACTATAAACAGCGACTCAAAAAAAGGCAGAAATCAATCCAAAAAATAGTTTTTCGTTTTCTCTACAAAGCAAAAAACGATCATTACTGGTTTAATCAAATATTGGGTCTTACAATACAAGCCTGTGAAAAACATCTCATCACATTTGCAATTTTATCTGAATACAAACAAGGTGAGCTTGAAGCAACTAAAGTTCTTCTCAAGACGTCGTACTCATCAAAAAAACCCTTTTGAAAAGTGAGCGTTTTAAAGATAAGGTTAACACAAGCAAGCACAATGTCTTCTCAAAAAGATTTCACCCCACGTACTGTAAATGTTTAAATTATGCTACATTATCAAAAAAGAAAACAAATCGATGAAATTCAGGGTCAGAAGCAGTCTGAGAAACCAACCACCACCGTTAGATTAATTGGCAGACAGAAAGTGCAGCACGCGTTGGTCTATTTCTCACGATAGAAGAGCAGGTACGCCTTCAGTGACTCTGGTAGGGGCAGGCTCAAGATTTTGTCTCTCAGATGGTTGACCTGCGGTTCCTCGGGTTTCACGGGCTCAATGTCTTTCTCCAGCTCTTCGTCTTTGCTCTCCTCCTCGATGCATTCGTCGTCCTCGCTGTCCATGGGCCGAGGGATCAGCTGGTTGCCGACGAAGACGTAGGTGTTGATTCGGCGACTGCGGCGAAAGCGTCTGCGCTTGCGCTTTTGTGGTCTTTGCGTGGTGCTGCGGCCGGCGTTGTCGTCGGTGATCAGGCTGCGGAGGGTTCGGCGAATGTAGATCCGCGTCAGGTCCTGAAGACTCCTTACTGCTAGAGGTGCTGAAAAACACACAATTGTTGATTTTATCATAAAATTTCGTTTCAATTCAACGGTTAGGACGGTTAATGAATGGAACAGAATTCGTGGAATAGAAGCTGGCGTGTTGCTACAGTACATGGATAAATAAATCAATCACTTCCTTGTACTTGGAAAACCTGGTGGTGGCTGATTGGACGGAAGAGTGTGAGCTCATGAAGGGGGCGGGGACTCACGTAGCACCACAGCTTCAGGCTTGTTGCCGTCTGTCCTGTTTCGCTGAACAAGAGGAGCGAATGACACCGCCAAGATGTTCTTACTCTCCCAGGAGCTCTGACCGGTTCTTGTTATCTGAGTCAGCTGTAACAACACATAAACACAGAATAAGAGCCGATAATAAATGGGTCAAAGATTTGAAGCAAAAGGCATACCGCATACATACACACAAACAGACAGATATAAACTGACAGATATAGATAAACAAATATAGCTAGACAGGAATATGGATACACAGAGACATAGATATGTGTATATATACAAATAGAGAGAGAGAGAGAGTCAGGTAGATAAACGGACACAGATATGAAGATGTACAGACGAAAGACAAACACACAGACCAACATAAACAGATAGACAGATATAGACAGACAGGCATCAATATATAGATAGATAGGCAGAAAGATAAATGTAGATAGACAGATATAAACAGACAAAGAGACGTAGATACAGACAAATATAGACAGAGAGACAGATGCAGACCGATATGTAAATATACATGTAGATACCCTACTGAAAAATCCAGCTAAAACCAGCATAAGCTGGTAGCTGGTTTTAGCTGGTTTACGCTGGTCCTCCCAGCCTGACAAAGCTGGTCATGCTGGTGGGCCAGCTGGTATTCCAGCATGACCATTTAAGTCCAGCTAGACCAGCTTAAAATGTGACCAAAACACACCTAGACCAGCTTGCTACACCAGCAAAACCAGCTTCCTACACCAGCAAAATCAGCTAAAACCAAGCTGGGGACCAGCTAAAACCAGCTCACCAGCTTATGCTGGTTTTAGCTGGATTTTTCAGTAGGGTAGATAGACAGACAGACATTAATGTATAGATATACTGGTAGACAGACACACAGACAAATATATTGACAGATATAGAAAGAAAGACAGACAGGTATGTAAATATAAACTGCAAAAAAATGATTTTCAAGAAAAAAAATTCTTAGTATTTTTGTCCCGTTTTCAGGAAAAATATTTAAAAAATTCTTAAATTAAGATGCCTTTTCTTGATGAGCAAAACAACCCAAGAAAATAAGACTAGTTTTTAGACCAAAAATTTCAAATTTAAGTGATTTTGTGCATAAAACAAGCAAAAATCTGCCAATGGGGTAAGCAAATTTTTCTTGAATTCAGTGTTTAAGAAAAACATTTTTTTTTGCTTACCCCACTGGCATATTTGTTTGCTTGTTTTATGCACAAAATCACTTAAATTTGATATTTTTGGTCTGAAAACTGGACTTATTATCGTTTTGCTCATCAAGAAAAAGCATCTCAATTTAAGAATTTTTTAGATACTTTTACTGAAAACAAGACAATTTTTTTTCTTCTTGAAAATCATTTTTAGCAGTGCAGATAGATAGAAAGATAGATAGATAGTCAACAGGTTCATTAAGCTCAACAAGAAGACACTAAAGGCCTCCTATGCACATCGACTCCCTCAGATTTAATGATCATGCAAATCAAAATTGCAAGCAAAACCAGCGAGTGAAATGGCCATAAACGCCCAGTTAATTCACCTTACGAGCCCTAGTTTTATTTGTGCTGACACACTAGCTATAAAACAGTACAGTAAGTTTGGGCAGGACGTATCCAAGACCTCATTTTAGTTACACGGCAGCAATATAACATGATTTACTATTTGCATTACACAGGAGAATACAATTCTCAGTACTCTGGTGTACAAAAACATATATAAATGATTACTCCAGTTTTATTAAAACATTTCTGATAATTTACTTAACCGCATGTCATCCAGAAGAAATGTTTTTTGAGGAAAACATTCTAGGATTTTTCTCCATATAGTGGACCTCAATGGTTTGCAATTTAAAAACAATTATCATTTTCGGCAATAAAATAAAAAATAAGTAGAGGACAACCGGGGCGAAAATAACGCGGAATGAAAGTAACAAAGCAATTTTCTCTGAGCCCAGACTACATTTGCATTTCAAACTATGACAGCATCTTTAGCACGCAACCCTTGACAGAGCTGACAAATATCACTTTATTTCCTTACCGCTTTGTGCGTGTAGGTCCAGAAAGCTGTTTTCAACAATGATAAGTAAATTCCTAAAGCTGTCATTTTATTTTTATAACGCGTTGTGTTTCTCGTTTCATGTGTTAAAGCAGTGATTCTCAAACTGGGGGCCAAGAGATGGTGCCAGGGGGGCCCCAGTTTTATGACATTTAATAAAATAAATTAATTTATCTTGAATTCTGTGCAATTAAACCTGAAAAAATAAGGCTACTAACCATCATCCAATATGTTTTGTTTAATTAAAAGTTGAGTTTTAGAACAGTTTTTTTGTCATAAATTTTCTTTAGGGGGCCGCAAAGGAATGCGCCGTACACAAGGGGGGCCGCATGCAGAAAAAGTTTGAGGACCACTGTGTTAAAGTACTGATCAATCTACAGGTTATTTAGTGCTCTAACACATCATGAAGTTTGACTTCTCGAGTTTTTCAAAATAAAAGTAAATCGTGTTTAAATGTCAGGAGGAGTTCCTGTCGGGACGAATGTAACACTTGTTACTTTTGTCCCGCTGCTAATACTATTGCATTATGTTAAAAACTAGATTATTCTAATTTAATTTAATTTTATAGTGTTCAAACTGTTAAAAGAAGTTTTATTTTCAACAATTCGAGTTTGTACTGACAGGTAGCTTTTAAAACATCTGATAAAACTGAAATTTAAAATGAAAATGTAATTTCATTATTTTTTGCAAAGATAAATTAGAAAATATGTTTGCAGTTACATATGAACAAGGTCATAGTCATGTATATTTAATAAAAACAAGTAGGGATGCACGATATATCGGCACGACATATTGTTATCGGCCGATAACTGCTTATTTTTAATATTATCGGTCTGATAGCAAAATTAGGCCGATAAATGAAAGCCGATAAATGATGAATTATTTTGGTTTGTTGAACCACTTCACTTGCTCATTGCTGGCCATTTGACGTTTTGATTGGTGCTTTCTGTGACATAGCACGGAGATGACACGTGTTGCGGGCTTAAGAAGAGTATGCTAGTCTAGCGCAAAGACAAGATGTCCGCGGTCTGGGAGTTTTTCATTGTGAAATTAATATGAATATTTATCGGCCTATATATATATATATGTATATATATATATATATATATATATATATATGTATATATATGTATATATATGTATATATCGGTTATCGGCCCCTAAATATAAAGAGTTATCGGTATCGGCCAAAATTTCCATATCGGTGCATCCCTAAAAACAAGTGTTTATCTTGTTCTGTTCTGTTACTTTTGATCCACCTGTGTGTTAGTTTCGTCCCTGCAGGTGGGGTCAAAAGTAACAATGCGCTACTTATGTTCAAAGTGAAATTATACTAAAGTCATTTTACATTTGTTCAAAATTTCCCCTGGTATTGATAGACCACACTTGTGAGTTATTGACCACAGCAAAAATATATTTCTGTGTAAAACATCTTTTAAAATTAAGTTTTTCTGAAAAATTTTACTTTCGCCCCTGCTTTTTAACCATAACTTCTCATCTTGCACGAGCCTTTTGATGCGCCAGTGTGACCTTACGTATTACATAATTACATCGAAAGGTCATGCACGACGTATGCGAACTACCGCTCCAGTGTTTACAAATGTGGAGAAAGAGGTCCGTTCGACGTTATTGTATGTGGAATGATATTAATTAATGTCTTTGTGACAAGTGTGCACTTCACATGCGCATAACACGGCTAGTGCAAGACGAGAAGTTGTGGTTTAAAAAGCCCTTTGAAACAGCAATTTTAAACTGCATTGAAACTGTAAACTGTTAAGGGCCATCAAAGTCTACTATATGGAGAAAAATCCTCGAATGTTTTCCTCAAAAAACGCAAATTATTTTCGACTGAACAAAGAAAGACATAAACATCTTGTATGACATGGGGGTGAGTAAATTATCTAAAAAAAAAATATGAAAAGTGGAGTTATCCTTTAAGTGTCCATTCATATACTCTCTGGGGTGACGGGATGTATCGTACTGTTGTTTACCTGGTCTTCTATTGGCATGACCAAAATTCCTCCAACTTTCAGAAGAATCTTCATGTAGTTCTCATGGTCCTTCTGAACTCCAGCACCGCAGTAGATGCGATCATACTGGTGACTGTCGGATGAAATCTCCAGGCAGTTCCCAACGACAAAGTGAGGTTCGCAGAACTCGAACCTGAAACAGATTTTTAGATATAATTAAGTTATAATTAATTTTTGAAACGGGCTCAAATCCTGGGTTTATTAAAGCGTGCTCTAAAGGGGTATTCCGTACAAAAATGTGTTCAAGATTACATGGGCGGGGCTAAAAAGTTGATGATGCACTGGAGCCACCGAGCATGGCCCCGCCCCTAACACAATCACAAGCATCCATTCAGGCTGTAGTGGTATTTAAAAGTTTGAAAGCTTTCCTGTGAGTGGGCGTGGTTTCGGTGCTAACAGTGGACACGCCCCCAGAGTTTGAGAACAGAGAATCTGGTTGTTTTTCCAAGATTCTGATAACTTATTTTATTTGGCGTTTTAATCATTTAAATTTGTTTGGGTGGTTAATATCACATTTAATATCCAACTTTAAAGGTGACATATCATGTAAATCTGGCTTTTTCCATGTTTAAGTGCTATATTTGGGTCCCCAGTGCTTCAATCAACCTAGAAAATGTGAAAAAGATCAACCCAGCAACCCAGCTCTGTCAAACCATTCCTCGCAAGCATGTGAAAAAATAGGTAATTGAAATTTTGCTCCCCTTGTGATGTCAGAAGGGGATGACACCGCCCCTTAATCTGAACTATCCAACCACAACACTGTCAATTAGTGCAGATATCAACTCATTTGCATTTAAAAAGAACATACCCAAAAATGGCACCTTTTTGCTCACACCTACAAAAAGTGGCAATTTTAACATGTTAGCGGTCCTCATGCATGAGGTTTGCATAAGAGGGAGGAAACAATCACAATTGAGGCTCATGATATTTCATTACCATGTACAGAGCTCTTATTATTCATCTATGCCTAGGTAGATACAGTTTTATATTATATGGCTCCTTTAAAATACATCAGTGAAATAGTTTAGTCTGAAGATGCACACTAGTGATGATTATAATTTCATTTATAAAACATTTCGATGACTCTATGTTCTACAATAGACTCCAGTATTCATCTTTGTTCCCATCTTACAGAGAAGAGATGCCAAGACGGTTTTATTGTGATGTTAATCTGATATTGGACTTCATTATTACCATCAGCTCATACCTGAAACCGCTACTGGGAGCTTTTATTTGCTCGTGGCCACAAAGAAACAGTTTTTATTGAGTAGTCTCAGGAGATATCGATATGTAATAAATTCATCCGTACAAGATCACTCCCACAGCTCGACGGCATTGATCAAGCAACCTTTCAGCACAAGGCTTTCCGTTATGAAACAAGGGAGCTGTTATGAAAGCTTTCAATTGAAGTGTCAATGCCGTCTAATGCTTCTTTTCAGCCGTTTCGACATTCCAGCTCTACTGACCTCAATAACACTGTAAACTGGTGAAAAGCTCCTTGTCTTGACGCAGGAGGGCAAACAGGTGTTTTCAAATCACAAATGACAGGGAGGAAAATTTTGGGTCGGCTAGTGCATGATTTGTTTTACATAAATGGCTGAAATCTACAGTACATAATAAATATATTAAGATTTTAAACAACATCAGAATCAATTATTTTAAAGGTAGTTTAGTTTTTACAATTTTACTGCCAATGGTACAAAATGGTCAAAAAAGCTGTCACTGGGGCAATACCCTTTTAAAAGGTCCTAATATATCATTTAGGCACAGATATGAAGAGTTTGGTTCCAAAACACGATAAACGGCATAAAAAAAACAAGTTACCCCCAAAATCAGTATTGTATCAGGTCAGTATTAAAAAGTAAATTCTTAATTTTACGCAAAATCCGATATCCGCAGTGTTACTCTGTCATCTTTTCTCTCTTTTATTACAAAACACGATAAACGACAGTCCTCCATCTCTGCAGAATGCAATAAATCCGGATAACCAATCACAGCGCACCATTCCATGCATTGTAAACAACAATGGCGGCGCGTTAAATACACACCGAATCCTAGTTTTCCTCATCTATTTTGTACTTTGTGGTCAACAAACAAACAAAAAAGAATACTTTTGATGGCATTGATAAACATGTGGTGGTTTTCTGTGGCGTTGAAGAAACGTAAGCCATCAAAATCGAATAATTTATGTGAGAGGCACTCAGGCGAAGGAAAATGCCGGATGTTGTTTGTTCTCCCGACAGCATCAAGCTTATGTCATGCCAACACATTGACCCCAGAGGATCTTATAAAAACTTTCAATTATTTTACTCAAAGTCAACGAAAATTGAGCAGGAACAAAACATTTTACAGCTGATCTTTGTCAAAAAAGTTCAGCGACGACGTCCCAACGATAACAGCAGCAATGACAGTGTTCTTAATATGACAAAAGTGTTTTGATTAATGCCATTAATGTTTATTTTTTAAATCAGTGTATACCACTAGTCAACTAAATGAATATAACATGGCAAAGATGAATGCACATTTATACATTGATTCATTAAATTTATAGAAAACACGTTTTTACCAAATTAGTCAAAATGGATTTATTGCATTTGGAACCAAACTCTTCATATGTACACACTAAAAATACTGGGTTATTTTTAACCCAGCGTTGGGTCAAAAAGGGACAAACCCAGTCGTTAGGTTAAATTAACCACGAAAATGTTTATATTTGACCCAACAATGGGTTAAAACAATATTTTAGGTTGAAACAACTTTGCATATTGTTAAATTATAACCCAACGGCTTGGGTTTGTCCATTTATAACCTGTATATAGTGTATACATTTGCTGCCAATATGTACCTCTGAGGTACATAATATGTACTCTTTAGGTACAAAGGTGTACTTTTTGAAAGATAACTTTTTTTCTGCATTTACTAATAGATGCTTAAAATCAAAAGTTGTAATTGTTAAAATTAGTTAATGCACAATAAACTAACATGAACAATTGTATAGACATCATAAATGCTGATGAACTACATTGTTAGTTGATGTTGACTATGCATTTACTAATGCAACCAAGTCTGAAGGGGTTAAAAAATGCACAAGTAAAACCTACCTGTCGAAGCTATCACTGTTTTTAATAAACTCTTCAAGTCTTTCTCTGGCATATTCTACAACGTCCTTGTGTAGCTCGACACCGTGATTTACTCCAAATGGACCTGCAAAGAGAAAAATGAATGAAATTACCATCACCTTTTATTTTTATTGATCAGATCCACATCTCGATGCGCTACAACATTTCCTAGATTCTAAAAGACCTTTACACTTTCTAATAAACCATTTGAAATAATCACTCACTTCCAAAAGTCCCTTTAAAGGGCTCCTATTATGCAAAATCCACTTTTACAAGGTGTTTGGACATAAATGTGTGTTGGCAGTGTGTGAACACAACCATCCAACAATGATAAAAAAACACCCATATCCTTGATCTGCGGCACGTTTTCTTAAAAATCGCGATGGAATATGCGGGATATTTATGCAATTTTAATGCAATGAAATTGCGGGACCTTGCAAAAACTGCGGGAACTTTTGCAGCTTTTGAATGATGTCCACGTCACTTCATAACATTCCCATGGCAACAGGGGACATGGCTGCGCTTGTGTGAAGTAAATGCAACATTTTTCAACTTTATGCTACGATATTTTGAATTGTGCTACGAAAATGCGGGGATTATGAAATCATGCAAGCCCCGCATATTTTCCACACAGAAATCTTACATTTTTGCTGCGAAAGTGCGGCGTATTTGAAAAAATGCGCCCCCCGCATAAATATGCGGACCTTGGGTGATTATGCATTGAATCATGCAATCGCATAATCACGTTTTTCTGGAGAGACTGTCTGTTTTAACAAAGCACTCACTGTCTCTTTTGGTAAGTAGCTCATTTGCATTTAAAGATACAGACACGCCTGTTTTTGCTCCCACCCAAATAGGGGCATTTTGGACATGATAAAATAAATGATTTGTGGGGTATTTTGAGCTGAAACTTCACAGAAACATATTGGGCACACCTGGGTATTACATCTAAAAATGGGCATAATAGGTGCACTTTAAAAGTACATTAGTTGAATTGCTTGTCGTATGTTTATAGCTATTTATAGCTGTTCATAACTCCTTACCTATGATCAAGCCCACCATGGTGCTCAAGTATCCTGTTCCACTGCCAAGATTAAGAAAAGACAAACCCTGCTGGAGCTTCAAGGCCTCCATCACCTCCGAGTAGATACAAGGTGCCGAGAGATGTATGTTCCCGTGCTTCCACGCCAGATCTTTATAGGCATTTTCTCTGTAGCCCTCCAGGTAATAATCTCCACGGTCGATGGCCCTAAAGGCCTGTTCGACACGTTCTGTGCGGATATATTGGGCTTCTTTCAGGTTATCTATCAAATCGTCATTGTCCTCGCCGGCGCTGACGGCTCCCCCCATGTTCCCCTCACAGACAGAAAAAAGAAAAAGGAACGAAAATAAATGTAGAGGAGGTGAGAGATGAAAAACTTGACCGGTCTTCACATCCAGAGGAAAAGTGCCTGAGTGGCTCTCCGCAGGGATGCCCGGTTGGGGTGTTTGTGTCTAACGCGAATCACTTCAGACCATTGTCAAGTACAGCAGGATCTGAAAATTGAAAAACATAGGGTGATAGTTAGAGCTTGCTCTCCAATATTTCTGTTAACTCGTTTGCCCAGAATACTCCCGTAAAACAGAACCGGTGTTGTGTGAGACTTATAATGTCACCTGATACCTGCTGACTTTGATTCTTCGGGTGGGTTTAGTAGTTGACATGAAACTGGCCTATTGACTTATTTGAATCACCAAACATTACTGTTGTATTACAAAGCTGCTTTAAAGCTATTTGTATTGTATAAAGTTCAACATACTGTAAATAAATACGACTTGACCAGACTATTCATTGAGAGACCACATTGAATATTTGTATTTCAAGTTAATTCACATTACATTTATGCATTTGGCAGATGCTTTAAAACCGGAAGTATAGTTAGACTCAAACGCGCACATAGGCATTAGACGTGTGCAGTACCTCTCTCCTGGCCTACAGGAGTTCGAAAGGAGCAGTTAAGTAGGTTTGAAAGGGTGACGCCATGAGTTAAACGCCAAGCGTCCAGCCTGATCCAACAAGAATTTTACGAGTTGGCAAATTCGTATGAAAAACATACGATTATCATAAATAAACAGTAGGGGTGCTCTGATCAATTCCGATATCCACTAAAAATACGTGGCCGATCACTATTCTGAATCGGACAGCCAATATTATTCATAGCTATTTCATGTACTATGGCTTTTGATCAGTAAGTCCTTATCAATCTGAAATTGCTGTTAGTTTGAATCGTGTATAACATGCATTTAAAAAAGCAACACTCGTCAAACATAATCATTATACATATTCTTTATAATCATGAAAATACCTGAAAAGGTTTGAAGAAACATAAACATGCTTAAGCCATTTCCTGGAGCTACGCATGTATTGTTCTGCGTTTGCAGCGCATATTGAGTTTCTGCACGAAAGCGCCCTCTGGCTTTTGGATGTAGCGGCATTTTACCGTAAATCATTGAGAAGCATAGCAAGCATTATCAGCCGATCGATCGGAGCATCCCTAATAAACAGTAACCCCACCCCTAACCCCAACGTCACAGAATCGAACCTACAAGCTTTGCGCTGCTAACACCACTGTGTTATAGAGCTAAGAGAATATTTGTGACACGGATGGTCTTTTGGAAATTGCTGTCATTCGTGCCTTCCCCTTTAATTGCACCAAACTGTGTACTGTTATATTAAAAAGCAGCTATTACCTGAAACTCGTTGATCAGGAGGTAACAGATTGGTAAGGTAAAGATACTAAAACATAAAATCATGTCTGCATTTGTGATCGTAGAAACGACAAACAATAAGCGCTACTCTGCACTGCACACAACTTATCTCGTCAATTAAGAGAAAACATTTCCCTGCCAATGACGCTTCTCTGACAAGTTTTATGGTAATCTGTAATTCCACTATTATACACTAGGAGGCACTCATACCCAATTTATCAAAAACTGAAGCATCAGCTAATTCTACAACATTGTAAACTCTGTGTATGTTTTGATCTTCGTTCTGAATTTGATCTCTAACAAAATTCCTTTACAAAAATGAAATTATCTCTTTTTGTCCAAAATTTGGTATTTTTGAAGAAACCTACCAATTATTTGAGAGGTTATAAAAAGAGAACAAATGAAGATAGGATTAAACTAGGGATGCACGATATATCGGCCGACATATCGTTATCGGCCGATAACTGCTTATTTTTAATATTATCGGTTATCGGTCTGATAGCAAAATTAAGCCGATAAATGAAAGCCGATAAATGATGGATTATTTTGGTTTGTCGAACCCCTTCAGTTGCTCATTGCTGGCCATGTGAAGTTTTGATTGGTGCTTTCTGTGACATAGCACGAAGATGACACGTGTTGCGGGCTTAAGAAGAGTATGCTAGTCTAACGCAAAGACAAGATGTCCGCGGTCTGCATCCCTAGATTAAACTTTTTTCCATTTTGTTTGTTTATTCGTTTAAAAGCAGAGGGTCTGTTCTTTCATTTTAAATATATTGTATGTTTATATATTATAAAAGTAAATTTTTCTGGAGACATTTTTTAAAAATCACAAAAAATGCTGCCGGGCAACTTTTTAAAAAAATGCTGCCGAGGAATGAGTTAATATGTACTAATACACATTTACACACCAGAGGACATGTAAAATCATGAATCGGATAATAGGAACACAGTGGAAGTTTTTGGTTTTTACAGAATCCCAATGCAGCTCTTTCTTTTTGTCAAGAACAAAAAAGCTACATGCAGGGTCACTAAATATAGCCCACATGACGTTCTTGACACAAAGCTAACGTATGACCTCAGAAAACTAAGAATATAACGCATGAGTCATATCGACTTGTACTCTAGTTTTACCTTTAAATGAACTACAACTAAGTCAAATTATAATTAAAAATGTATAAACACTTAACCGTTAAAGACCAGTCATATCTTAAAAGACAAAATTTCCCTTTTCAAAAGCCTATTTCAGTAAGGCACTTGAAAGTCTTTCCGCACTTATATAAAAATACACTTATCTATTTAAAAAGCCCTTAAACATAACAACATAATGCTTGCAAATGACATTCAGCCTGTAAGGCAGAAAAAATCTCAAAGTGTCCGCTCACAAGTAATTGAGTTCAACTGAATTGTAACCTCAAAGATTTTAAAATTAACCTAAACCAGATTTAAACTAACAAACGAGAGGCTTATTTACTGCGGTTCAGAGCGCAATGCCAATGTTTCTACACAATGATACACACACTGCCAATTACATACAAATGTTTTCACATCTCCCACTCCAATTAGCACTGACTTACTGACATAGATATGATAACGATGGACTTTATCATAACATGTGCACATAACACATTCATTTACAAATGTTCTGCTTGGCATGTGCGAGCGTTTATCGTATATTTTCTTTTCTTCTTCTTCTTTCTAGTTCTTTCCACTTTCGCTGCCCTTTGAGTCTCCTGCACTAAAAATACTGCAGGGAGGGAACTGGGTCAAACCTCCTACTCGCTTTTGTCCAAGACCTGATTGCGACCCTAGAGAGTTCCTGAACATCAGTACACAACTTGCACAAGAGAAGAGCAACTATTACATTTCTCTGAGCATTGTGCGTAACAACCAAATCATTTCTGACCGAACACCACGTCCAGATCAAGCATGAATTATGGGATGAAGGATGATGCATTCTCATGTTGCTGACTGGTTTTGTCATTGTGCAGGCCGAGCTACTGTTTGTGGTGTTATTGGGTTAATACTGAACCAGGAACAGTTTGTTATAAGGCTGAGCTGATCCGTCCTTAACATGTTTAAACTCGCTGGTTGCATAATTGCATCATTACCCCACACTACAAACCAACACTCGACCAGAACAAACCTGCACGGCATTCCTCCGCACCAACCCGCCAATTAATCAAGACATTTACAAGAGACCATGCATCAACATATAGTTGAATATAGGTTTCAGGTTTATTTTTAGACTTGAATGAATGAAATAAAAATAAACACACATTTCTTGTGGGGTGCTTTAGAAACAACACTGAGATATTAAACATGTGCTCCGGAATTGCTTAGTAGTGGTAGAGCATTGTGTTAGCAGCACAAAAAAGGTCACGGGTTCGAACCCAGGTAACACAAAAATGTATGCATTGTAATGCTCTGTAAGTCACTTTAGATACAAGCGTTTGGCAAATGCATAAATGTAAATATTTGAATATTTTATATAGTAGTGTAATTGGTCTCCAATTTTGCCTTCACTAGTTTAATTAAAACATTTGCACACACACTTTTAAAAGTGCAAACTTTACATGTAGTCTCTCAATAAATACGCATGCATAAATATTCATTTATTTTAACTATACAAAAATGTTAAGAATTTGATTTAAAATAGTTTCAGAATTACATGATGTCACTATGCAGGGCACTCCTAAAAATTACTACGGTGTATGATTTTTGCCCTGCGGTTTTGTGCATGTGCCATTATGTTAAATGGAACATTGTGTCCTTGGTTGACTCCTGGATTCATGCATCTTAAGCATGTGTTTGTTGAGTAAATGTCTGACCCAGTGACAAAACCAAAAGCCACACATTCTCAGTAGGTTCATCCCAGACTAGCAGCAGAGTTGAGCCTCATAAAACACTCACCACACCAGCAAATTATGACTTGGCCAGCAGTGAGCATTCAATATTATATCAATATTATTAATTTCATTCGTCAATAAAATTATACAACCTTCATTAAATGACATTTAAGCACATTTTATACCTCTATTCCTTTAACTTTGTATACTGTAGCACTTCTCTCACTGCTGTAAGTTGCACTTGGACATAAGTAGCATGGTTTCCATTATAGATTTGCACAAAACTTTTGCAATATTTCTAAATGTTAGTTAAAAAAAAATATTTCGGAATGATGCCGTTTCCATTAACCAATGTTATGCGTCTAAAACAGATTTTTTCCTCTTGTGATAAATCATTACAAAGGTTATGGTGACATGTTGGTAGAATTACGTATATCATACATATTACATATATAACGCATATAACGGATTTACTAGCCATTGTTTTTAATCAAAGCAGATCCAGGTGTGTCATTCAAGCATTAATGGCAAGAAAAGCCCCTTATACTGTGGGAGCAGCTAAGTATTAGATGTTAATGGGAGGTTATAGTGAATATATCTGAAATGTCGCATCTTTAAAGAGTGACCACATGAAAAAAATATAATGTTTTTTTTAATTGCCTAAAAAAACGTTATGCAAGTGTAAAAAAACTTTTTTTGTGATATGTGGGAGTTTTGGCTAAATTTACGTGTTTCCATTCAGCATATTTGCAATTTGCAATTTCAATTTGCGCAACTGGAAGGATAATAAAAGTGGAGCGGAACTTTAATAAAGTTTAGTTCGCGTGCGCACGTGAAACTATCGCATGCACACGTAAAACTCTAGCGTGCGCACGTGTAAGCGAAAGTTTCACATGCGCACGCGAAACTAAACTTTGAAAAAAATCTTTGCACATGAAGGTTTTGCGTGAGCACATGAAAGTTTCATGTGAGCACATGAAACTAAACTTTTGATTTTTTTTACTCCAATGTCTATATATATATATATATGAAGAGTTTCGTTGCAAAACGAGATAAATCCATTTTTTTACATTTTTGTCAAAACATGTTTATTATTATGTTATGATGTTATTATTTTGTTTTATGATGCTACTTAGCTGTATTTTTTAAGTTATGAAGGTTTAAATCAAAACAAACCAACTGCAGTTGCATTGAAATTAATTGGAATGCACAACCAAAAAACGGTGGTCATCTTGTTTTGCAACGAAACTCTTCATATATATATATATATTTATATATTTATTTATTTATATTTATTTTATAAAATGCTTATCATGGAAACACTAGGGCTGGGTATTGATTCAGATGTTCCAGATCGATTCGATTTCGATTCACAAGCTATCAAATCGATTCGATTCTTGGTCCGATTTTCGGTTCCAATTTTTGACTCGGTTTTTATACTTGATTCAATTCAATGAATATAGATTTTATAGAATATTATAATATATTAGAATATAGACTGAATGAATGAATGACAGGCTCGCCCCTCGCTCCTTTTTGCCCAGCCCTAGAAAACACAATGTCATAATGCAAATTATTAATGCAAATGTTAAGGGTCATTTTCTTTGTGCAAAATATGTTGTTATATTTTCTTTTGAAATAAAGAATGAACAAGACATGTCCTAGAAATGATTCATATGATTTACCAGCAAATAAATAAATTATAATCATCATAATAATAGAAATAATACAGCACTGTCGATCTGTGAATCATGTTCATCACTTTGACATAAAACATTAATATTTAAAGCAACACCATTCAACTACTTTATATAAAGCTCTAAAATGGTACTAATATTAACATAAAAAAATAAACATTTTATTCCTCTAACTGCGGTTTCTGTCGAAAAAATACTTTATTTGTTTACGTCAAAAACGTAAAACATCAACGCAATGTGGATGGTGACTGGCGCTGTGACGTGCAGCCTCTGACGTCGATCCATATAATTGTAGATCTGCGCAGCTCACGACGCAGTTGAGTTAAATGACTTATAAAACACTACAAATGTCCGCACTGCGTTATAAAACTCAGTTTAGCGAACCGTAAAAATGCCTTATAACGGTGCTTATTAGGTTTAGACATTATTTCTAAAGCATTAAAATGTGTTATTCCGGTGCAAAATCAAAGACGAGTAAAGAAAGCAGGAAATATTTTTTGGCAGATTCAGATCCGCCATAATCTCTCCGACAGGACGTGAATGCAGCATCTAATATTAAATTGATTTAATAACACCAACGACCAAGTCATATTCGTGCAATAAATCTTAGTCATATTTTCCATATTTGCACGCGTGTCGTGCATCTGGCCTTCAGAATAAACTGTGTCACAATCACAACATTGTTTTCAGATTAAAAAACGCCAAGTGTTTAAAAAAACAGAAGCATCACACATGTTGTGATTATATTGTTATATATTTTAAGTATTACTAGTAAACTTGGTGTATCTAGTAAAAACACTGTTGTGCAATTCAGACAAAATAAGCTGTACTTTGCTGGGAGGAAATAACAGTTATTTACTGTTCTTTATAAAAACCCATGCTGTTATGTGACATTTAAACGCTGCAAGACTGGGAAAACCAGTAAGACGGTGCCATTTAACAGCTTTGTTTTGGACATGCCTGTTCAAACCGTGTAACAAAGAAAACAAACATGTATGCATTGTTAGATACGTCAAGTTTTGCATACATTAAACCAAAACAGTTGATTTGCTTTTACATGTGTGCCACATGCACATCTTGCTCAGATCAGCGCAAAGCAACAAAACAAAAATGTCGGCATTATCTGTGCGGAATCAACACTGTTCACTGACCTTAACGATGCCATGAAACAATCTCGGGCTCAGTTTGCACGAGCCAGAGAATGAGGTGCACATCAGAGCTCGTGCTTTTCAACACAATGATGTTGGGATGTAAAGATTTTAGTGGCGTTAAAGATCCAGCGCTGTTTTTCTTCAAGAACAGCTGAGAGGATGTAAACACACGTCACATGGGTCCCAGAAATGAGGCTGCAGATATTGGGAGGCGAATGTTGCACTGCCGTCTATGACACTTCACGTTTATTCCTCAAGGGGGCGCTCGATGGCTCAGAAAGATGAGTTGCATTAAAATATCCCATATCGTTTTATTGGAGAACTTTGTACAATTCCGGCTGAGAAGAAACAATACACATTGAAATGGTCCCCATTTCAATTATTAATACTGTCAGCTGTTTACCATTTTGTAACCCATTACAAAATCCCTTTTTTAAAGTGTATTTTGGACCTTATTGTGCCCATGACACCCCACCAATAGAAACCTAGAGGCCATAGTTTCCAGTAAAACCAATGCAATTCTCCTTATAAACAATTAGAATAGGTGTTATATTTCTATTGTTTTTCCAGCATAAGTATATATTACGTATGTCACTCTTACAGATTACTAACTGAGAATACACACGTATTAAACTTTGTTAAACTCCTAAATTAACTATGTTTTTTTTTAATGTAGTAAAACCATGGTAAATTTTTGTAAGGGATGACAAACGATTGTGATTGGTCAGTCATACCAGCGCCAGAAAAGTAACGATGGTCACGTGACACCTCAGCTGCGGTCATACGGACGAAGTTTTTCATTAAACACTGAATACAAAATAAAATTGAATATTATTTAATCCAGTATTATATAGGCCCCGCCCATTTGGAGACTAGCAGTTAAAGCTAAATGCCATTCTACTTCGCTTGTTCTGTTTCATAGGCTGCAGACGGTGTTTATTTTCTCAACATTTTCTGACTTGTCCCGCCTCCTGCTTTCCGATTGGCTATTAGATTGTAGAATAATCAGCAACTGGACAGTTCAGAAGTCATTCATACTGACGTCGAAACCATAGCAAATAGCGATCAGGTGAAGGCGGGACTTGTCGCAATAGGGGCGGGACTAAACTCTCGTTCGTAAATAAGTTAGCTAAAACGTTGTGTTGTGCTTGGAAAACGCGATAATAAGGCGTTATCCTTTACTATTATATATATATATATTTATATATAACTTTAACACGTGCACGATTAGCACAAGATTTAGGAAATAAATCAAATTGTTGGTTACGGTAAAAATAATATTGAGCAGCTGGGGTCAGTGCGGACTGAATTAGCATTTATATTACACATTTGGCATTATTCAAAGCGCCTTAGCATGATGTATATAAAATATATATTTGCATTTTAATATGTTAGCATCACATTATATTTACATGTGCTCATAAACATCAATTTTGTCTCAAAGAGTGCATGCTTACATCTCAAATACCCACTATGTGCCTAAAGAGTTGCACACTAAATTTACCTGATGTCAGAAATAAATATAACAATGATTTAGAAATCTGTTCATAATGTTTGGCATTTGAAAGTGACCTCAACAAATTTAATTTACCACGCTGACACACTTGGATCTAGTTTTCCAATAGGACACCCTGCCCTGTTGTCACCTCTCACCTTTATAAGATCCAGTCCAGCTCTACTGAGAAATTTCCATTATGAAATAACTTTAAAATTAGTAGACGTCCAACATTTTCAACTATTGGGAGCAATGCCGCTATGGGACCCTGATGTAATACACCTGCTAAATCAGGTCTGGACCCAAAAATAACCATGCAACTGGAAATGTGTAACAAGCATTGTGGCAGATGTTGCCTACCATAAAATCTAAATCATATGATTACATATTCATATCAGTGTCCTATAACCATCTGTATCTAGATATAAAGAGTATGAAAAGTTTAACACAGTATTAAATAAAGTTCAGCTCTTATGCAGTATTTCTAAATGAGCAGAGACAGTATTACAACCCGCCTAAGGGCTCCTCTATAATATCCCATGCACAGTGGGCTATAGCCGTAAGAAAGCTGTCAGCATTGTATGCAGGCCAGGAGGCATCTTGGCTTCAGCTTACATTATACAAGTTTTCTACCCCATACCTGAACTCAAGCCCTCTAATGAAGTTAAATGAATATTCATGATCATACTCCACCACCATAAGCAAAAGCATGCGATAGATCCTGCTGTGATGTTTATAAGAGCGGAGGGCTTAATTGGGATCCACAAAAACTTTTCTTAGGGACTCAAACATGCTTTATGTGAAAAGATACTAAATATCTACAGAAAAATAATATAAAAGTGACCTAAGACTGGTAAAGTAATTTTATACTTTTGTTTGAAAATTTTATTTTTACAAAACAATGCAAAAAAACCCTCCAATCTCTTAAGAGACTTGGCAATAATATGCAATAATTGCATGACATGTCAATTATCCAGTTGCTGTGCAAGTGTGTCATTAAACTTTATAATAAATGTTAGTTTTGTTTTACCAACAAGAAACGTTTCGAATAATTAGATACAATTTATTTTTCTAAGACATGGATAAATTACTCCCAGTATTATAAGACTGTTTTAAAGGGTAACATCACTGTCGCCCACTTAAACTACATCTGTGTTTATCTGTGTTACCTTCTCTGTTGCTTTGAAACCAGTGTGCACTTTTATTGTTGTGTGGTTTTCATCCAGGAAGCAGGGCCTGTCATGTTGTGTGCCTTAAAGTTGCATTCATGCCCCATCTGCTGGTGACCATGAAAATTGTGTTTTTTTGCTAGGAAGATAAACTGCATTCCCAAATAGCCTTAGGACACAGTTAAATATGTATAAATGTAATTGCATCAGATAACTAAATATCAGTTATTTATTATTATTTATTGCAAACTCAGCAAAATGATTTTCAAGGACAGCATTTAACAATAAGTTAGTATTTGGACACTTTCTGGTTGTCACAGTTTAATGCATTGTGTCTATAAGTAATGTGATGTACACCTGCAGTCTTTCTGCTACAGGACACCTGCGTGAACCTAGGAGAAAGTAACCTCATACATCTAATAAAATATTATCAGATCATTTGATTTTCAAAATGAATTTTTAGGCATTTTGCAAAAATTTGCAGGTAAATGGTAGTATTTACAAACACATGTGAAAAGTTTTAGTGAGTATTAGTGAAGTAGTTTTCTATGTGAAACGAAACGTCGCACATGACTCATTAAAGTTGTTTCAGTCTTATAAGTTAAATCATGCTATGCAAATCATTTCAATAGTTTATTTCTACCATACACAAACTGTACAACACAGTCCAGTACTGCTTATGAAATTTTAAAAGTGTAAGGAAATCCTGATATACAAACTACTTCAACTGAAAAACAAAAAGCATTTCTTAAAAACAAAAACAAACTAAATCATTTACAGTACCTTGTTTTATACTATTTTTTCTTGTACACAAAAAATTCATAGCACATTACAAAACATCAAATACAAAAAGGAAAAATAAATATCACTCACAAAACTTCCTGAGCAAACAATCTGTGGTTTATAAATTAAGGATTTACAAATAATTTAACAGTATTAAATAAATGCAGGATTTTAACAAAAACAATTTGATTCAATTTATGCTGAATACAATGCACTATGTTCATTTGGTCAGATAATGTGTGTTTTTTTCTATCTGAATGACTGTAAAGTACACTAAAGATCATCAATGGACAATGTAAAACTTGATTAAACTAAAAACCTGGTCAGGTAAAATAATAAATATCATTAATAAAGCAAATCTGTAACCTGTGTTGCTTAAAATAAACAATACATAACATATAAAAGTGCAAAGGGGTCCGTTTTTAGAGAAAGTTTTAAAAGTGCTGTGACTATGAGGCTGTTGGTGGTCAAATAAATTAAACGCCTCCAGCAACAACATTCAGGTCTGCTGTAAAGACCTGACCATGCATGCAAATCCACTGATACAGACTCATTATGGATTGTAATTTAATATATTGCATGTTGCTGTTATACATTTGTAAAAATGTATACTTTTATCAAAATGTCATAGTTACTGAAGTTATCAAATTAAACTATTCAGAAATAGGTACAGACAGTCTAACCATAAAATCTGGAATAAATTATGACTGAAGTGCTTGCAGAAATAACTAAAGTTGAACATTTAAGAGCCAGTCAAATGTTGTTAGTTCAGTCCCACAGAAAAGAATAAAAACATTTTTGTGTCCGATCGTAAAACACTTGAGCCCCATTTTAGAGTTTAGAGGCTTTTCATTAAGAAAATAAAATATACTGCAGAATAAAAAGAATCACCGTTCACATAATACTGATCTACAACTAAACATATCATACTCCATGTACTCATTTACATTTAGGCACATAAATGCACACAGATGTGCACGTCAAAGGCAGTTCATATGAAGAGAAATGCAAATAAATTAACATGATCTATTCTTCAAAGTTGGATTTTGCTATGGCCAAGGGTCCTGTACAGTCAATGAAGAATTTAGATAATATATTTTACTTTTTTGCATGAAATAAAAATTTATGGGTAAAAAGATTTCATTTACTGGTATACAATCAGTTCAAAAACAAAAAATTACTCGAGAGTGCAAACTGCACTAATAGACCAATAACACACCAACAGGTGGCGCAAGTGGGCTTTTCTTACATCTGACATCAATTATTAATATAAAAGGCATCACACATGTAGTAGGTGATACATTCTGAACGATTAAAAACTCCCAGTTATTGTACAACAAATGCAGATCAACTCGAAAATAAAACCCACAGTACAGTACGTGAAGTCGGCCTTGCATTTTGGAATTGCAGCGAACGGTTATGAATAAATAAATAAATAAATAAGATTACTGTGTAATAAATAGTACCCATGAATAAAGATAATATGTAGCAATAATATAATAATAATAATAATAATAATACACAAAAGAACATATACGGAATTAAAGTCAAGCAAACCATAGGAAATAAACAAGTGCAAAGGGAGGTAAAATATCACAAATAAAGAAACGTATCAACATAGCATTAAAAATCTGGCTGGTATTTTTCAGTGCAATGAATCTGTTATGGAATGGAGTTATTATTATTTTTTTAACAAGACATATCTTGCACAGATCACAGTACCAGCCCTCTGCAGAAGATCAAACCGATGTGAGAGAGATTGTTTGGCCTTATACATGAATACCCTTTATGGCCTGTCTTATGCTGTCCAACAGGGCTTTGCATTCTGGGGAATACTCGTGCTGGGAACTATTGTACATATCTGTCAATGTGTTCACGTAAGCTTCGAAATTCTGTTCGTTGATGGGACCCTGAGAAAGATGAAAACATACATTAGATTTATAATCTCCACAGCACGATGAAGATATTTAGTTATGCTGACTTCTTATGAAAACTTATGAGAGTAATAGTTACTAAATTACCGTCTTTTTGTTATTTTATTGCCTTGAAGACTGCATGTGGTGACCAGTACTAAGTTACCCTAGTTTTACTCTATAAATTATGACTAACCTATTTTAATTTGACCTGATCTGACCTTTTAAAATTTTCATGTAACCTATATCATTCAGAATATAAAATAATAAGTTGTATTTGTTAACATTAGTTAATGCATAGCTAACATGAACTAACAACGAACAATACTTTTACAAAATTTATTAATGTGTAAATATATAAATATACATTTATTTGTTCATGTTAATTTCAGCGTACTAATACATATTTATTACTTCACAAAAGTTGTAACTGTTAACATTAGTTAAATGCACAATGAACTAACATCAAGAATTGTATTGGCATTAACTAACATTAACAAAGATTAATAAATTATGAAAAACTACATTGCTCATTGTTACTTCATGTTAACTAATGCATTTACTAATGTCAACAAATACAACACATTTCTAGACGCAGCACTGTAAAAAAAGATTTGTTGGTTCAACTTTAAAAATTAAGTTACTTAGTTGCCTTAAAATTTTGAGTTTTTTTTTTACAGTGAAGTTACCATGCACTGTATGTAAAGCTGCTTTAAATTTAAAGCTGCTTTGAAACAATTTAACAATGTCAAAACCTAAAAAAGTAGGTTGAATTGTTATTTCATGTTAATTAATGCATTAACTAATGTCAACAAATACAACACATTTCTAGACGCAGCACTGTAAAAAAAGATTTGTTGGTTCAACTTAAAAAGTTAAGTTACTTAGTTGCCTTAAAATTTTGAATTAATTTTTTTAATTTTTACAGTGAAGTTACCATGCACTGTATGTAAAGCTGCTTTTCATGTAAAGCTGCTTTGAAAGAATTTAACAATTGTGAAAAGCGCTATATAAATAAAATTCACTTGACTTAAAATATGCAAAAAAGTTATGTCACCTTTTTCACAAGCCAAAACTTAAAATAGTAGGTTGAATTGTTATTTCATGTTAATTAATGCATTAACTAATGTTAACAAATACAACATTTCTAGATTACCTAGACATATTTTTTTTCTACAGCGAAGTTGTGCATTGAATGCACTGAATGTAAAGCTGCTTTGAAACAATTGACCAATGACAAATTTTATTTTATTTATTTTTTATTTATTTTTTACAGCGAAGTTACCATGTAAAAGTGTTTCTGTGCCTTAGTAGATTTAACAAAGCTAAAACAAGTAAACTGTATTAAAAAAATGTTATTCTTGTTTTTTTAATCAAAATTTGAGTTAAAATAACATAAAACGAGGAATAATTTGAGTAATTCTAAATGAACACTTTATTGAGTAAATTCAGCTTCATTTTATCATGTATAATCCACTTAAATTTGTGAGAAGGAAAATAACTTAATAATTTTCTTTTGAAACGACATAAATGATTTTAGTAAACATAGCTAACTAGGCAGTAGACTCGTAGTTCCCAGCATGCTTTGCATGGGACTGCATTTTGAAATTTAAATTTAAACGCTATTTTATGTGTTTTTAACTAAAAAGAAAGACTTTTTAGTGTTTAATGTTCATTTATCTTTGAGATTTAGAAGAGTTTTGTTTCATCTTTGAGTTTTGTAGTTACCATTGTTCAGAAGACTGGTGCTTGTGCATAGACTGCATACTGAAGCATGTCGCGCTTTACAGCTGCCCAAAACTAAACTGGGTGCGCGCGTTGATTGAATAAACAATTCGTGCCATCATCTCACAGAAAGATAAAGTCTAAATCAATGTTTATGGAAACAACAACAAGCCATAAAAAATGTACCTGTACCAAGAAAAGTAAATTAAACTGAGGAATACTAGAACTATTAGTTAACTCAACTTAATTTTGTTGTGTTTGTATTAAGTAATATTACAGTGTTTATTATACTTAAAAAAGGCTACAAGTTGACTCAACTTAAAACATCATATGCAGCCATTTGCCTCAATTTTTATAAGTTAGATTTAGGTATTACTTTTTACAGTGCTGCTTTGATGTAAATCTGCTTTAAAACAATTAAAAAATTGTTAAAAGCGCTACATAAATAAAATTCCCTTGACTTGACTCTATTGAAACTAAGTTAAACAATTTCATTTAAAGTTATGTCACCTTTTCACAAGCCAAAACTTAAAATAGTAGGTTGAATTGACTTGCAAAACAACAACAAAAAAAGTTAACTTTATGCTGCATTTTTTACAGTGTGGTAAATTATTTAAAGCACCACATGTTGCGATCAGATACATTGTGGTGCATAAAATAAGTGTTAATACAAAGAAGTTCTTCATTCTAGGTTATGCTTTATATCTGCATGAAAACATACAGTAGGTATGAGAGTAAATACTTTTTCCCATCTCACCATCTGCGGCAGCTGGATGTCAGTGAGACTGTTGATAAGAGCTTGACTGAGTCGTGCTAACTCCTTCAACAGACTGTCATTGTGCTGCTCGATTATTTTATTCTCTTCCTCTATAGTTTTCAAGTTGCACTCCATGGATGAGATCTGTTGTAATATGGGGAAAAATGAGGAAAAGCGTTTTGAGTATTTAGCTCTGAAACAACACAATGCCTGCAATGCTCAGCGGCTGACAGGTGCATGTATTTGTTTACCTGAGTCTGAAGATGCATCATATCTGCTTCTATCTTTAGATTGGATTCATTTAATTCCTTAATCTCGTGATCCAAGTGTTGCATGTCGTCGTTGTTGTCAATACCTGATATAAAATATGCAAACCATGAACATGAGCCAATACTACAAGTTGCTTTAAGCATTCATGCACATTTGTCAGTGTAGTAAATGCTATCTTTGGAAGAGAAATGCAAGTTTAATTATTTGAGTTCAGTTTATGGAGATGCATGAATGCTACTCACCACTGCTGGTTTTCAGTTTGATGGTCATCATCTCCTCATCCGAGAGTTTTTTCTTGATGCTCTGGGCGTTCAGCGGACACCCGGATAAACTGTTAGCACACAACGCACAAACATACATCAGAACATTGGGCAGGGTTGATATTGAATGTAGGGCAGGGTAAGCAGTAGTTTCTCAAACAAGTTTAAGTTTAAACATATACTAACAAAATTAAATACATTTTGTTGTCCTTTAAAGATCTGTTTAGTGTTGTTATCTATCTATTCCTCACCTCCTGTGTGTAACAAACACATTGTTGGCGTGACCCAAGCCGTTGCATCCAGGCAATGGACAGTGAGGAAGTTCCTGTTTACACAATTTCCACGAGAAGGCCGATCCGTTCATGGTGCTCTCCTTCTGACGCTTGGCGGCGATGGGGCAACTTCCGGTGCTCCGATGCGACGTGTATTTCCCAGAAACGTGACCCTGCCCATCACAACCCACCACCGGGCACCTGTCACATGAGAAATGCCAAATTACCACCCTGAACCATGTGATACATTCATATAACAGGGTTCCCACACCTTAGTTAACTTCAAATTCAAGGACCTTTCAAGGACTTTCCAGGTCCAATAACCTCAAATTCAAGGACTAAATGGGGGGACACATTTCAAGTGAGAGCAAGGTTACATCGTGTTACCTTTTAAGATACATTGTTACAGTTCCCTTTCAAGGGAACTCGCGCTGCGTCACTGCGGTGAAACTTTGGGGACGTCTCCAGTGGTAAGTGCGTCTGAATGTGTATATCAAATTTAACCAATGGTGAGGCTTAACGACAAAGACAGGGTGACATGGGAGCTAGGAAGTATATTGCCATCTGAAATATTGCCAAAGACGGCATTACAGGGACGCAGGAAGTATGGCAAGGGAGACGCAGCGTCTCGTTCCCTTCTCAAGGAACAACAGTTACATACGTAACCCGAGACGATGTGTTAAACACAACTATGCAAAAAAGCATTTTGAGATGAATCAACATTCGCATACAGAAGATATAAGCATTTAAAGCGAACAGTTTAGCACGTGTGCTTAAAAAATCTAGCATTTTTATGATATTACCCTACACTGCACAGGGAATTATATGCTTTTTTTTCCAGAAAACTTCTTGCATAAAATAGATTCAAGCACTTTCAATGACCTGTATCTATCTATATATGTATATTTTCAAAAACTTGCAGGGCCTTGAATTTTTTCCCCCAGATTCACAAACTTTCAAGGACCTGTGGGAATTCATATAAAACTTTGGATGTTGATGATGGCCATGTGCGTTGTCATCTGCACCACAACAGTTGTTTAGTATAGATTTCTGGGTCACCGTGCCAAAACACACACAGATGCGACCTGACCCCCGGCCTGCTTAAAATAAAGCCCCCCTTTTGTTTGCACTCGACTCGACAGAGTAGCACTGCGAATTAATCCCTCATTTGGGATTGAACTAGTTTATGTGGCTAAACAACCAAGCGTAGACCATCCATCCCCAATCTTTGTAAACAAATGAGCCCATATACGTTCAGTTGATAAATTAATAGCTAAAAATTTGAACCCCAAAGCACCGCTGAGGATTTGCCGGTTTCGTAAATATCCCTCCACCCCCGATTTGCTGAGTTGGAAGTCTTTTCGAACACCATTAAGGAGATTAATCCTGCGCAATGCTGATTAAAATGTATTCAAACAGGGAAAAAACTCAAATAATTTTATCAGCACACGGGGAAAGTCGGAAACACGCTCCTATAAATAATTACGGGCGTTGAGGTTAACGGAAAGCGTAAGTTGAAGACGAGAGCGGTGAGAAGCCGGCCAATTTATTCTGCCGCTCACCTTCCCCTCAGGTCAGTAATGGAATGACATAAATTGCACATAATTGTTGCGAGTCCTCCACAGGGGGGGGAAAGCACATGATTTGGAGGTTGCCGACCCCTTTCCCGATAGCCCTTATTGGAAGAGGTGAGGGGTTATTTGGGAAAGTACAAATAGCTTGTCTGCAGGCCTGTATGGGAAAGGTTGTTACGGCAGTTTGGGCTCTAATCTAGTGATGAAAACAAAAGGACATTACAACTTCAACATCGATAAGCGCCTGCCCAAACCACGGCATGGAGCAACAGCCTATATGCTTTCATTTCTCTTCATACACACGTCTTTACGTTTTCCTTTAATGTGCTGTTACTGTTGTCTAATTCCTAAGCTTTTGTATTTGCATTAGTAATTAAATATGTAGTATGGGTGTAAAAATAGGAAAGGTTTGGCACTCAGGGTTTGACTTTGGAATTAAGGCTGGATTAAATATTTTTTTTTCTCTATAGTATTACGTTTAAGCAAAAAAGAGCAAACTGATGTTCTATTGTAATTAAATGAGGAAACATTGAAGTCTGAATTATACAGAGGTACAAAACTGTACTTTTTTGTCACTGGGGTGGTACCATCAAAGGTTCATTTTTCAACACACCGAAATGTTGTACTTTTTGGGGTACAGTATTATACCTTAAGGACCAATTGTGTACCTTTAAGGACACATTTTCTACCAGTTAAATGTTATGCTGCATTCACACCAGCCATGGCAGAGGGGTCAAGTGCAAGTGATTTCAATGTTAAGTCAATGTAAAGATGCGTTTACCAGCGTCTGGTGGACTCGCAGCGCGAATGAGGCATTTAGGGGCTCATAGAATGACGCGAATTGACGTGGAAATGACGTGAATTGAGCATTGCTGCAGGAAACGTACGAGTTCAAAAATTTTAACTTTGGCGGAAAATCATGCCGCGTTAACCAATCAGGCTTGCTCTAGTAGTGACGTGATTAAAGGGAGCGAGCGGAGTCGCAGAAGCCCCTCCCATGACACGAATATCCGCATAAATGTCTCAAATGACTAGAATTTTACGTGTGAATGAAGCGAGTAAACTCAAAATGTTCAAGCGTCCAACTACGTGCGAATAGCACTTTTTTGGCACCTCTACCACGTTTGGTTTGATTCCAGCATTAGAGGTACAAAACATTTAAAGGTGCACAATAGGTCCTTAAAGGGATAGTTCATCCAAAAATGAAAATTCTGTAATCATTTACTCACTCTCATGTTGTTAAAATTTTTTGTTCTGATGAACACCAAGGAAAATATTTTGAGGAATGTTTGTCCAAACCTTAATATTCACATAAGCCGATTTTGGGATTAGTATTGCATACATTTAAAATATTGTTTAACACCTATAAAGGCTTAAATGATCTAGCGCAGATGTGCCTAAACTAGGACCCGTGGGCCAAAGTTGACCCGCAATGACCTTTAATTTGGCCCGACTTGAGATAAGAAAAAAGGATAAACGTCATTAGCCTAGATGTTCATATTTCTAATTAAACATTTTCTAAAATTTAATTTTTTACATTTTATTTGTACATTACAAAAATTTTAATTAAATGCAAGGAATTAAAGTGAATAATTTTTTTTAAATGTACATGCATACTTAAAGGTGTACAGCATGCGCCACAAAACTCAGCCAACTCGGGTACTTTAGGATAATAATAGAGAAGTCGAGGCAGTGACACACAGACAAAAAGGAAATGTAAAAATTATTGGCATTTTTTTATATAAACTGCATTAGTTATGATAACAGAGTAATGTATGCTTATTAATTTTTTAAATATTAAAAAATTATAAATTAGGAGAATCAGGGCAA
Source organism: Misgurnus anguillicaudatus (assembly GCF_027580225.2). Taxonomy (NCBI): domain Eukaryota; kingdom Metazoa; phylum Chordata; class Actinopteri; order Cypriniformes; family Cobitidae; genus Misgurnus; species Misgurnus anguillicaudatus. The sequence goes on along the minus strand of NC_073361.2, from coordinate 29,143,014 downwards.
CTTTTATTTTAAAATAACACAGCAACATTTACTTTTGGCCCATGGCTCCTAAGTCAGGTTTGATTTTTGGCCCTTGGTAGGAAAAAGTTTGGTCACTCCTGATCTATAGCGCTGCCGTATCTTCGAGAATTACTATCAAAATACAATCCATCACGTAACTTGGGTTGCATCATTTTGGTCACTTAATTATCCCTAAAATATCAAAAGTGTCTAAAGGTTGTAGATCCACTTCCTACTTATCCCCTAAGCTCTGAAATGATTTACCAAACAATGTTCAAAAATCAGACACAATCGATCAATTTAAGTCAAAACTAAAGTCATATCTCTTTAACAAAGCATACAAATAATTTGTTTACTAATTATACTAATCCCGCAATAGTTAGCTTGTACGGAACTGAGCACACATTTGTCAATTATACTGTATACTGAGAGCCACTATACACTAATAGGATTTTGTTTCTCTTTCCCTCTCCCTCGACCGCCTCCCTTTAATTTCGAAATGTTTAAATTCTCATTAAATGTTATTTAAATGTTATACTTAATAAATATTTTCAATATATAGTATTTTTTGCTACTGGATCACCTAAATCTGCCCAGCAACAACCACCCGCTTCCTTTAACATTTAATAATTTTTTTTAAATTCCCAACATTTTAAAATATAACATTCAATATATAATTTATTTTCTATAGGATCAGCTAAGTCTGTCTCTCTCTCAGGAAGTTTATTTTCAAACCCTTGGGATTCTGCTGATATTAACTTAACTTAAAACTTTCTTCTATACACCACATTAATACTCCGTTCACTAGTGCGGTTTAATCTGAATGACTGTACTTTGCTACTTTTGTTGTCCTCTGATTTTTCTGTGTTTTCTCTCGTTTTATTAATGTAAAGTTGCTTTGGAACAATTAAACAATTGTGAAAAGCTATATATATAAATAAAATAGAATTTAATTGAATTAATTGAACAAATCATGAGCCCCATTCACTTCCATAGTAGGAAAAAGAATACTATGGAAGTGAATGGGGCTTTGGTTGCAAACATTCCTCAACACATCTACCTTTGAGTTCAACAGAACAAAGAAATTCATACAGGTTTGTAACGACATGAGAGTCAGAAAATGATGACAGAATTTTTATTTTTGGGTGAACTATCCCTTTAAGGTACCCAAAAAGGTACAGCATTGTGTTATGTTTTTTAAACAGAGTTTCTTGAAACCGATGTTCTGCATATTCAAATGCACAGAGATTCTTCTCAAACAAATAATGGATTTAAATAAAGTTTGCATTTTGCTTTCAACCATACAGTATTCCTCAAAACAACATTCCCAGTCTGTTTTACATGTGCACCCCCATGAAAACGATTTATCATAATGGCTTTTAACTCTTTGCTTAACCGTTTTTAAACCAGTAAAATTGAAATTTCTGGAGTTCACACAAGTTTAACTCTGTCCCCTGCCAGTGTTAAAAAACGTTACCAGCCAGCGGCAGCATTTTTTATGATTTAAAAGATCAGATTCAGAGCGATGATCAAAACATACACAGAGTTTTTACTGTTTTTGGATCAGTGGATGCTTCAGTGTTTTATAAGTTGGGTAAGATCGCCACCTAGTGGATAATAGCGGAAATATAAATTTCCGTAAAAACTCATTGGCAAGAAAGCGTTTTATTTTATGGCAGGGAAAGAGTTAAAAGACAATGCTTCAGATGGGATCTTGATACATTTCTGTGCTCTTACTTCCTCTCCGATTCTTCTTTGTCCTCTTTGCTTGGAGTCAGCTTCCAGCTTCCTTTCCTGGCACGAGGGCAGCCCGACAGACTGGAAGGAACATGACATATGTGAGGAACCTTTCAGAAGTTCAAGCCTGCAGACGGGTGCGTGGGAAAGATACGGCCGCTGCGTTTACTGCGGCTTTGACGCCTGTCGTGTTTTTATTGAACAGAGGTCATTACACCTCAACAGCCGTGAAATGCCACGAAGCATTCTGTTTAAAACCGAATATTTTAACTCCCGTGAGGGCCGTTAAATCTATTATAGTCTCATATCTACCATGAGTCATTGCTCTACAGAATTAGACATTACAAGTATTACAGGTGATGCATGTATCTTAACTGGACTAGGGTGCTTTGCAGTTCAGGATCATACTAAAGAGACTTCCTGTTTTATGAAGCTCACCTCCTATGAGATGCATAGTTTCCTGTTACATGACCTGAACCGTCACATCCAGGAGTTGGGCACCTGTTAAAACAGAAATTGAGAAAAATACCCAGCTAAAGTCATTTTTTGTGATTTACTGTTTTCTACATAAAATCATCCTAAAATTATAACCTTGATATCTTAAATATTGATTGAGTAAGGTCATGAGAAAGATGCTCGTAATCTCATCATTCAATTATGACATTTAGTCTGGATTTCATAGCGGGGTCACAAATGTTTGATAATTCTTACTTTAGCTCTTGAGAACTTGCAGCCATTAGTGACTTCAGGGTCTTATCAGCCAATGGGCAACCGGATACGCTACAAAAACAAAAATAAGACACAAACTGTATTCATTACATTATTCATAACAATAAATGTGCCAAAATGGTCCTTAAAGGGCCCAAAAATTAAAATGGTGTCCTTATTTACTGTACTCACCCTCATGTTTTTTTATTCTGCTGAACACCAAGGAAGATATTTGTAATCAAGTAAGAAGCAGGAGCACCACTGACTTCCGTAGTAGGAATAAAAAATACTATGGAAGTCAATGGTGCTCCAAACTGATTGGTTATAAGCATTCCTCCAAATATCTTTCTTTGTGTTTAGCAGAACAAAGAAATGAATACAGGTTTGAAACAACATGAGGATAAGTAAATTATGACTTTTGGGTAAAATATATAGCGATGCTATAGAAAAATTGTTTCATTATTACTTTAATATAGTCTGGACAACCTTGTACCAGAAAAGGTACAAAAGCTGTCACTGGGTGCCCTTTATAAAGGTCCAAATATGTATCATTTAGGTACGATCTGTACCAATACCTTTAATGTACTAATACACAGCCTGTAGGTACAAATGTGTACTTTATAAAAGGGTTTCACCCCATGAAAGCTTTTGCACCTTTTTTCTGAGCGTTTACTACAAAAACCTTTTATGCATCAGATTCTTTTGATGTTAAGGGTTGTGTATGGCAGTGGTTCTCAAACTTTTTCGGCGTGCGGCCACCCTTGTGTACGGTGCGGTGCATCCCTTTGCGGCCCCCCAAAGAAAATGTATAACATAAAACATTCTTAAACTTTAAAATTTAATTTAAGAAAACATATTAAATTAACAAATTGCTGTTGGTTAGTAGCCTTATTTTTCTAAAGGTTTAACTTATGATTTTAATTTTAATTTAACACAGAATTTATGGAACCATACGGCCTGATAAAGAACCTTACACTGACTTTCTTACTTAGTATTTTTGTCTTGTTTTCAGTACAAGTATAAAAAAAATCTTAAATCAAGATATATTTTCTTGCTGAGCAAAATAATCTGAGAAAATAAGTCTACTTTTTAGACAAGAAATATTAAATTTAAGCGAAATTGCAAAAAAAAATCAGCCAATGGGGTAAGAAAATATTAGCTTAATTTTTTGTTAAAAAGGGTTTAAGAAATAAAAAACATTTGCAGATTTTTTAAAAATTTTTATGAACACATTCACTTAATTTTTTTGTCCAAAAAATTAGACTTTTCTTTTTTTTAGATTATATTTATCTTGATTTAAGAATGTTTAAATATTTGTACTTAAAAAAAAGGACAAAATCACTAAGAAAGAAAGTAATTTTTGCAGTGTAGGAACATTTATTTTGAAGGGTTAACAGGATTTTTCTAACAGATTTTTTTTTATTAAAGAAAATATAAGCAAAACAATAAGTGTAAATGCAACACAATGAATCTGTTCAAGTAACATTTCAAGTGCTAGGGGGAGGTATCAAATACAAACAATTTTATAAAAAGACTTTGAACAGAGTACATACTGTACTTGTAAAATATGGATAGCTTTGCAGTTTTTTGAGAGCAATATCGAATCAATATAACACTTGTTACTTCATTTTTAAAAGCAATAAAACATGTTTTTTCCTGACATTTTACACTTGTGAATGTGAAATTTTGCCATAAAAATAAAAAAATTACTAAAATAAGTGTGGGTCTGTTTATCAGTAATACCGTAAAGCAGTGGTTCTCAGACTTTTTCCACGTGCGGCCCCCCTTGTGTACGGTGCATTCCTTCGCGGCCCCCCCCAAAAGAAAATTTATGACAAAACTGTTCTAAAATTTTACATTTTAATTAAACAAAACATATTAATTTATACAAAGTAGTGTTGTTGGTTAGTAGCCTTATTTTTTTAGGTTTAATTACACAGAATTTATGATAAATGAATGTATTTTATAAAATTTCTTAAAACTGGGGCCCCCCTGGGGGCCCCGGACCCCAGTTTGAGAACCACTGCCTTAAAGAACATCTTTCCACTGTAAAGTAAAACTTTCTTCAACATTGTCAACAATAAAATTAAGTACATTTAGCCAGAAAAGAGATTCATGAGGACAATGCCAAAATAAATGAACAGCTGTCTCTGGTTTCTGCTTGCAAAAGCTACATCTTTCATCTATATCTTAGGGTTAACAGGATAAAGTCCCTCACCTTCTGTGTGAAGCGTAATTTCCAGTCACATGACCACTACCGTCACAACCTGGTGTCGGACAACTGCAGAGAAGAAGATGCTTTATATTGTATTCAGCGCGAATGAGATTTCAAAACCCAAATGTTCAGATCATGAAACATAGATGCACATGACATAAGTCAATGACATAACTTTAATAGTGTTCCTGGAGCATTAGCAGTGCAAAAGGTCATAGGTTTGATCCCAGTAACACACATACTGATCAAATGTATAGCTTGTAATGCACTGTAAGTCAGCATCTGACTTATGCATTAATATAAAAGGTAAAAACAATAGCACAAGCTACAGGATTGTGACTGAGACGATATACAAAATAATGTTAATACCTCATTAACTCTTTTTTGCTGTCTCTTATGAGCATCTTGTTTTTTGCATTTGCCATATTCACATCTCCGTTGTAAACTTTATCCTCATGTGTCGAGTTCTCCAACTGATCCATCTAAAAGAAAAGAGGCACTGTGTAGTTATCATAGGAAAACATATGATGAAGATCTGTAAGCACACAAGCTTTCTGAGACCTCTATTGATGCTTAAGTATACTTAGTAAACCAATATATCCATTTAAACTTCTGCGTAATCCTGCATAGTATTTATAATAGTCGAGATGGATGTAAAACCTTATTTTGTAAGTATCTTTGATGTCTGGGGAGTATCAGACAAACAGACAACTCTGTTTTAGATTGAAGAGAGGATCAACAATTTTTAGCTTCCCAGAAACATTCATGCACAATTTATTTTCCAGTTTTTGTCACATTCTGCCTAAGGTTGTGTCTGACCGAATGAGATCATTTTGATGAGTTAATAGAAAGACGCTTGTATCGGGCTTTGTGGTGAATATGTAGTTTCCTCAGGTCAATATTGCTCTTTCATTCACACTCTGGTGCTTCACGATGCCATGGAAAAACATTTTTTTTTCTGAATGGTTCCATAAAGAACCTTTAACATCCAAAGAACCTTTCTGTTTTACACACAAAAAAGTTTTTAGGCGTGCTTGTTATGCTTCTCAGAAATACAGTGAAATGCCGCTACATCCAAAAGCCAGAGGGCGCTCTCGTGCAAAAACTCAATATGCACTGTAGATGAAGAACCATACACACGCGGCTCCAGGAAATGGCTTAAGGATATATTTATATTGCTGTTCTTCAAACTTTCTCAGGTATTTTCATGATAATAAGGAATATATGTATAATTATTATGTTTGATTATCTATGATGTTAGAGGGTATGCACGTGACGGCGAAAGTGAATGGGGTTACGCCCACTGAGTGGCAAAAGACCGAGCAGCAGCATTTGTGTACAGTGTGAAATCAACGAAAAACGCGTCTAAATGGGAAACAGCTGTTGTAAGTTAGACTGTCCTAACAGATTTAAAAAGAATTCGGAGCTATCGTTTTACAGACTGCCAAAAAACACCGAAAGGAGAAGTAAATAGATAGTTCATGCCAACGTCCACAGACCACAGGTGGGTTGACAAGTTGCTAGGGTTTTACTTTCTACTTTTTTTTCAAGTATTTGTATTTTATCCGTGTTTTTTTTTTTTGGAAAACATACATTCCAAAGCATATTATCATAATTTTTACTCCATTACATTTCATAAATACAAGTTTTTGTTTTAAATGTAATATTTAAGTACATTAACGTACTTTACTCAAGTAAAAGTACACAATTTTAATGTAATTAGGTATAAAATAATTTTTAATATGCAATATTAAATAATACACAGTATGATTCTATGCTTAGTTTAGAATGTAGTGAAGTAATTTTTTTCCCAATACAAACACCCTAATAAAGCACAGATGCTTGGAAAATGTAACTAATGTAACTAAGTATTGTCCACCTCTGCTATCAAGTCCAACTAAATTCAATTTAAGCTGATAATAGTCAATTTTACTGGCATTTTTGCAGCACCCGCTATGAAAACCAGACATTTTGTTGAACGTTTGCCACTCGACAGAGCGTGCTCTGATGTGGTCACGTGGAAATGTGACGTCAATGCATACCCTCTATAAATGACTCAAACTAACAGTGATTTCAGAAAGATAAGGACTTACTGATCAAAAGCCGTAGTACATGAAATAGCTGTGAATAATATTGTCTGTGCCATTCAGAATAGTTATCAGCCACGCATTATTAGTGTATATCGGCATTTATCGGTTCACCCCTAACGTTTTTGTAGTGAAAAGGTTTTTTTTAGATTATAGAAAGTTATATTCAAAAAATTATTAGTTGACTTTACTTAAAAAAATTGAGAAAACCCCCCAAAAAAACTGTTACGTATCCTCTGGTCACATATGCAACAACATACGTCAAAATAACAAGTATATGTAACAGTATGGAAAATTGCTTACTTATTTTTTTAACGCAACATGTTTCCAAATTTTTTAAGTTAAGTAAAGGCATATATACTAAACACAAATTTAACGGTTTGCGTGAGTAGATTACATACGAAGTCAATGCAAAGATGCGAAAAGACGCAAACTCGGGCAGTCCAACTGGCACGAAAACACATCCTATTTGCCTCAAACGCATCTTCGCGCAAATTGAAAATATACAACTTGAGCGAAAAATTGGCATGACACGAAGTTAAATCCTGCGAGTAATCTAGAGCGAGGAACAAACGCCATGCTTCACATCTGATGTGTACACACCATAAGACATCACTGTGAAGAAACTTTTAAGCACCTTTATTTGTGCTAATAAGTATTTGACTTAGCTCTAAAATTTTACAATCTGAAACTTTTTTATGCTTCTTTTTCTTGTAAGTTTGGACACTCATTCTTTATTATTACTAATTTCTACATATTAGTTAAAATAAATGTAAAGTATTAAAATGCATCAAACATATGGAGTTAATGAAAAGTTTAAAGAAATTTATATAACAAAAAACGAAACCATGCTTTGCACAATCTCTACATTTAACTAACAACATGATGATGCTTATAACCAATACAGAAGATGTGACTCCTGTGTATGCATGTATTTATTTTCACTACCCAGCCAAATGAATGAATTAAATACGTTTTTATAATAATATTATTAATGTAGTTTTTTGAAGAAGGAATTTGCCTATTTCATACAAAGATAATGAAAAACATGAATACAAACATTATGCTGTCTGTGTCTGTTTCTTCATCCATCAGCAGGTAGAAAGCATGATCTGCCTCTTCAATCTCTCACCTCTTTGTCCTGCTGGACAGGGGTTTTGCTGAAGTTTAATGGCGTGTCCCACGTGTCCTGCTCGTAGAGGACACGGTAGATGGCCGGTGAGATCTGGAGTCCTGCCGCTTTGGCTAGAGAAGGTTCAGGTGGGGTGAACAAAGCTTCTCCTAATGCTGGCATCACAGGAGATTCCCTCGCTTTATCTCTCTTCTTCTTCATACTCAGATCCAGTGTTCCATTCTCATCTACCTCAATGAGGGAATCCTGGAGGACAGAAGAAATACAATGTTTGTACTAAAGTGTCATAGACTTACTGTCCATTGAAGAAACAGCCAAAGCACAACCATAGACCAGAATATTATAGAGATTAAGGTAAGGTTTTTGAAAGTACCCACTGATGCCCTCCTTAGTGAAAAAAAACAGCTAAAACCAGCCTAAGCTGGTTGGTTGGTCTTAACTGGTTTATGATGAAAGTAGCTGGTTTAGCTGGTGGCTCAGCTGGTCTTCTTGCCTTGTCAAGCTAGTGGGTGACCAATAAAATAGTGGTCAAAACCCTTCTTAAACCAGCTTTTTTCAGTAGGGCTAACAACTGCACACAGCGCTTTACAATTATGGCGAAAAAAATTAAAATACTTCAGAAAGAACACAAGACAGACACAAGCCGACAACAGAAAGACAGACAGACAGACACAGACAGACAGATAGATAAAGAGAAGGTCAGACAGACAGACAGACAGACAGACAGACAGATAGGTAAAGGGATGGTCAGACAGAAAGAGAGATAAAGGGATTGTCAGACAGGCAGGCAGACAGACAGACAGACACATACACAGGCAGAAAGAAAGACAGACAGACAGACAGATAAGGTGATGGTCAGACAGACAGATAGATAAAGGGATTGTCAGACAGGCAGGCAGACAGACAGACAGACACATACACAGGCAGAAAGAAAGACAGACAGACAGATAAAGTGATGGTCAGACAGACAGATATACAGATAAAGAGATGATCAGACAGACGGACAGATAGATAAAGAGATGGTCAGACAGACAGATAGATAGATAAAGAGATGGTCAGACAGGCAGGCAGGCAGACAGACAGACAGACACATATACAGGGAGAAAGAAAGACAGACAGACAGACAGACAGACAGATAAAGTGATGGTCAGACAGACAGATATACAGATAAAGAGATGGTCAGACAGATGGACAGATAGATAAAGAGATGGTCAGACAGACAGGAAGACAGACAGATAGATAAAGAGATGGTCAGATAGACACAGGCAGACAGAATGACAGACAGATATACAGACAGACAGACAGATAGATAAAGAGATGGTCAGATAGACACAGGCAGACAGAATGATAGATAAATAGACAGACACACACAGACAGACAGATAGATAAAGAGATGGTCAGATAGACACAGGCAGACAGAATGACAGAATGACAGATAGATAGATAGATAGATAGATAGATAGATAGATAGATAGATAGATAGATAGATAGATAGATAGATAGATAGATAGATAGATAGATAGATAGATAGATAGATAGATAGATAGATAAAGAGATGGTCAGACAGACAGACAGACAGACAGACAGAGAGACAGATAGACAGACAGACAGACAGACAGACAGACAGACAGACAGACAGACAGACAGACAGACAGACAGACAGATAGATAGATAGATTAATAAATATATTGTCAGACAGACAGACAGACAGACAGACAGACAGACAGATAGATAGATAGATTAATAAATATATTGTCAGACCCACAGACAGACAGAAAGACAGAAAGAAAGATAGATAGATAGACTGACAGATAGACAGATAGGCAGACAGAGACAGACAGATAAAGAGATGGTCAGACAGAGACCAGATAGATAGATAGATAGATAGATAAAGAGATGGTCAGACAGACAGACAGACAGACAGCAAGACAGACAGACAGACAGATAGATTAATAAATATATTGTCAGACAGACAGACAGACAGACAGACAGATAGATAGATAGATAAAGAGATGGTCAGACAGACAGATGGATAAAGAGATGGGTCGGCAGGCAGACAGACAGATAGATAAAGAGATGATCAGACAGACATGGGCAGACAGACAGATAGATAAAGAGATGGGCAGCAGACACGGACAGACAGACAGATAGATAAAGAGATGGGCAGGCAGACAGACAGACAGACAGACAGACAGACAGACAGACAGACAGACAGACAGACAGACAAATAGATAGATAGATAAAGAGATGGTCAGACAGACACGGATAGACAGACAGATAGATAAAGAGATGGGCGGGCGGGCAGGCAGACAGACAGACAGACAGACAGACAGACAGACAGACAGACAGACAGACAGACAGATAGATAAAGAGATGATCAGACAGACATGGGCAGACAGACAGATAGATAAAGAGATGGGCAGCAGACATGGACAGACAGACAGATAGATAAAGAGATGGGCAGGCAGACAGACAGACAGACAGACAGACAGACAGACAGACAGACAGACAGACAGACAGACAGACAGAGACAGACAGACAGACAGACAGGTAGATAAAGAGATGGGCAGGCAGACAGACAGACAGACAGACAGACAGACAGACAGACAGACAGACAGACAGACAGACAGACAGACAGACAGATAGATAGATAGATAGATGGATGATCAGACAGACACAGACAGACAAACAGATAGATAAAGAGATGGACAGACAGACAGACAGACAGACAGACAGATATATGATCAGACAGACAGACAGACAGATAGATAGACAGATAGATAAATAGATGATCTGACAGACAGACAGACAGACAGACAGACAGACAAAGAGATAGTGAGACAGACAGACAGAATTTTCTGGTAATGGACAGACGTGTTTGTTATAGTTTTGTTCTCTGACAGCTATCCAGATGTCAGACATGTAAAGGGTTTATTTACAGTAAAGCAATAATAAAAAATCTCAGCTTTGTTTAATGTCTGAAGTTTTATCGCAGACAGATGTGCTAGTATATGAGTACAGCTCTAGCGTAGAGTTTTATGAAACTCATTAACTAAATGTGCAATACCAATTATTCCCCAAATAATTTACTTTTAAGTCTGTTTTCAAAAGCTTATCAAACACAAAAACTAATCGCTATAAGATTACACATCAAATATGAAAGCACTCTTTCAAAAATTAAGTGGCTAAAGGATTCTTCACAGTGATGCCACAGAAGAAAAAATGTTGGGTTCTCCAAAGAACCCTTCAGTTAAAGGAACCATTTCTTTCTCACATTTTATACTTTGTCGAACCTTTTTCTAGAAGCTTTTGTGAAAGAGAAAGGTTCTGTAGATGTTAAAGGTCCTTTATGAAACCATCCGGTCTGACAAACTACCTTTATTTAAAAAAGTGTAAATCCAATTCTCCAATTCACTCTCAACCAGCTGGAACAAACTTCCAAAAATTTACTGTCATTCTCTACAGCATCAGAAACAACTGAGGTGATGTTTTTCACCCACACTTCCATGAAATGCTGTAAGACGATAAGCTGTATTCTTAGAAAAAAGCAAGCGGCTTGGCACAAACAGGGAAATCAAGATACTTAACATGCATAAAGACATTTCGACGCAGATGACAGATCGGCTAACACTGTTTAATTCATTCGCTCAGTTTATGTACAGTATACCTGCTCTCTGCCCACTGAGTGCTGCGACTACGAACGCTCTGTTCGGTGTGTAGGTGTGTGAAACGTTTCATCACATACTTCTCTGACTTCTTCTCAGTTTCCATTTTTTCAAAGAGGTGGAAGACCCGCAAATGATGGATCTAACAGTGTTGAGGTTAACTTGGTGATTATTATATAACAATGAACACTTGCTCAACAGTACCCATCAGCATAAGCTTATCTAAGAGAGTTAGTAAAATAAAATACTTTTACTTGTTGCACCTCTTTTTTTCAAGATAAGTGCAGAAAATGTTGCAAGCTATATTCAAACATCCATCACAGTACAACCCAATCTCAAGGCAAGTTGTGATATAGTCACAAAATATTTGATTTATTTTTCGTGTTCATGGACACGATTTTCTGCTTTTTTCATTTCATTGAGCATGAATGTCTTTTTCGTGCCACTCAGCACTCATAAATTTTTTATAAATAGTTTTTTGTGTCCGTAGCACGACTTGCGTCTTTTTTATTTATTGTTTTCTCTTTTTTTACCATTGTCACTTGGGTTGTGGTTAGAAAATTACATCCTAACCCAAATCCCAGATCTAACCCCAAGCGACAATGATAAAAAAAGGAAATAACAATACATAAAATGACACGAAAAAGAAAGTCGTGCTAGGGACATTGGAGTAAAAAAAATCAAAAGTTAAGTTTCATGTGCTCACGTGAAACTTTTGCGTGCTCACGTGAAACTTTTGCGTGCTCACGTGAAACTTTTGCGTGCTCACGTGAAACCTTCATGTGCAGAATTTTTTTTAAAAGTTTAGATTCGCATGCGCACGTGAAATTTTTGCATGCGCACGTAAAACTTTCGCTTTCACGTGCGCTCGGGATAGTTTCACGTGCGCACGCGAAACTAAACTTAATTTAATTTTTTCTCCATGTCCCCTTGTCCATGAAAACGAATAAATGAATAAAATATTTCATGACTATACCACGAAACGCCTTGAAGTGGGTTTACATACGCATCAGATGTATAGTGCTTAACAAATTTACATTACACCTGGTCTAATAAATTTGTTAAGCATTGTATATCATATACTAACCATTAGGCCTACATAAGCCATGGGATGCATTTAATAAATCTTTAACAATATTTTGCGTTTATCAAAGACAATACAGACACATATTTCATTCGGCATTCATTTTTCGTAGTATAATCTGGTGACTTTTTTAATTTAAATAAAAGTGTGCCGTCTATAAATCCCTCAACCAATTGATTTAATCCAACTTCTCATAGATCGTCTGTAAGAGATCAACGCCAAAGGATCTGTGCGAGCTTATCTAGGATAATATATTACTTAGCAAAATGTCTTCGGCCATCTGCAGTGGAAAAAAAGCCCTGCGGACGACACGGCGTTACCATTAGCGCAAACCCAGAATACACGGCCACATGTTTTACAAAAAGCTTTATAATTGTTATGGAGAAAGAAGCTGTGATTGTATTCCTCCCAACTCGTTTTGATGTGATTACACAAATTCTCCTTTGTGTACATTAAAGCTTTAGGGACAGCGTGGGTTAAAAAAAAACTGAAAAGAAAAAAGCGGCACTCTCTTGTTGTTGTGCCACCAGAGGCAAACAGTTCTGTGTGCCAAAAAGTGTCTTTTGATGTTACTCTCTCTTTTTCATACACAAATCACAGTTGTTTCAGAATGACCACATTAAATACCTTTTTCTGAGTGGTCTAATTTGATTACCTTTGTTGATGATGCCAGGGGCCGGCCAGGGGGCAGGGCCTCGCTGTTGTCTCGGCAACGGGTGGAGAGGTTGAGGATGGATGCGGACGTGATGTTGGACTGGAGGCCGTTGCTTTGGGCTTTGTGGCCAACGGGGCTGTTGTCTCCGGTCACAAGCATGCGACTGCAGGGACCTAGAAAACTGGAGTATTGTGCAGTTGCTGAGAGAGAGAGAGAGGTATAGTTAGTATAGAGAGAGAGATTTACACTACATACATCTTACCTATTTTCTATACACAGATGCTTTGGCAATACAAATGTATTTATTTCAATAAAGAAAAATTGACACATTAAGAGAGAGTGAGAGAGAGCGAGAGAGAGATACATTGATAATATAATACTGAGACAGATGGACTGATTAAAATATTATCATAGATTTTTACATTTTCGGGAGAAAACGTGACTGGCGTTTGCCTGTGCCTAGATTGCCGCCACAATGCCAGGGTTTGAAAGTGGTTGTGATGCATTTGCTATCATTTAAACTGCTTTAGCACATTGCTTTATGGTTTAAGGCAAAAAACTCCCATGTTTTGGTTCTCAAATGTTGGTTGGGTCCTTCCTTTATAATCTAAGACTGAATCAATCGTTTATCATCCAGGAGTCACGGGATGGAATGTATCCGAAATAGTCACTCTCTATCGTATCACAAAAATAAAATTTTAATGTCTGTGCATGCTGAGCAACTTTACATTTAAAACTAAACAGACACTCACGGTCAGAAAAGTGCGAAGACTCGTGGGTTTGGTCGGATGCCATCTGCGTCGGCTTGCCAAAGACCTGGGCATCAAAGCTGGCGTAGTCGAATTGGCCTTTACTGAACTTCTCCATGTCTTTAGATACGCCGGCCTGCAACGCTGCCATGGGATGTGAAAATCTGTACGTGAAGTCAAACTTCTTCATGTTTCCTAAAGGTCTGAATGAAGAACAAATGCAATTTCATTTTTTTTTTGTTGATAGAAGTGTTTTGTTTGCCTTTTAACAGCCTGTTTCTTTAATTTCTTAATGTCTCGATGATTATTTATTACCTGGCCATTCTCTCTGTCATAAGTCTGCACTTTGCCGTCTCCTCCTGTGGTTTGGAGATCTTCTCCGCTGCAGCTATCGGACAGCCCGAGAGACTAAGATGAGAAAACGAAGTTAGCATATTCATGGTTCACCTTAGTCAGTTGTTTTGAAGTCTTGTTCGAGTTATTAACTTTTTATTTTAATTGAAATGGGATGCATTAAACAGTAATAGTACAATTAAAGTGAATCTAAGAGTCTGCATGCAATAAACATCTCGTTGTTTTATAGTATTCTCTTTTTTAAGTGTCATTAACATTTGGCTTGCGTTATTCCAGCAAACTTCATCTTTCTTATTTAGTCAATATCCGAGTTTTAATAGCATCTGTCTGCAGAAAAATTAAACTTGCCTGACCATATAAGATGCTTTAGTTCAGTTTAAAAGTGCATTATAAACTAACATTAATGCTTTAAAACACTAGAGGTAAAGTTAACTATGACCACATTATTTTAAACAACAAAAAAAGTTTTATTTTCATCCATATTTAAATATAAATGCTGGTAACTGAAACCCTGCCACTTAGCTATATCACTGAAATACCAACACTATCTCATGACAATTCGTGTGTATTTTACGAGGTGGCTGATTCGAATTTATTTGTAGAACCATATTCATCCATTTTTGTACAGTTTGTAAAATATGTACAAATTCTTGTGAGATCAGGCTGGAAATACACATTTACATTAAGAATAGGCCCACACATAACTTATGTTTAACAAACATTATAAATATACTGAACTATAAATATGTGCAAACAATGCACACTGAACAATGCAGATTCTTGCAATAAAAAAAAAACATTGTAAAGTGCAAGAGTGCCGATTTCAACAACTTAAAACATGAAATTAAACCGTTTTCAAAATTAAAAACAGGTTCAAAACAGGCCCATAAAACCTCTGGAAATTGCTTTTATAAAAAATATTTGTCAACCTCATCTTTCGCATCTAAAATAAAGCATGCAACGTAAGAATCGATTGAAGGATCTCAAAAATGTATATTGTTTCATTAAACTGAAGATCGAATAAAAGCGCAAAAACTATATTTTTTACCCAGCTCTACTTATTATAAGCCTACTGTTGTAAATCAGGGTAATGTAAGGTTTTGAACACCAAATAACCATTGTGCTTACCTTCTATGCGTGCTACGGTTGCTATTAACATGACCTCGTCCTGTACAGCCGGGGGTCGGACATTTTAGGACATTCTCGTGCATTGCAAGAACTAGAAGACAAAAGCAAAGATTATGTTTTACAAACAGAAAATCATATAAAGCCAAATTTATATTAAAATAATATCTCGATAATATGTGCATGACACCCTGATGTAAGGAGAACAACTGGCATACTAAATGATTTAATTCTTATCCAGGCTGGTTAAAGTCAAAACTTTTCGTAAATTGTACATTTTAAATGTAGCTTTAACATACAGTTTCCTCTTCAAACATCAACATCCAAACACACCACGACTACAAACAAGCCATGATGACTACCACACACACATATTGTTGAAGTTCCATCCAATATCCTAAGTAACTTTTTGCTGTTTATAATTTTCAATTAGTTTGGAGGATGTGGACATCCATTTATTTAAAGGCTGCATCCGCGGGTCCTTTGATTCGCAGAATGCCGCCTCTGGTTTAGGAGTACAGGCTTTTATATTGGAGGGAAAAAAAGAGGAAAAACTTAATTACATTTCCCTTTCTTTTGTCGCATCGCTGTTTAATGGTGAATGTTTGTTGTTCTACTTTCAAATGCAGAAAACAGGGAGTGAAAAGTCCTTCACAGGACGCATATTCAATTAGCATTTTTCTCTGGAAATCAAACCTCGACTAAGCGAATGATGGCTGAAAATGAGTTTCAAAACTTTATCAAAACTATCCGTGGCGAAATTATGTAAATACTTTGCATTTATGTGTACATAACTGGAATACATTTAGACTGAGATACATATTGCACAAAAGCATATTGAATGTTTAGTGTGGTCCATCGTAATAAATAAATAACACAGATACATGTGGGTGATTCTCACGAAATCCAGCTCTTGAAGCTCTTTTTTTGCACATATAAGATTAAGGTCTGAACTTACCATAACCATTATTTTTAGAGGATTTAAAATATTTTTCCTATAAAATTATTTACATTTTTTTAGATTATCATTATAAAAAGTATCATTACCGCAACATGATATTACATGAAGTATATACATTTACAAACTCATGTTTCAGTAATGGGAACTAAAAAGTTGTCTAGGTACTATGACAAAATAATTTCAATTTTTATCTGGAAAGAAAAAAAATAAGAACTGCTTACCTGGTAGCCATATTGTGTGTCACAGTCAATTATGTCCCTTCCAACAATTTTTTTTAAATGTTAGTTCCTTGAGGGCTTAAACAATGATTGAAAATTGTTGCGGAGGATGAGAATTTTTCTTGGACACATTTGCATTCCTTATTATTGTCTCATGTTTCTTTACTGTAAATGTTTATAGTATAACATGCACTGAAGCTTTTTATTTTTTAGATTTTTTTTTATTAAAAATATTTTCATGTCAGAGAACCAAAATCCAGTCATGGACACGTTGAGGTAATGAAAATTTGCTTTTTAAATGTGGAAAAAACAACAAAATTGGTTTGTATGATGTCATTTGAAATCATGTGCAAAATAGTACAGATGTTTGTAACTGTATACTTATTATTTTGATACTCTTACTTTGCATTTACTTTTTTTATCAAAATGTTTCATGACACCTCATAAGTCTAATTTTGCGAGAATCACCCAGATGTTTTCATAGTACACTATTTATACTGGATGCACTTCATGGCTTTTGCAAATGCAGTTATACGCTGAATATAATAGGGGACGTTTAGTTAAGCAACCAGAAGTAATATTTTATCCCATGGTATTTGTGTAACCAGTCCCTGATCATTAGTAAAGCATGAATATTTATGGGCTATAAACGATTACAGTATTGTTAACCGCTAATTGTATTTGTTCTGTTTTGCATTGTATCGCCGTGAATGGGTGAAGTGTGTCTAATGTCTTCAGGAAGTGATGCGTAACGTGAGAACAGACTCACTCTCTGGGGGAACTCTGACTTTGTGTGGGCATCCCGACAGGCTCCGGTGATGTGGATAGAGACCGGTCACATGACCTGTCCCGTCACAGCCCGGGGTCGGGCATTTGATGTCTTTCTTTTCGGTCCGAGGGGAATCTGTAACACACACACACATGCACACACAGTAAACAAGTGCTATTAAAGAATGCACAGTTAATCCAATCGCATTTCTCTATACGCGAGCTGTTAAACAAATGACATGTTTGTCTGTGACATTAGTTAAGGCTGAGGTCTCACTAAGGGCATTGGTTTCTTAGCGTTGATCCATAGAGAGATTATCATTGGAGATTACCCATTAAACAGCAGTCATCACAAGATTCAAAGTGCTTATAGCTCACATCAGAGATACTTTACTGGGATTTATCACTTAATGTTTGCTTGTGGCAAAATATCTGGCTGATCAAAATCCAACATGCTGCGCTGGGAAGATTTGCTTCTTCTACTTATTTTTTTAATGAAACATTTTGGTTATTTACTATTAAATATTTGGTTGCCAAAATGTTTTTAGCGCTTAAGAGGATTTTACTTATTTGTCCCTCTGGACTAAAACCTCTTACTGTTTGTTGCATTGCAATGTGTTGAAACTGCAGTGGGCCAATCATATGGTTAGAAGCTCTGAAGCACAATATTTGTATACAGACTTACAGATAATAAAAGACATTTTACATATGCACGTTAATTTCATAGCTTATCATCTATTTTGTAATATAGTGTGTATATGTTTTTACTCTAATAGATATTTTAAAGTGATAAATATTCCTTATTATATTAAACTAAATTAAAGCCCATGTGAGCTAGTAATATTACCCAATTCAAACAGTTCTCAATTTTACTTGCCATGAGGTAAAAAGGGAACTTTAAGGTATAAAGGGCACAACCATGCTTGGTGAATCTGTATTGAATCTGTGGTGAATCTGTATTAGATCTAGGGTGAATCTGAATTGAATCTGTAGTGAATCTCTATTGAATCTGTGGTGAATCTGTAGTGAATCTCTATTGTGGCAAATCAGTACTAAAGCTGTAGTGAATCTGAAGTGAATCTGTGGTGATCTGTATTGAACAGTAGTGAATCTGAATTGAATCGATGATGAATCTGTAGGAATCTCTATTGAATCTGTTGCGAATCTGAATTGAACCTGTAGTGAATCTGTATTTAATCTATAGTGAATCGGTATTGAATGTCGTGATCTATATTGAACAGTAGTGAATCTGAATTGAATCTGTTGCGAATCCATGGTGAATCGGTATTGAATCTATGGTGATCTATTGAACAGTAGTAAATCTGAAATGAATCAGTTGCGAATCTATTGAATCTATGGTGATCTATATTGAACAGTAGTAAATCTAAATTGAATCTGTTACGAATCTGTATTGAATCGATGGTGAATCTGTATTGAATCTATGGTGATCTATATTGAACAGTAGTAAATCTGAATTGAATCTGTTGCGAATCTGTATTGAATCGATGGTGAATCGGTATTGAATCTATGGTGATCTATATTGAACAATAGTGAATCTGAAATGAATCTGTTGCGAATCTGTATTGAATCGATGGTGAATCGGTATTGAATCTATGGTGATCTATATTGAACAGTAGTAAATCTGAATTGAATCTTTTGCGAATCTGTATTGAATCGATGGTGAATCGGTATTGAATCTATGGTGATCTATATTGAACAATAGTGAATCTGAAATGAATCTGTTGCGAATCTGTATTGAATCGATGGTGAATCGGTATTGAATCTATGGTGATCTAAATTGAACAATAGTGAATCTGAAATGAATCTGTTGCGAATCTGTATTGAATCGATGGTGAATCAGTATTGAATCTATGGTGATCTATATTGAACAGTAGTAAATCTGAATTGAATCTGTTGCGAAAATGTAGTGAATCTCTATTGAATCTGTGGTGAATTTGAATTGAATCGATGGTGAATCGGTATTGAATCTATGGTGATCTTTATTGAACAGTAGTGAATCTGAAATGAATTTGTTGCGAATCTGTATTGAATCAATGGTGAATCAGTATTAAATCTATGGTGATCTACATTGAACAGTAGTAAATCTGCATTGAATCTGTTGCGAATCTGTATTGAATCGATGGTGAATCGGTATTGAATCTGTGGTGAACTATTGAACAGTAGTGAATCTGAATTGAACCTGTTGCGAAAATGTACTGATTCAACCTATATTGAACAGTAGTGAATCTGTGGTAAATCTGTAGTGAATCTAAATTGAATCTCTATTGAATCTGTGGTGAATCTGAATTGAATCTGTGGTGATCTTGAACAGTAGTGAATCTGAATTGAATCTGTTGCGAATCTGTATTGAATCGATGGTGAATCTGAATTGAATCTGTAGTGAATCTCTATTGAATCTGTGGTGAATCTCAGTAAATCTGTGGCAATCTGTATTGAAGCTTTATTGAATCTTTATTAAAGCTGTAGTAAATCTGTTATAAAACTGTAGTAAATCTGTTGCAGTCTGTTATGAAACTGTAGTAAATCTGTATTGAAGCTATAGTGTATCTGTATTGAAACTTAATTTAAGGTACTCTGGCCGTTGTTTTTTGGTCCCTAGGTGGGATCTAAGTGATATACTGTATGTATGTAAATGTCACCTTTGCTGCTGTGGAATAGGGTCCGGGCGTCCATCTCCAGCATCCTCTGCTGCCTCCTTTCATGGTTCATCTGCTCCAGTAGAAAGCGGTCCATGTCCTTATAGGCACTGTGAATGACCTGTCTATGTTCAGACTGGAGTAACATAGCCTGTTCCAACAGACTGAGATTCAACCGGGCCCTGTCCAACTCTAGATGTCTGGCCACCAGACCTGGACCCCAAACACCTCCTCGTTCCTCCATCCTCGGCATCTGTAACTCTTCCTCACTGTCACTGAGCTCCCTCTGACAACTGTACTCTTCCATCAAGGTCCCTGCGCTAGATCTATTGATGTAAGCAGATATGGCATCTTCCTGGAGCTGGTGCCCTATTCGGAGTCTCTTTATAAGGCCATCATCTGCAGGTGGACTGGGGCTGTGATGGATGCCATTGATCTTGGTTAGGGATGGAGGACTGCCCCATTCTTCCTCATCTGGTTCTCGGTCTGGGGACAAATGATAGCCGGCTCTGATCTCCCCCTGGTTTTTGTCTTCAAAGTCCTCGTCTTCCCGTTGGGTCTGGTGTTTAGATATTTGAGCCACCAAGTCTGGAGAACCTTCGCTTGTTTGTTCTGACCACGACAGCAAGGGGTGGGACTTTGTGTTGTGATAGACGCTATCATCCAGAACATCATCACCATTGAGATCCTCATCTGAGACACAGAAGGGTTAACATGCATGACTTGATCTACAGTACGGTTAAATTTTAATGTATGATAAATATAATATTAAGTAAACATCCCAAAAATGCATCTCAGACGCATTCATAGAAAAAAACTTGTGTGTATTATCTCAAATGTTTCGCTTACATTTACACTATGAGCTTAGTAAATACATCAATACAAAATAAATAATTAGATCTTTTAACTTATAATAAACAATTTAATCTTCCAACCATTTAAGATTCATAACTGTGTTTTAATTCAAGGCTACTTACAGTAAAACTTAAATGTTTTCAAATCCACATCCTTTAGCCAAAAAGGATTTAAGTCAAATTATTAATACAGTAAAACGCTTTACACAATAACCAGAGATGCATGATTTCCTATACTACATTTGATAAATCCATAAAGCTTATTTAGCTTAGATTTATACTGAATTATTTCTTTTTTAATATGGTCAAACAGATCTCAAACCATTTTAACCCATAAAATCATCTTTAAATGACTCGATTAAGTCACTGAGTTAATGATTAACAATAGACAACTATTATCTGGATTGACTTACAATCCTTCTGATCTCTCTAAAAACTTACCCGCTAACGTTAAAGCTCTTTGGCCGCTAGGGTTTAAAGTTGAAAATAAGCCATAAGTACGAGATACTGTACATCTATCCTCTTACGCCACCCTTAACACCATATGCAGCCGCTGAGTTGATTAGATATTACAGCATTTCGCCGCATGCCGTTTCGGGGGCTTCTAATGGGATTATATAGCCTTACCAAACAGTTGTTGGTCTTAAAGAGCATTTAAAGTAGTTTTGCTTTTAATCTCCACAAAAACATCCCTAAATGATGGCTAGAGAGCTCAGTGGCATTTACAATCTCGCCCGTCTCGTGCCAAAAATTGAAACCAGGCTTTGAGGGGTTAGAGTGCTTTCCGATTCGTTCCCATCGTGCCAAACTCTAGCATAATGTTGCAGATCGGCGCTGAGAAAATACAAGGGTATAATGCGAGCACGAAACCTGACTTGTGTTTCTGTTTTGTGTTATTTTTGGAAATGCACATAGTTGTAATGCACAGGGTTCCCACGGGTCCTTAAAATCCTTGAAAGTTTGTGAATCTGGGTGGAAAATTCAAGGGAAGTTTTTGAAAATATACATATATAGATACAGGTCATTGAAAGTGCTTGAATCTATTTTATGCAAGAAGTTTAATGGGAAAAAAAATCCATATTATTCCCCGTGTAGTGTCGGATAATATCATAAAAATTCTAGACTTTTTAAGCACACGTGCTAAACTGTTGGCTTTAAATGCTTATATCTTCTGTATGCGAATGTTGATTCATCCCAAAATGCTTTTTTGCATAATTGTGTTTGACACATGAAAACGTCTCGGGTTACGTATGTTACTGTTGTTCCCTGAGAAGGGAACGAGACGCTGCGTCTCTCTTGCCATACTTCCTGCATCCCTTTAACGCTGTCTTTGGCAATATTTCAGATAGCGATATACTCCCCGCGTCACCCTGTCTTTGTCGTTAAGCCTCACCATTGGTTGAATTTGATGTACACATTCAGACGCACTTACCCCTGGAGGGGTCCCCAAAGTGTCACTGGAGTGACGCAGCGCGAGTACCCTCGAAAGGGAACTGTAACAATGTATCTTAAAAGGTAACACAATGTAACTTTGCTTTCACTTGAAATGTGTCCCCGCATTTAGTTCTTGAATTTGAGGGTATTGGACCTGGAAAGTCCCTGAAAGGTCCTTGAATTTGAAGTTAACTAAGGTGTGGGAACCCTGAAGGCTTTAAAATATTACTTTAGCAAAGATGAAGCAGCAATCTTTTGGATAGTTTGGTACACTTTTGTACCTAAATAATAATTCATAATAGTACCACATAGATACATATTGGTAACAAATGTATACATATCTACCTACAGTAAATGCTGAATATAAGGACCTTTTTAAAGGGGTACCGTCCCAGTGACAGCTAGGGACAATTTTTTGGGACTATATTTTTGACAGTGTAAATACATTATATGTGACCTTGCACTGAAAAAAATGATTCATTAAATTTACTCAAATTTTTTAAGGTAGGTGGTTGCAATACATTTTTTTTTTGAGCTACATTTAAACAAAAGTTTTTAATTTTATTTTACTTTACTTATTTTTATGTTTAAATGTAGCTTAAATAAATTGATTGCAACCACTTACCTTAAAAAATTAAGTAAATTGAATGAATCATTTCTTCAGTGTGGTCTTTGGTCGCACGGGTATATTTGTAGACAACAATACATTGCATGAGTCAAATTATCGATTGTATCGATGTTCAATGAAGATATTTTGTGAATTTCTTACTGTGAATATATCAAAATATTATTTTTGTGAGTGGATGCAGTTGCTAAAGACTTCATTTGGACAACTTTAAAGGCAATTTACTCAATATTTTGATTTTCTTACACCCTTAGATTCTAGATTTTCAAATAGTTTTATCTCGACCATATATTGTCCTAAACCATACATGAATGAAAAGGCTTATTCAGCTTTCAGATGACGGATAAATCTCAATTTTAAAAAATGTGCTTTTATGACATATATTATATTTTACATATATCATACATATATTAACAATTATTACATAACAAAAACCTGCTTACCAACATGCAATACTTTAAAAAGTTTCTAAAAAGGTTCTTTGTCGAGCTATATGATTTTTAAAAGACAACTACGTTGATGAAAAGATGACATTTATTAAATGTACTTCATAAAATGATGTCTAAATTTAAATGATCTACTATTACATTTTACCTTACATAATACATTTACTGTTTTAAGACAAAAGTGGGCCATGCATTAAAAACGACATGAGGGCAAATAAAAGATTGCATGTGAAAAATCCGTGCAATTTATGTATAAACCAAATCACAGCGAACGCGCTCGAAAGCTGTCGATTTCCCTGATTTTTGTCACTTTGTCAGCAGTTTGAATCATGAGCGAGGTGCGAAAACCCGAAGCGGTCCAGCGCAGATGAAAAGTTCGCCAGTTATGCTAAGACACAATTAACAAAGCAGACGATTAGGAGTTCTCTGCCATCCAGATGGAGACAGCCCTGACCAAAAGAGAAAAAAATACAGTGAAAAAAAGAGAGAAAGACTGAAGCGAACAAGGGCGAAAAATACTTGGACGCAGAAACTGGTTTGTGTTTTGGAACAGGTGAATGGTTTATACTCCAGAATAACCATTACCATTGTGTGTATGGAGACCAGAAGCTTGGCTGGAGTGACACACACAACAGCACCAAATGGAAGCCGTACACCCCTTTAATTCCTCCCCTGTTTTTTTCTTTTCGCTTTTTGATACTCCCTCTCTCTTCTCTCCAAAGATCCATTCATTTTGTCACTTTTCGTCTCCATCCAGTCACACACGGCACATTATGCTTTTTTAATTCTTTATTACTTTTTTTTAGTAGCTTTTCCAGGCTTATCGATTTTCCAAGTGCTCGTTGGCAAAACGCAAAGTAAACATGTTGCGAGACAGCAGGGAAATACGACAGATGAGATTTTCTTAATCATTCCTCAACTTCAAAAAAACGAAACGTAAAAAATTTGGAGGGAAAAAAGGTTACGATTATTATGGGTAATATGAATTCAGGGAAACAAATAAATTCCATTTCCAATGATGCTGTTCAATTTATTGAGCTATTTTGTTGTCCATTTAACAACCCACATGTGTCCAATAATGAGTCGCACACATTATGCCTAATTATGTATATTTGGTCTGCGTTCGATGGTCTAACAAAAGCTTTCGAAAGGGACAATTACGTTTGTTGCCTGGTTACATCGTTAAAAATATACCAAATAAGTGCAGATTAT
This sequence comes from Misgurnus anguillicaudatus, assembly GCF_027580225.2. NCBI lineage: Eukaryota > Metazoa > Chordata > Actinopteri > Cypriniformes > Cobitidae > Misgurnus > Misgurnus anguillicaudatus. The sequence goes on along the minus strand of NC_073361.2, from coordinate 29,118,328 downwards.
AGGGGTGTGAAGGTACACATGTAAAGCATGGGTATTGTTGCCAACATGTTCGTAATTCGATTCATTAGAAAATGGCGGCATTTTGGTTTGAGAAAGGATGCTGCTTTAAAATGCAATATCAACTTTAGCGTTTCCGTGCCTCCGTTGCCAAAAATGTTTTGTTGTTGGAGTGTGCGATCGTTCTCTTTGTAAAGGAGGCACAATATAATTTGGTGCCTTCTATTCTCAGTTCCACTATTTGCATAATTATGCAAGCAAGCGCACTTGCAAATAAAAAAGGCACTTTTGCAGGGTGCATAATCAGGAAGGCACTTTAACTACACCAAGTTTTTAATCCGGTCGCACGCGATCCGAATCAAATTGCCAACAACCAAATAAACTCCGGACAGATCAGCTGTCCTGAACTTCATAAAGACGATGTGATAGACAAACAGAAGCGGCCCCGGTGAAAATTAAGTGTGGGGGTGCGAGGGGCCTGATGGACAGAAAGATGATGCAGAGAGGGAGGGGAATGAGGAGGGAAACAAATATATGAATGCAACAGATGGTAGTTTAAAATTCAGCGTCAATTGTTCATCAAAACAGACTACACAACAGGACATCTGTCTACCTGCTGGAGTGTCAGTGTTCCTGGGCGCGTCTTTATCCTGAGCGGTTGCCAGGTCTTGCTCGACATCCCCCTCGCTGGAGCAGGGGCTGGGACTGTAGTGCCGGGGCTTCATTAGGAGAGATTTCCTCTTGTTGACCGGCGCCCCGCGGGCCCCTTCTGCAGCCGCTCGCTTTTTACCCGCTCCGGGATTCAAGCTGAAGGGCCAAGACTGGTGTCATTTTATTGCATCAAATTAAAGACAACTTACACACATACACTTTTTAAGAAAAGTGCTATATTCAATATCACTTAATAGCAATAGGTTTTATAACATGCCTGGCGTGAACTGAACAAAAGTGGTGACGTATGCTAGCGCACTTCACCTGCCATTACTCACTGTTTCTTTTCTGCCAGTGCTCTTGTAGCTCAATTGGAAGAGCATTGCGTTAGCAGTGAAAACCTTAATGGGTTCGATAAAATGTATATCTTAAATGCACTGTGACTTTGATGTAAATGACTGCCAAATGCATAAATGTAAATGTCACAAGGCAATTAATTAGCACAATCTGCTGCTTAATAGTCATATGTAGTATCGAACATAAAATCAACTGCAAAAGTCGCAATGAAATTGAAATTAAAAACTCTCATAATCTTTCATAATCTAAATTAAAAACCCTCATAATCTTAAATCAAAAACACAAATCTCCTCCCCTTCTCGAAAACGATCTCTCTTTACCAGTGTTGGGGGTAACGCATTACAAGTAATGCGCATTACGTAATAATATCACTTTTCTGAAGTAACGAGTAAAGTAACGCATTCCTTTATAAATGTAAACATTAATATTTGAGTTAATCTTTTTAAAAAGTAACGCAAGTTACTTTTCAAATTAATAAATTTTATTTAAAAAAAATAAAAAAGGAGCTAAATTAAACTGAACGTAGTAACGCAGAATTACTCACTCCATGCATGCGCGTCTAAGCGGGAACAGTTTAAGACAGAAACGGAGATGGCAGATGGCCAGAACTTGACATTTTTGCGATGAAAAATGCAATTTCTGAATGCAGAACTTCTCAGTAATAAAAAACACCTGCAAGGCCTGAAAGAGATCAAGTCTCAGCAAAGTTACAAAAAGTAACAATAAGTAACGCAAAAGTAACATAAGTATTATTTCCCATGAAAAGTAACTAAGTAACGCAATTAGTTACTTTTTTGGGGAGTAACTTAATATTGTAATGCATTACTTTTAAAAGTAACTTTCCCCAACATTGGTCACAAAGCAATTCATGAGCACAATCTGCTTAATATGTAGTATCGAACATAAAATCAACTGCAGGTCTTAAAGTCGCAATAAAATTGATATGAAAAACTGTACTTTGTTTTGGAATATTAAGGTATTTTTTACTTGAATGTGAGCTTCATTATTTTGTAATAATTCAAGTGCCTTCATAATCTTAACTAAAGAATGCAAATCTCCTCCCCTTCTTGAAAGCGATCTCTCTTGGGTCAGAAACGGAGATGGCAGGCCAGAACTTTTGCAATGAAAATATGCAATGTCTGAATGCAGAACTTCTCAGTCATAAAAAACTCCTACAATGCCTGAAAGAGATCAAGCCTCAACCAAGTAAGAAAAAGTAACGCAAAAGTAGCGTAAAAGTAACGCAAAAGTAACGTAAGTATTACTTTCCATGAAAAGGAACTAAGTAACGCAATTAGTTACTTTTTTGAGAAGTAACTTAATATTGTAATGCATTACTTTAAAAAGTACCTTTCCTTAACACTGCTCTTTACTTCCGATCATATAGTATAGCAGGTGGGCGGGGTCTCGGAAAAGATCGCAGTGATTAGCAAATCTTCAAACGATCCAATCAATTCTCGATGGAAAAATTCAAGTCAGAAGCCGTTTCACTGGGATATACGTCACCACGGGGAAAATAAGACAATTGCCACTTCCGTTTCATGACGCATTTTTATATATTATAAGTATAGTACTATCCACTGACCCCAGAACTGTCACTGCACGGATGTACGTAGTCTTAATTTCCATCTATATTCAAAGCTTAGTTTAAACACGCTTTCCAAAGCAGCACTCATCATGTTGAGTATCGGTCTCATTATGAAGTGAACTTTATTACAAAGAAAAAATTATTTCTCTTCTTAACCTTTCATCAAAATGTAATAACTCGCTTCACCTCTGAAACAACTTCCCCTTCTCTGCTGTCATCGAGCGCTCTTATTTATCAACACCACATCATATAAAGACCACTTTCACTATCCAATTGATTTCAGGCAGAAATACACTCAAAGGTTCTTCACAGTGATGTCATAGAAGAACCATTTTGGGTTCCTCAAAGAACCATTCAGTCAAAGGTTCTTATGTTATCATGTTCTTATCATGATGCACCTTAACTTTTAAGAGTATAAGTTACAGTATGTCACATTATAAAGGTGAAATAAGTTGTTTTATGTAGACTTTAAATGCTTTAAGTCACCGAGTTCAAAAAACGTCAGGACATCATCTGAAATTTCCTGCAAGATGTGACTAAGAAATTAAGCATCACAGATCCTCATGTGTGAATTTATGTGTGAACAGAGAGAGTCAAATATGAACCGGCTCGTTCTTTTCAATGAGAAATCTGTTGCTATAATAAGTTGTTACGTTGCATTACTGATACAGAAACGAAAATTTTTGCTTTATAGGCCTAAAACATAAAAAAGTGACTGAGTAAAAGATAATGTTTTTGGACACTAAAGCCACATTTTAAAGATTTGTATTTACATTTATGCATTTGGCAGATCCAAGGTGACTTACAATTCAATTTATACTTTTTATCTTTGTGTGTGTTCCCTAGGATCAAACCTATGACCTTTGTGCTGCTAATCCAATGCTGTACCAGGAACAAAATATTAAGCTTACTAGGATTTATTTTAAAGAACTGTAACACTTCTCAACAACTGAAAAAAAACATGTTTATATTGTTCACGACAAAGAAGTATTTGTCAAGTGTTATTTAAACATGTCTATTGTTAGCATGACGATCCACAGCTGTGGTTAGGACACCTGTGTAAACTTGAGGCTAACAGACTTCATACATACACTGAAAATGACCTTGGGACAAGTTGGTCGAAATGATTCACAAAAATGAGAAAAAGTCCAGCATCACTTGGTTTGATATGTTGTACATGTATGTAATACAATCTTAAAGAGATAGTAGACCCAAAAATGGATATTCAACCACTCGAACAGATCTGGGGCACCATTGACTTCCATACTATAATTTTTCCTACAATGGATGTCAATGGTGCCCCATATCTGCTTGGTTACAAAAGCATCTTAATTTATATTTAGCAAAACAATAAAACTCATCCAACATGAAGGTGAGTAAATGATTGCAGAATATTATTTTTATCCCTTGTTTAGACTTCAAAAGCACTTTATATAATCTGAGGTCTTAACTGTATTTTTTGACAACCGCACGTATCCAGTAAAAAACCAACTTGACACTCGAATGCAAGTTGTGAACTCTGCCTTACCTGTGCGACTCAGCGATGCAGTCAGCCAGAACTGCAAACAGAAAGATAGAGAGGGAGAAAAGTAAACACACATGTTTACAACACCTGCCCGTGGTCCTTCACACCCCTTAATGTCACCCTCACGGATGGACACAATCTCGCTCTCTCGCTGACTCCGTGATAGATGTTATTTTGAAAAAGAGCTCTTCTGGCACATAAAAAATGTAAAAATACATCTCAAGCACACTCCCGTACCTTCTTCTGTGTGATCTGAGCTTTGAAAATATGGCTATGGATTGTAACAAAAAGGATGCAAATCTATACAAAATACCCTGCCAGTTTCATCCTTTAAAGACAGACATGCAAATGAGCTTTCTGGTATTTTTTTAAGCCCAGATGAGAGGATACAGCTGGCCCTGTGCGGTACCACGCCGCCTGTTTTATTTTTAAACTAGTTATGGCCTAATCGTCCGGATGACCGCATGATTGCAAATCAATAACATTAAAAAAGAAATGAAAATATGTGTTCCTTTAAGAAAAAAAATGTGTGCATGTATATTTAAGAAACAAGGAACAGTTACAAAAAAAATTCATGATGTTGTCTGTAATATGTAATGCTCTTATTATGCTTTTTTATATTTTAGATGTGGACACATGGAACATAATTATAATTTACATCAAGGTGAAATTCTTTGGTTTATGTCCCACATTGTCTCAAAGAGAGAAATTAAGGTCACAGCTTTATTCAAGGAAAAAAAACAATACACATTTTGCTGGAAAAAATGATAACACAAGGTTAAACAATCACGATTCTGACAGCATGATAGAGTCAAAGCCAGACCGTGAACTTAGTTTCAAAAGACATACAGAGAGAGAGACAAAAAGAGAGAGAGCAGGAATGTGTGTCAGTGGGAGAGAAATCTCATTCACAGCTTCACCTCAGTCTCACGGTGAAGACTCAATAAAAACCATCATGAATTTTTACCGGCACATTAAAGGGCCAGGCGCGCACGAGAGGTACAGTACAAGGCGCCGAACACTTGAATAATGATGCGGCCGGCCGTGCTTTAGTCAATCGTCCCATTCAAAACGTCCTCCTTAACTCATTTGAAAGAATATTGCCACATAATGAAGTCACTGTCTCTGCATAATGCAGACGCACCTCTCTCAGCCTAAACTGGATTAATATTAAAATTGACAGATCTGATGTGCGGCTGTTAAACTAGCACTTCACATCAAATGCGCGTGCGGAGGGAGGTGTGAGCACCCGGGAGGCAGGGCGGGTCACGGGAGGAAGAGGGTCTGCCGGGTGGCACGTCATGGTGACAAATAAATGACTGCACTGCGGCATTATGGGTAATGTGTTGACCTTGTTTATGCGAACTTTGCACGGGCAAATGAAATGCATCTCTGCATGTTTACAAACACTAGTAATAAACTGATTTCAAAAGGTTGAGTGTCATAAGAATTAAAATGGGTTTATTACAATGTAAGATAAAAATATCATTTTATAAATATTATATATTGCTTGTGCATGTGTAAAGCAAAATTTTTGAATATACTGTTACGTAATGTTCATTTCTACCTGATCAGTTCTCCAAAGTGTAATTTTTGGTTTTCCCTACACTGTAAAAAATACTTTGCTGCTTTTAAAATTTTTTGTTGAATCAACTCGGATTTACAAGTCATTTCAACTTACTTATTTATCTTGACTAGATATGAGTTGTTATAACTACAGGTGAGTTGTTATAAATTATAAATTTAAGTTGACTTTTCTCAACTATATTTTATAAGTTGTGACAACTAATTTCTGTTGACATGACTTGTAAATCTGAGTTGACTCAACAAAAAAAATTAAGTTTTTTTTACAGTGGATATAGCCAAGTTGATTTAAAGGGATAATTCACCTAAAAAAGAAAATTCTGACGTCATTTTCTCATCTTCATGTTGTTTTAAACCTGTATGAATTTCTTTTTTCTGATGAACACAAAAGAAGACATTTTGATAAATAATGGTAAACACACAGCTGATTGTAACCATTGACTTCCATAGTAGAAAAAACAAATATGATGGAATTCAATGGGTACCGTCAACTGTGTGCTTACCATCATTTATCAAAATATCTTCGGTAACACTTTAGTTCATAAGACTGGCATGACACATTAATAATCATGACATGACACGTGCTATAAACATGATGAAGATTTTATGCACATTTATGACAACTATCATTACATGTCATCAAGTGTCATTTGTTCAACCATGTCATCCTTATTGCAAAGATGACATTGTTTGAGATGTCTTTGTTATGACAACTTGACATTAACCAATACATCATAACTTCTCATGACAACTTGACATTACAAAGACAACATAACAGACGACTTTGTATCACTTTTTAGTTATACAAATATAATTTGTCATTAAAATGTTATTAAGTGTTAATATTCTGTCAAATAGTTTTATAACAGTGTCATGAATATTTTTCTTGACCTCAACTACAGTGGTACAAATATAATTTGTCATTAAAATGTCATTTAGTGTTAATACTCTGTCAAATAGTTTAATAACAGTGTCATGAGTATTTTTCTTGACCTCAACTACAGTGGTACAAATATAATTTGTCATTAAAAAATGTCATTAAGTGTTAATACTCGGTCAAATAGTTTTATAACAGCGTCATGAATATTTTTCTTGACCTCAACTACAGTGGTACAAATATATTTTGTCATTAAAATGTCATTAAATGTATATACTATGTCAAATAGTTTAATAACAGTATCATGAATATTTTTCTTGACCTCAACTACAGTGGTACAAATATATTTTGTCAATAAAAAATGTCATTAAATGTATATACTATGTCAAATAGTTTTATAACAGTATCATGAGTATTTTTCTTGACCTCAACTACAGTGGTACAAATATAATTTGTCATTAAAAAATGTCATTAAGTGTTAATACTCTGTCAAATAGTTTTATAACAGCGTCATGAATATTTTTCTTGACCTCAACTACAGTGGTACAAATATAATTTGTCATTAAAATGTCATTAAATGTTAATACTCGGTCAAATAGTTTTATAACAGCGTCATGAATTTTTTTCTTGACCTCAACTACAGTGGTACAAATATAATTTGTCATTAAAATGTCATTAAGTGTTAATACTCTGTCAAATAGTTTTATAACAGCGTCATGAATATTTTTCTTGACCTCAACTACAGTGGTACAGATATAATTTGTCATTAAAAAATATAATTAAGTGTTAATACTCGGTCAAATACTTTTATAACAGCGTCATGAATATTTTTCTTGACCTCAACTACAGTGGTACAAATATAATTTGTCATTACAATGTCATTAAGTGTTAATACTTTGTCAAATAATTTTATTACAGCGTCATGAATATTTTTCTTGACTTCAACTACAGTGGTACAAATATAATTTGTCATTAAAATGTCATTAAGTGTTAATACTCGGTCAAATAGTTTTATAACAGCGTCATGAATATTTTTCTTGACCTCAACTACAGTGGTACAAATATAATTTGTCATTAAAATGTCATTAAGTGTTAATACTCGGTCAAATAGTTTTATAACAGCGTCATGAATATTTTTCTTGACCTCAACTACAGTGGTACAAATATAATTTGTCATTAAAAAATATCATTAAGTGTTAATACTCAGTCAAATAGTTTTATAACAGCGTCATGAATATTTTTCTTGACCTCAAATACAGTCGTACAAATATAATTTGTCATTAAAATGTCATTAAGTGTTAATACTCGGTTAAATGGTTTTATAACAGCATCATGAATATTTTTCTTGACCTCAACTACAGTGGTACAAAATATAATTTGTCATTAAAAAATATAATTAAGTGTTAATACTCGGTTAAATACTTTTATAACAGCGTCATGAATATTTTTCTTGACCTCAACTACAGTGGTACAAATATAATTTGTCATTACAAAGTCATTAAGTGTTAATACTTTGTCAAATAATTTTATTACAGCGTCATGAATATTTTTCTTGACCTCAACTACAGTGGTACAAATATAATTTGTCATTAAAATGTCATTAAGTGTTAATACTCGGTCAAATAGTTTTATAACAACATTACGACTATATTTTTTTTAAGTTTCCTCCATGTGTTTAACAAATAAAATTAATAATTCAATAATAATACTAATTAAAATTCATAAAATTAATATTTTTTTGCATTTGGAGACCGATTCACCTAAAATGAATGAAAACAGTACAATAATAGGTTAAGCCATGCAGAATTGAGTCCATATTGCTGCAAAGTAAATTACATTGAATTAAATTGATTAAATGTTTTGTTAGTTTTTTCTCTTATGTCAGAAAATTTCAGAACTCTCTGTGTGAGGAAGAACAAGTTCAGTTTTTATGTATAATTTTTTGACATGTCTGTTGCATTTTGTTAAGGTATTTAAATTATTTGACAGTATTAACACTTAATTACATTTAAATGACAGTTTAATGTAAGGTTAACCAATAAAGCTAGGTAGTTTCTTAAGTTTGATAATTATTCTGCTATGTCATGTTTATGACAGATTTATGACAAGTTATGATATATTGGTTTATGTCAAGTTGCCATAACAAAGACAATTCAAACAATGTCATATTTGCATTAAAAATGACATAATTGAACAAATGACACTTGATGACATTTGTCATAAATGTGCATAAAATCTCTTTCATGTTTATGGAAGTTGTCATGTCAGTCTTATGAGCACCCCTTCAACTAAAGTGTAACCATATCTTCTTCATCATTTATCACAATACTTAATATATAATATAATCCATAATATGTGTTTTCCTACTATGGAAGTCAATGGTTACAATCAGCTGTGTGCTTACCATCATTTATCAAAATATCTTATTTTGTGTTCATCAGAAGAAAGAAATTCATAGAACAACATGAAGAAAATGATAACAAAATTTTAATTTTTGGCTTTAATTATATTAAATATTTAACATTGGAAAGTTTAATGTTTGTTAATGGCATGGCAGTAAAAATATATATATTTAAAGAAAAAATAAAGTTCACTTACGTCCATCACATATTTCACTTCGATTCTCTTCACTGTCGGACTCCATCTGTAAACCAAAAGTGAGAAATAAAGTCAATAACAAATAGCAATTTTCAATTTCAGAAATGTATAATCCTGTTTAATAACTCATCTCAACAGGATCTCATCATCAGAATAGCGGCCACATTCCTTTCAGTTCAGGTTATTAATAAGTAAGCCAGATTAGTGTCACGGATGAGTTTATGACGTCATCCCGAGCACTTTATTTAGGGTGTTTTTCACCCAACACCCACCCGATGTCTGCACATAACTTCAGAAGAGAAAAACAAGTCTAACATTTTAGGATTACTGTAAATAACAGTAGTAAAAAACCAAATCCAATCCCGAGGCGTGCGATGGGACATTATCGCAAAAATGAAAGGTCATTGAACTTTACGACAAATAAAACCGGGAAATTTCACAGGATTTTACGCAGCGGATCAGGTCCATTACGTGCGGCGTGTTTGATGGACTCAGTTTAATTGACTCAAAGCGAAACGCAACAAACAGACTTTACTTTTGAGAGGGTGAGACGGGGCGGGCGAAAAATGTAATAATGCAAAAATCACGCTACAAACAAAAGTAGCGGGGGATAGTAGACAAAAAGAGTTGTTAATACCGCTGCACCTACTCACTAGCACTAGTCTCTCTCTCTGCCAGCGCTGCCTTGCTGATCCCAAATAAAACCTATTAAATGTAATTATTCTGGGCTGATGGTGCTCTATAGCGGTCGGAGGGTCTGGTGAGCTCGGTGAGTCACTGGCTTATAATGGAAACATGACTCCTATCTCCCCTTCTCTCGGCTTGGCTGTTGTGATTGAAGCCACTGACCTGTCATACATTTATAATAGGGGGAGCAGGTGTGGCACTGATGGACCTTAATTTCCTTTAATAAACCTTTTATGTGGCTCCCTCTTAATATCATGCCGGCCCTCTCCCGGCTCCCGGAGCGTAATAGCTTCATTACTTTTGATTACCGGGGGCCTCTATTGAGACAAACAACTCCCAAACACTATAGATTACATTCTGTAAAAACTAATGTACCTGATTAGTTCATTACACTCGCTCGGTAGTGTACGCGTGGACGGCGCGCCAGAAGTGGCCCGACACTTCCGCGCGATTTTAAAGCCCAAACTATTAAAATCTGAGCGGTTTGATTTGCGTATTGTTTGGGTTTATTTCCAAATTCGCCACGGAAAAGGAATCTTTTATTAGCCTCGACAGTAATCAGGCTTTTTTGGGGGGGTTACGTAATTTGATATTTTGGATGTTCAGAATGGCCTGGAAAGACTTCAAGAAGAGCAGGAACCGGGCAACAGCTGGCCGGTAACAAACCCTTAATTTACCCCCATCACAAGTCTACAAAACCAAAGCATATGTCAACATGCACCACAGGTATCACCTCAATTTTTAACCGTGCATTTTGAAGATCTTCTACAAGTGACACAGCTTCATATGGTTTACAAGTGTACTGTGAACAGTAAAAAATGCTTTTTAGACCATTATATACATAAATTCATAAGTAGTGGACTTCTTTGTTTCTTTATAAATGCTGTCTTTAAAAAAACCTAACATAGTACATCAGGTTAAAACACGGTGGTCCATAAATTAAGTTTTTAAATTCCTCTCCTCCTAGTGGAAGTTGATAAATAGTCCCCAGACTTCATGCTATAATTAGGTTTTTACTATTTATTATTATTCTTTATTTTTTATATATGTGTATGTGTGTGTATACATATATATATATGTACATACGTATGCCAATGTGAAAATTGTCAAATGTCTGAGTGAGTGTTTCGCTGCAACCCAAATTTGCCTACGGGGATAAATAAATACTGAACTGAACTGAACTGAACTGAACTAAGTGGTCCCAAGCTGTCACCGGGCAGTGCCCTTTATAAATGTACTAATATGTATCATTTAGGTTCAGATATGTATGCAGTTGATACTAATATGTACCTCTGAGGTAGTAATATGAATTCTTAAGGTGGAAAGGTGTACTTTTTGAAAGTGTACCACCCCAGTGACAACTAGGGAGCATTTTTTGACAGCGTACATTGGTGTTAAAGCTCAAATTCTTTGCTTAAATAAAACCAGTTCATTTAAATTACATTTTTACAGAGCGCCTAAGGGGACATGGAACAAAAATTAAATAAAGTTTAGTTTCGCGTGCGCACGTGAAACTTTCGCGTGCACACGTGAAACTACTGCGTTTAGTTTCGTGTGCGCACGTGATGAGCATGCAATATTTTCAGGTGCGCACGCGAAAGTTTCACGTGGGCATGCAAAACTAAACTTTAAAAAAAATTCTGCACGTGAAGGTCGTGTGCGCACGTGAAACTATTGCGTACGCACGTGAAACTACTGCGTTTAGTTTCGCGTGCGTACGTGATGAGAATGCAATAGCTTCAGCTGCGTACGCGAAAGTTTCACGTGGGCATGCAAAACTAAACTTTAAAAAAAAATTCTGCACATGAAGGTTTCGCGTGAGCACATGAAAGTTTCACGTGAGCACATGAAACTAAACTTTAGATTTTTTTACTCCAATGTCACCTTAGGGGCTCGGAACATTTTAGATTTAACGCAAACAAAAAATTGTCATTGGGACAGCAACATTTCAAAAGGTTAGGTACTTTTAATATTTAGATACACTGTAAAAAAGTAGCATTTTTGTCAAATCAACACATATTTTTATGTTACTTTAAATTAACAAATTAACTTAATTTCAAATATGTTATTATAATTAAAGGCGGAGTCCACGATGTTTGAAAGCCAATGTTGATATTTGAAATCACCTAAACAAACACGCCCCTACCCCAATAGAATCTGGACCTTCTGTTGATAGACCCGCCCCACACATACGCAACCCAGCAAGGATGTCGGTTAGTAGACACGCTCCTTACTGCTGATTGGCTATAAGTGTGTTTTGGTAGTCGGCCAGTCTCCTTTTCCAAAGCGTTTTTCAAACATCGTGTACTCCGCCTTTAATGTCAACTTATCACAGGTCAAAACTTAAAATAGTAAGTTGAAATGACTTCCAAAACTAAGTTGTAAAAGTTGCACAGTTGCAAAACCAACTTAATGCTGCATTGTAAAAATCTTTGCTGCCTTAAATTTTTTGTTACGATTTTTGTTACTATTATTTATCTTGAAAAAAGTCAACTTAATTTTATGAGTTTTACCAACTCATCTCTAGTCAAGATAAATAATAGTAAGTTGAAATGACTTGTAAATTAACAAAAAAAAACTTTTTTTACATTGTATTTTTTACAGTGTACAGATATGTACAGTACCTTTCAAGTACCTTTGACGTCCAAATATACATCCTTTAGGTACAAAGGTTTACTTTTTGAAAGGATACCGACCCAGTGACAGCTTTTGTACCTTAATTTTTGCAGGTGTACCCGAGCCTCATTCTTTGCTGCCTAAAAAATTTTGTTACGATTTTTGTTACTATTATTTATCTTGAAAGAGTCAACTTAATTTTTTGAGTTTTACCAACTCATCTCTAGTCAAGATAAATAATAGTAAGTTGAAATGACTTGTAAATTAACAAAAAAAAACTTTTTTACATTGTATTTTTTACAGTGTACAGATATGTACAGTACCTTTCAAGTACCTTTGACGTCCAAATATACATCCTTTAGGTACAAAGGTTTACTTTTTGAAAGGATACCGACCCAGTGACAGCTTTTGTACCTTAATTTTTGCAGGTGTACCCGAGCCTCATTCTTTGCTGCCTTAAATTTTTTGTTACGATTTTTGTTACTATTATTTATCTTGAAAAAAGTCAACTTAATTTTATGAGTTTTACCAACTCATCTCTAGTCAAGATAAATAATAGTAAGTTGAAATGACTTGTAAATTAACAAAAAAACCTTTTTTTACATTGTATTTTTTACAGTGTACAGATATGTACAGTACCTTTCAAGTACCTTTGACGTCCAAATATACATCCTTTAGGTACAAAGGTTTACTTTTTGAAAGGATACCGACCCAGTGACAGCTTTTGTACCTTAATTTTTGCAGGTGTACCCCAGCCTCATTTCAGTCCACAAATAAATGCACGATAAAGTCTAAACAGCAAATGCATATGAAAGATGCTCTGATTCACTGAAATATCCTCAGCAGGAAAACCAATATCATTTTACCTTTGTTAGTTTGTCCTGTAATAAATAAGATGTTCTGCGAGTTCCCCGCGGGCTCCGATTACTGCACACGCTTTTCTTTAGCTGCTCTGAGATGTGAGTGTGACATTTATGTTCTGAGGGCAAGAAATCAAACAACAAAAGATGTCAGCGACAACTCGAATCACACGTTTAAGATGCTAACAGAGTATTTTTGTATCATTAGTGTGAAATCCATCTTTCAATCAACAAATGTGTCAAGTGAAAATATGAGCACTCGCATCTTGAGCAACACAGTGAGGTTGAAGTTGATAAATGGATAGACGCGATCGAGAGACCATAACTTTTCAAAATAACTTTATTTGGTGTAATCTGATAAATCATCCAACACTGCATGCTGTTACTAAAAGGCACAGTTTTTGAGTGAAATGGTAAAATTGGTAACTAAACGCTCAGAGCAGAAAACTGCAAGCGAATTAACAGACAAGACCTCATGTGGCTCTCTTAACAAGATGCAAATTGATTGCTTGACAGAAATCAAATAGCTTGTGTGTAATTAATACGGTTAATCCGGGAAGAGTTCAGTGTGATTGCATGCATCGGGGACAATTTAAACACTGCGCTACACAACAGCTCCGCTATTGCTCAGCCATTCATGCCTGTTGGCTTTGAGAGAGAGAGCTTTGTGCTCATTACGGCTAAAAACTCCCAGTATCTTTCTCCCGGCCCCTCGCGCACCCCCTCTATCACGGGGTCTGGGGACGAGGAGGGGCCCCCGCTCATTAGCATAAGAAGAAAGACGGCCCACTCCTTGAGCGGCCCGTCATCTGCTGAATCATTATAAGGGGGTTTCTCTCGACCCGTCCCTCTGAGGGCCGGCCCGCTAATGTGCATGGCCCCTCGGTCTCCAAGGAGACGGAGCTTCCTGATGTGGCGTGTGTACGTCTGTGTGAGTGTGTGTTTATGTGGCCAATGCACTTTGCCCTAACCCATCTGCTCTTTTTCCCAGACAGAAAGAGAGATACACTTTATAGCCTTTAAATATTATGAATGGCTGTGATTTGTTCACAATAAAGCTATACAGAAAACATTTTATGGGAGAAACTTTCTGTCATTTTTTATTGGGGAAAACAGAAACGCACACGAATATTAAGATAGCATCTTTACAAAATGGACGTTAACTTCTGCATAAACAGACAAACAAATAAAAAACAATGCATATTATATTCGCATCTGTTTTATCTGCATCACAATCTGTTCGTGGCATCATAACAGCTGAGATACTAATAATCAAAGTTGCATTGGAAGTCAAGCAAATATCTGGGACGTAATGATGATAAATTGCGTTTTTAAAATTTACTTTTTAACTTGTTTATTTTCTATTCAGGGTTATAAGTGAGACAAGTAAGTGTAACACTGCAAACATTTTAATTTGCATGTTGCATCACAAGGAGAAGGTCAGTAAAAGGCCATGACTTGTAAAAAACAAACAGGAATTTTTTTTTTAATTTTAATATAAAATGACTACTGTAATAATACACTTAAAAAGCAAGTTAAAGTGATAGTTCACCCAAAAACGAAAACTTTGTCAATATTTACTCACCCTCATGTCCAATCAGTGGTGGCTCGTGACTGCTCATACAATGGGCGCAAATTAAAAATATGTGTTCGGATTGTCATGTTTGTTGCTCGTGTTTTTTAAAATATTTTTTTTGCTTCATGTGAACCATGTGCATCACGTGTTTTGTCAAAATAAGTGCCTGCTGCACACACGTCAAAACTGTTTATGATAAAAGAGACGCTCAAGATCACAAAATACATGCAAGACACTCCCTTAACAGTAAACTCTGAATACGGATGAGTTTATGTGAGTATCTGGCAAACGCGAGCGTCTCTTTTATCATAAACCCTTTAGACGCGTCTGCAGCAGTCACTTATTTTGACAAGACACGTGATGCACGAGGTTCACTCGACGCGCCGAACGCATATTTTGAAATTACAAACCACACACATGACTGGCTACATACATGTTGCGACGAACTTCGCCCTCGAAAAAAGAAGTCACCGGCCGCCACTGGCTCGAATGTCTTTCTTTGTTCCTCAGAATGCTGTTTTTGGTTTTCTGGTTAGTATTGGAATGGATGGTGACCGCGTCTTCAAGCTTCAAACCTATCTAAAAGTGTTAAACAAATAACTCCACTCGACTCGGGCCGTATATTTTAAGTGCATACAAAAGGGTTTGGTGAAAATATAATCCATTATTTAAGTAAACTCTTGACCTGTCTTGTTTAGGCAGTTTTAGGATGTTTGCATTAAAATAATGTGATTCAACAGCGATAACCACAAGAAGAAAGTAGAGAAATGGGCACTTAAAATATATAAGACAATTCAAGTAGAGTTATTTATTTAACATATTTAGGTCTTTCGGTCATCATCCACTCCAGCCTGATCTCACGAGATTTCGAACATATTTTACGAGTTGGCTAATTCGTATGAATTCATACAAAGTTAATCGTGCAAAAACGTACGATTCTCATAAAAAACACAGCCCAGTCTCACGAAGTTTCGTTATGTGGTCACGTGTTTTTTTGATTCTTTTTTCGTGCTGTTGTCGCGAAGTTTCGTGTTTTTTCGTGGTCGTGTGGCGAGTTCCTGTTTTCGTGTGATTGTCACGTGTTGGTTGCTCGACTGTTTTGTCCTATTTTCTTACCATTGTCGCTTCGGTTTAGGGTTAGATTTACATAAAATGACATCCCTAACCAAACCCAACTCTAACCCTAACGCCAGGCGACATATAAAAAAATAAATCAGGAAAAATAGTATAGATCAATATATTAAGTGACATTCTAATGCAAGCACCAAATCTAACCCTAAACCGAAGCGACAATGGTCTAAAAATAGGAAAAAACAGCCGAGCAACCAACACGCGACAACCACACGAAAACAGGAACTCGCCACACGACCACGAAAAAAACACGAAACCTCGTGACAACAGCACGAAAAAAGAATAAAAAAAACACGTGACTATATCACGAAACTTTGTGAGACTGGGTAGAAAAAACAACAACAACGAAACCGAAACCATAACAAGTGGCGGCCAGTGACTTCTTTTTTCGAGGGCGCTCGATGCGAAGTTCGTCACAAAATGTACGTAACCCGTCATGTGTGTGGTTCGTAATTTCAAAATATGTGTTCTGCTCTTTGAGAGATAATGTGTGCATCACGTGTCTTGTCAAAATAAGTGCCTGCTGCAGACGCGTCTAAAGGGTTTATGATAAAAGAGACGTGATACTCGCATAATCTCATGCGTAATCAAACTTTACTGTTAAGGGAGTGTCTTGCATGTATTTTGTGAATGTGAGGATCTCTTTTATTATAAACGGTTTTGACGCGTGTGCAGCAGGCACTTATTTTAACAAAACACGTGATGCACATGGTTCACATGACGCAACAAACACATATTTTGAAAACACAAGAAACACACATGACACTCCGAAAAACTTATTTTGAATTTGCGCCCCTCGGATGAGCAGTCAAAAGCCGCAACTGCCCCTAACCCCACACCTAACCCCAACGTCACACAAGTCAAGGCAAATCGTACAAAAACTTACGAATGTGGTCGTATGAATTAAGTAAGGAATAATTGACGACAGGCTGTTGAATTATAAGAAAATAATCGGAGTGCCGTTACATCGTGGGTGTGCATTATTTTCTTATAATTCAAAGGACCGGAGTCAATAATTCGGCTTATACTGTACGGTTACCAAAAATATTGCTCTGGTGCCTATTTTAAAGACATTTTAAAGGTTGGCTGTGCGGTTATTGAAAAATAATCAACACCCATGGAATATTTCTAAACCAATCAGAATAAAGCATACCGTGGTATAATATGAATTAGCCAATTCGTAAAATATGTACAAATTCTCGTAAGATAGCATTGTCCACTCCCATAGTACCCAGAAACCTAAAAGAACACACATGACTTTCTTACTTAGTATTTTTGTCTTGTTTTCAGTAGAAAAAAAAAGAAATCTTATTTCACAATTTTTTTTCTCACCCCATTGGCAGTTAATTTTGCTTGTTTTAAGGACAATTTCACTTAAATTGTATATTATTTGTCTTAAAACTAGACATCTTAATTTAAGAATTTTTAGATATTTCTACTGAAAACAAGACAAAAATACTAAGTAAGAAAGTCATTTTTTGCAGTGCACTTGTTAAAAATCTACATTTGGGTTCTGAAGAACAGAAAAAAGACATAAACTTAAAATAAAATAATTGCAATTGTAAGTTTGACTCGCATTTAAGTTTGTCAAAAAATCTTGATAGTTATTAACTTTTATTTTTATAAATGCACTTCTTGTGAACATTTTGACAGTGAAAATGATTTAATTTATATTCAGCAGTGTATTCCAGTAAAACATGAAGGACCACTCAGAAAATCTTTGTGTCTTTGCCTCTTTCAAGGCTTCTGCTCTTAAAGGTTCAATATTGCTCTTTTACTTCATCTGAGTCACTGTACAATGAAAGCGCTTAAAGAACGCAAAAGAAACATCCGTCCGGATACACTCGGCCCCTCTCAAAATTAGATTGTACTTTGGGTGTAATTGTGGAATAAGCACTTTGTTTCACTAAACAATGAATAAATAAGGACCTTGAGCTCTATCTCCACCCAGATTCACCCGCCCCACTCCTTTCAATCAGCCATTCCCTCCTTCTCTCTCTCTTTCTCCATATCACCTGTCTCGGCCTGTATCTCAAACCGAGAGTTATGAAGGCACACGCTCTCATGGCAAGGTCACTCTCCCTATCTCTCTCTTTCTTTCTCTCTCCTCTTTTTGTTCGTCGGTGGCGTCCGGCTGGAAAAGGGTTAAGGCAGGAATGGATTTAATTATGGAATGAATGGAATCACAATGCGCCCGCAGCAAGTTTGTTCCTCCTTATTTATTAAAGCCGCTGATGGTCCAGGTTTGATGAGCCACTCCGGGCGTAATTGAGTCATCACATTGAGAGGCTTCCACGCATTCAGAGAGGTTTATCAGCCCCAAACAGACCTGATTACTGGCAATTACACTCTGATCTAGGATGGTGCTGCTGGGGGGAGGAGGGATAACTTCTGTGTTTATAGTTTACCCCAGGAATAATTTCCACATTCATTTCACATGCTGAGTGTTTTTTTTCTTCTGTGGTGGCGTAATAAAGCGCAAAGAGACAGAGAGCGTTTTACTTGCTTTTCCTCCGGTGCTGAATCTCTTTACTGTAATGGGGAGGAAAAGACGAAAGGAAATGATCGTAATTGAATGCGAATCGGAAGGGCGGTTTGGGTTTTGTTGATGCGCTCTTTGTAATAGAAAAGCATAGAAAGGTGTGCAGAAATCTGCCAAAAACTGTGTGATCTGGACTCGGTGGGGTTTCAATGATAATACCCAATTAATACTTTGTTTACTAATATTGTTTACTTTAATAAAAACTGGGTAACGCCTTACAATAAGGTTGTATTTGCTAATGCACTAGCTTACATGAACTAACAACAACACAGCATTTATTAATGTTCGTTTTTTTTTATCAAAAGTTGCATTAGTGCACTAACATGAACAAATGTATTGGTATTAACTAACATTAACAAAGATCATGTTAGTTCATGTAAGCTAATGCATTTAACAAATACAACCTTATCGTGAAGTGTTACCTGTTTAATGGACATCAAAAATTTTGTCTAAACAAAATTAATAACATCCAAAACGAAACACGAAAAAGCCAAAAGGTTCAACACTCTCAAAAAACAATTCAGGGGATCTGTTGCCTTTACTTAATTTAATGCATTGGTGCAAGTATAAAACTCTTAATTATTGATTTAATGAAAATTTTAGGGCGGTTTCCCAGACAGGGCTTATCCTAGTCCAAGGTTTAAATGCATGTTTGAGCGGTCCTACTTTTTTATTTTTAAACACCTTGTACTGACATATCTTAACATAATATCAGTGTCATTGTTTTGTCTCACGATGAACACCTGTATTGTTGTTTTGTAAAGTTGACTTAAATGACTTAAATGTCATAATATAACTGGCCTAGTCCTGAATTAATCTAAACCCTGCCCGGAAAACCACCCCTTTAAAGGTACAGTGTGTAATTTTTAGAAGGATTTCTTCACAGAAATGCAAAATAATATACAAAACTATATTATCAGGGGTGTATAAAGACCTTATATAATGAACCGTTATGTTTTTATTACCTTAGAATGAGACCTTTTTATCTTCATACACTGAGGGTCCCCTTACATGGAAGTCGCCATTTTGTGCCGCCATGTTTCTACAAAAGCCCTTAACGTACAAACTTTTTTTACTAAGTTGTCTCCGATGATGACATGTTTGTCCGGTGGCGGCTACCGTAGTTTCTCTATGTTTTTCAAATGCGAGAGGTGAGCAGTGGACTAAGCCGTTGGTTGCAATTCGCAACCTCACCACTAGATGCCGCTAAAGTTTACACACTGCACCTTTAAGTTAATTTAATTAATTAATTAATTTATTTATTTATATTTAAAGGGACACTTTACTTTTTTGGAAAATGTGCTCATTTTCAGGCGCTTTGTAAAATTGCACTTGCTGCACACATGTTACACACATGAGAGTTATCGGCCATATCGGCCTAATAAATTGCAACAATCAATTTTACGCCGTTCTCAGTATACGGTGTGACTACAGAAGAGTCCAGTTTTAAATGGGACAAATATCGAAACTCTTTGGGTATTTTTGAGCATTATGCTAATGGTCTAATCAGATTCAATGAATTATGCTAAGCTATGCTAAAAGTGCTAGCGCCAGACCCGGAGATCAACTAGGGATTCTAAAACGGTAAAAATCAAATGTTTACTGCTGGAAAATGAGCATATTTTCAAAAAAGTGGAGTGTCCCTTTAAGTTGTAGTAATTCAATGTAATTAGTTTGATAACTTAATTTTTTCAAGTTCAGGTTTCAGGTTCCCAGCAGCCTTTAATGGGACTTGAAACTGTGAGTAAATGTGACTTTATAATGTTACCATTGTGCTGAAGAGTAAAGCGTTTGCTCAAGTTGAGAACAGACTCACCGAGCATTATCTTACATGCTATTTCAATCAGAAGGCATTTTGCGAAAAGTGCTAAGACTGTTTATCTTCTGCAACCTTTTGCAAAAGTGTTGTTAATTAAAAAATGTTTTTAGTACTCTTGTGTAAACCAGTGTCTATGATTGAATCAAATTTTAAATAATGTGAAAAAACATCGTGGAACAATTTAATTTTTATGAATATATTTAAGTATATCCAACTCAATATAGTTAGTTATTAGTCATCTTAACTCGAAAAAATGATGCAAACTGTTTCGTTAATTATTATTATTTTTTTTGTTTAAGCAATATTTTTTAAAGTGAATGACAATAAACATATAGATCATAACAAATCTGCATGTTTACAACCAAGGCTTTTCCCCTAAAAACGAAGAGAGAGAGAGAGAGAGAGATTAACAGAGTGCCACAAGATTAGATGGGCCGAGGTAGTGTGTGTGTGTGTGTGTGTGTGTGTGTGTGTGTGTGTGTGTGTGTGTGTGTGTGTGTGTGTGTGTGTGTGTGTGTGTGTGTGTGTGTGTGTGTTTGTGTGTGTGTAAAAGGCAGATTTCAGTCTTCATAGTTCATGCCAGAGATTTGAAACTGTGAAATCTGAGAACTCAAAAGCTGCTATTTTAACTTGTATTTGGTATATAAGGCCGTGTTGTCTTTCTAGGGCAAGTATAATTAGTTTCAGTATAATTACCTTAAAGTGCATCATGTGTCCCGAGGTCTAATGTGGGAGGAACTTCAAAGATACAACAGTTTAAAGCATTTCTCATCTGATAAATTAGTCTAGAAATCTGGCAGACAACATGAATTATAAAAATTATGTTGAAAAAGCTTTCACAGAGATCCAACATTGAGACTCACGCAGAACACTGTACAAAAGTGACCGAATGAAAAACTGAAAAACAAATAAATAAAGTACAACAGAAATTAGATTCAAGTTTTATTGAATAGCTAAATGTAGTTTTACTTTAAGACTTATTGTAAAGCAAAACTTATTTTATTAAACACAAAAAAAGTATTTTTGTCGAAACTGGTAACATTTACAATTAAGGCTGACGCCATATACTGTAGGCAGATTTTCAAAAAGCTATTAAGCAAATTGAGTATGCTAACAACTGCATAGCCTTTGACTTGTAAATTCAAGATTTGGGACAAGGCAAACACGTCGCCTTCTCTTAATGTGGTCTTGAGAAACATAAAAGAGGAGCTGAAAACAATACGAGACGGCCAGGTGCTTGCGGTGAACTTCCAGGCCGTCCCCTGTTATCGGCACACATGATCCGGGCCATTGTTTCAGACCGGGAAGGTGTCTCAATAGCGAGGATGCATGAGTACTACCAGGTGGTCAGCAATTTGTCGAAGCCGTGGCTACCATTGGAGCTAAATCCTGGAGCACAAAAGCCAGGTCTCCAGGCTCCGAAGCCTTTGGGTTGAAAAAACAAAACCGAAAGTGGGGGAAAGTACATGATGGGAGGGTTTGAAAAAAGAAGACCCTTTAAACTCCTGATTTCTAATAAGATTGCGTCGAAATGAACAGCCCGTGTGGCAGCTGTACTTTTCCCAGGGTTAATTACCTTTCACTGCACTTGCCTAATGAGTCAGCTGTTCGTGTCATTAAACAACTCCACTTCACCATAGATTCTTCATCCTCCACAAACACTATCATCCCGCCTGTTTGTTCACTCCTTACAGCCAGGGGGTAAGATGGAGAGATAGATAGAGAGTGACAGAAAGATTCCCCTTTATGACATATGGAAAGTGATCCTAACCCTAAAACAATCTGCCAGCGCAAGTGATGTTAAATTGCACTTGAAGTTTTTTCGTTTTACTGGCAAAGAAGAAAGAAAGATTTGGGAAAACACTTTGTATCAAACAAACTTTTTCAGTTTGCCAGCAATGTCGAACTACTCTAATCTAAACTTTTAATTGCAAATATGAAAAACTTGAATATATGTTTATATAAAATGATTAACTCATTCCCCGCCAGCCATTTTTCGAAAAGTTGCCCGCCAGCATTTTTTGTGATTTTCACAAAATGCCTTCCAGGAAAAATTTCTTCTAAAAATATATAAACATCTGCTTATAAACTCCTTATATGTGCATTTTTCTTTAAAAATATATTTTTAGCAAAAATCTGAAATAATAGCATTTTTGTGATTCAGAACGATTATCAAAACATACAGACTTTAAAATTTGTAAATAATGTTTTGGCTTCAGTTTTTTCATAAATTGGGTAGATTGGTCTATCTAGTGGATAATCGTGGTATTTCAGATTACAAAAAATTCATCAGGAACATGTTTTTTATGCAAATATTTTCTCTTAATTGACGAGATAACTCCCCGTGCCCCGTGAACTCTGTTGTTGTACAAAGATTAATCTACAAATCTACTAATTTAATGTCGAGACTGTCACATCACCAATTTTTAAACAGCGAAGGTTAACTGCACATTATCGTACTTGGGAATAATTACGATGTTTAAATTCATTCGATAGGAGTCCGCGACAGCGCTCAGGTGCTGATGACGTCTGCGACTGCGCTGTTGCGTCTGCAGCATCTGCAGTGCCAGCCGCCTAATTAAAGTAACGTGTAACTGCTGGAAATCTCAGAAAAGTGACAAGGATGCAACACAGAAATGATAATATTGTGCATACTAAACAGATAAAAAGACAAGTAAGAGAATAATGGACACTTCTTTGATTTGGAGGTTGCCTGCAAAATCCATTCGGCTCCAAAAACTGAGGGGGCAGTTTGAACGGGCATGATACCTCTGACTATTTAGATTTATGAATAATTTGGAGGGCCTCGAGCAGAAAAAAATATCTAAGCAGTATGTTTTTTGGCGTTTTTTTTTTCTTAAAGTTACCTTAATCATAATAAATAATGTTTCATAAAATATATAAAAAACTTAAAGCTGCAATCTGTAACTTTTTAAGTTTAGCTAGCTATTAAGCAAGTACATTAAAAAAATCAGTGTTTAAAAGTGTCTCTTTGACTCTCTTCCCTTAGTTCTCAAACTTGGGGACGGGTCCCTCTTGGGGAAGGGGGTGAGATGTTGCCCCAGTTTTATGACATTTACAAATAAAAATTAAATTATCATAAATTCTGTGTAGTCAAACTTCAGAAAAATATAGCTTTTGTAATTGTTTTATGTCATGAAATGTCTTTGGGGTCCAAAAAAGGAATGCACCCTACACAAGGAGGGCGGACGCCGAAAAGTTTAAGAACCACTGGCTTACAGTAATGATTTGCATAATGATTTATATTTGCATATGATTTATAATTTAAATACGATTTCTCCTAGACTATCTTACGGCAAGTCATGTTATTATCAAAAAAAAAATTATTCATTTTTTTTGTGTTATTGACACGATTTTCGGCGTTTTTCGTGTTACTGGAGCACAAATGTCTTTTCCGTGCCACCCAACACGAATTTCTATAAATGTTTTTTGTGTCTGTGCCATGACTTTCTTTATCGTGTCATTTTATATATTTTTTCTCATCGTTTTTTTTACTATTTTTAAATCAGTGTTGCTTGGGGTTAGGGTGAGATTCGGGGTTTGCGTTAGAGTGTAATTTTATGCATTAGTTTCTACATGTTTTCGTCCGCTTTTAAAACTATTCTGCCTGTCGCAGAAATTGATTCTAACCCAAACCCCAAGCAACAATGGTAAAAAAAATAGGAAAAGACAATGAGAAAACAAAATATAAAATGACACGATAAAGAAAGTCGTGGCACAGACACGAAAAAACATTTATAGAAATTTGTGCTGTGTTGCACGAAAAAGACATCCGTGCTCCAGTGGCACGAAAAACAGCGGAAAATCGTGTGAGCAACACGAAAACATTAATAAAAAATTTTCGTGACTATAACACAAATTTCCGTGAGACAGGGTTGGATTTCTAAGCAAATGTCAGTTTGACGTCGATTGACTTCAACCCATGTACAGTACAGACAAGTATATAAAGTAACCTGCAATTTACTGTATGTTTCAAACAGAGATGGTGATAGAGAGGCGACTGCAACTTTAACTAAATGTTCCTTTAACTCGAGCATCGAGTAAAAGCATCGCAAAGTCATAAGGTTGAATCCAAGGGAACATACAGTACGTTATCATAAATAATGCATTGACAGCACTGTAAGTCACTTTGGTTAAAAGCATATGCTAAATGCATATGTAACATAACATAATATACTAATATACATTATAATTATTATTATTAATTCATTATTTAATTTAAATAGATATGTGGTATTTGAGTGTGATAGGGTTGTGGTGGGTAAGACAAGCAAGCATTAGAAACACAAATCGTCAACAATTTACTTCATAAAAAAGTAAACCTCTGATCAAACAAACTCAATAAACTCAATACAAAGTGAAACACGCAGGTCTATAATGAAGTGGAAAGTCCTCTCAGGCTTTGAAAGCTCACAGTTCTCTGTTTCAGCACATATCTCTGTGTGTTGTCATCATTTCAGGAAGACACGGCAGCACAGGCGGCTCGGGGAGTTTTAAGTGATTTTTGCCAGTGTGTGGTGAAATCCCCCGGCCACCTGGATTACAAACTCTGGTCCTTTAACTCATGCCAGTCTAAATCCATGTTAACTCGGATTTACCTCTGGCATAGGAAGTCCCAGTCCGAATAAAGCTTTGTTTGGAAAGTGTTGCTAAGTATTTTAAGCATTAAAAAGAGCGGCGAGTGGGGAAATGTGATTGAACTGAAAAGTCCAATAGGGCCGAGGGTGGGAGATGATGGATTTATTATTATGTATCATTCTGTAATCCTCTAATAACTTGAATGGAGGCATAAACAATTTCAACATAAACTTGCTTTAGTAAGCCGCGGACAATATTGTGATACTATTGTTTGACACTGTGTCTTAAACATGAAGACCAATATGCAAACCAATATAACTACTGGGTATATAAGTGTATAACTCCATGACACAGATACACAAACACACATGCACACAGATGGACAATGAGGTAACATTTCTTTCTTGAAAGATCAGAAAAGTCACGATATGAGTTTAAAACATGCTTGCCAGATCAACAGATGAAACTTCAATACGATTATATACATTAATAAAATGAAAAATATTAATAAAAATAATAAACTCCAGGATTTAATAAAGAAAGATGGACACTGAGCAGGAAAACTTACATATCAAACTTTGAAAATATTTACATTCACCATAATGTAATTGCTTGCAGATATTCAGATGTTTGCTGTGTTTCCCAAATAATGATTATAAAATCTTTAAGGATTATGCAAAACTTTTAGGACTTTTTATTATTAACATATAATGAATAATATTATTTTATAATTAATAATAATATACATTTACGCATTTGGCAGACACGTTTATCCAAAGCGACTTACAGTGGATCACAAGATGTATATTTTTTATCAGTATGTGTGTTTGAACCCATGACTTTTTGCGCTGCTAATGCTATGCGCTAAGCTACACAGGACCAGAAACAATACAATAAATAATTATACAATAAATATAATTAATTATATATTATAATATACAAGCAAAATAAATTATCAATTTTAAATTTGAATTATAAGCACAGAATAAACTTTACTTTTAGAGAAACTGTGAATATGATGGATGTTTTCAATTGAACAATATTTAACTTTTTAGTTAAATGTTTACATGCATCTAAATGACTGTAAAGAAATAAAACCAGTTTACAGTTCACAAGTCCACCGCACCAGTCAAAGCAAACCACACACAGAAGTTTATGACTGATAACTTCTTTTCAGTTTTCAATGCAATGAAGTTTCAAACTATATAAGTAAGGTACCCATACAAACATCCATGCTTGCCTAACCAAAACCTCTTAATGAACACATTTCAGAGCAAAACACAAAAACAAGTAAAGAATAACACACTAACCATCATCTGAGCATCTCTCCTCACACACATGACTCTGTAAATGACATCTTTACACAACCTCTGCTCTCATCTCCATCTATTTTATAGATCAAACCCTTCATTCAGCCAATCCTCCTTCTCACCCTCATCATCTCTCTCTTAAACCAGCAGACAGATATAAACACGGTCAGCGGGGCAGTGAAGGACCACCTGACTTACCACGTCCACGCAAGCTTTTCACAGCGACATGAAAGGTGTTGTTAGTGAAGAGTAAAGGAGGTGGGGTCGGGTTAGCGATGCGTGTTGCTGTTGTGTCACGTGCCGAGAGGGGAAACCGAGGGCTTTGGCTTTCTTTCCACCCCTTATCCCCCCTTCAAGCCTTTGTGTCACTCATTTTACGACCAATCTCATTAGGCGGCGACGAACAACGGGCTGAACTATTTTCTGAATAAATAAACCACATGGTGACCCTCAAGGTATAACTTCTGTCTAATCTCATAAAAGATGGCTTGCATGGGAAAAGGGCGTTCCACCAAAGGTCAAAAAAATAAAATGGATTGCTTAGATAGGAAGATTTGAAGTACTGTCTACACTATGAATATTTAGTTATTTAATCTAATAAATGGTTGGTTGAAAGA
The DNA here is from genome assembly GCF_027580225.2 of Misgurnus anguillicaudatus. NCBI lineage: Eukaryota > Metazoa > Chordata > Actinopteri > Cypriniformes > Cobitidae > Misgurnus > Misgurnus anguillicaudatus. The sequence continues at coordinate 29,091,394 of NC_073361.2, read as the reverse complement.
CAATACTTCTGGGAAGTTGCTATGCACATTTTTTTATAATTGAAGTTTCGTTGCAAAACGAGATAATTTTTCAGAAATCTTGTTTTTTGGTTGTGCATTCCAATTAATATCAATTCAACTGCAGTTAATTTGTTTTGATTTAAACCTTCATAACTTAAAAAATACAGCTAAGTAGCCCCATAAAACAAAATAATAACATGATAACATAATAATAAACATTTCTGACACAATGTTAAAAACGGAGTTATTTCGTTTTGCAACAAAACTCTTCAATTGTAAATGAGTTTGTAATTAAGAGTATGTCATAGCTAACCATTTGAAATGAACTAGTTAATATGATTAAACTGGTAAATAATAAATATTGACCAGTTAAAGGCACTTATATTTAAATACGTAATAATATCTATGCAATTTTCTATAAATCCCCCAAAATTTTAAGTCTATAGAAATATTTTAATAAATAATAATAATTATATATTGAAATAATTCAAATCCATAATATAATAAAATAAATGATAAATAAAATAATAATAAAAGTAAAAATATATCAAAATATTTTATATAAAAAAATGTATAATAGGTAAACACAAATGTTTATAATTTTTTTTTATAAATAATCTCCATTAAATACTTAACATACTTCATACTTAATGAAAATCTTGTCCGTACTATTTTTATTCAAAACGCAAAAAATAAAAGCTGTTGTATTCTTTGCATCCCTGTGTTGTATCATTGTATTATTTTAGAGTTTTAGCAAATTGATAAAACCTGATACTGTGATAAAAACCATTAGCAGTATCACTCTTCAGACAACAAGAAAGATGTTTAAAAACGGGCCTGACGTTAGGTGAGATCAGACGGCCGATCTGTTCGCTTCATTGTATATAATAGTCTATCTGCTTCATAATTCCATGTAAAATGCATTAAGGTGGCACTCAGAGCAGTGGCAGCTGTCCATAATCAGCAGGGACGTGTCTATTGGCTAACTTGACCCATGTCAGGAGACAAAACAAACACACACAGACGCACACACACAAGCACTAACAAAAAATAAAAAGATTTCAAAAGCCCAGGACTTGCTGTGCGAGGTCACTGGAGATTTTCCAGACAAATGCAATTCGGAGGGGTGCATGTGTGTGTGTGTGGTGAAGGGGTGGCGGATGGTGCGGTTAGGAGAGGGGGGGTCTGTTTCGGGGGGGTGGTTGAAGAATAAAAAAGGACAGGCTTCGAATCTCATTTTACCAGACCGCACACAATCTGGGCTCCCACTGAACTATCTCTGCCTGACCGCTTTCTATTTATCCCTTATCAGTGTTTACCAACCGCTACTTCGCTTTCATTCAAACTGTGAGGCTGTTCTCCTGCTATCAGTCAGCAACTGACATCATGGAACGGCCTCAAAGGCGAGAGGACGGGATCAAAACTGAACCAAAGCTGTTTAAACAATACAACAGAGGAAATAAATTCATAAATCCTAATTCTTCCCGGCCCACAAGGGTACAGACAGATCCTTTATAGTTAGGCCAACAAACACACACACACGATGCCAACGAGGTAACTCTGCTATCAAGGTAGATGCTGCAATGTATTCGGATAGAAAGAAAGTCTTATAAAGGACCGTGTCATTTTAATTACACAACGTGGCACTTTGCCTTTATATGTCAAGTTGTCATATTTTTGGTTACAAACTGATCTTAAAGCCAGAATTGTTTAAAAAGTAATGGTGCTTAAAAAGTGCTTCACAGAAGTATTCAATTTATTTATTTTATATCATTTTATCTTCTTTTACTTTGGATGTTACCATTCAGCCAAGAATGGTTCTTCTATAGCACCTTTATTTTTAAGAGTGTACATCTTGAATCACATTTGGTGATCTCCTCCACATCACAAGTTATACATCACTTAAACAAGCAACAAACCAATGAGATTTTTCCGCAACCGAATTCCGTCTCCAAACTTCATTTATCCCATTTGTGATGTTGTTTAGGCATTAATTTTAATTTAGCTTTCTAAAAAGCATTTTTCGGTTAATTACGAATGTAATTCTGAAGTCACGGCATCAAACGTTCGCCGTTTCAAGTCTGTAAAAATCAAACGTTGCTCTATTGTGCGCAATCTTCCTGCCATGGTGCTGATTTCACTTGTGTTTCCCGAAAAAACACACGCAGACACGCACAGAGCTTCAGCTCTGTTTTCCTGGACTACTGTTCAAAAGTTAAGTAATTAATTACATTCAGACCATCACCAGCTGCTCCGCGGCAGATGGAACATTTTTAAAACCTTGTTGAATTAAACCCACAAAATTCATTTGCCTGGATTAACCAAGTGAAGTTTGTTCACGGACGTGTTTGTGGAAGGGGGGCCGAGAAAAACAACAGGTAACAAGATGCAACACAATTACAAGATGAACGCTTTGTTCCATGTCTCCGGATTTATTGGGTATTTCGTGGATTTAATTACTCAGATTGTTGGTTAATGCACTGATGCAATAAAGTTGCATCTGAATGTTTGGTAATATTCGCTCGTGTGCCTCTACAGAATGAGTCGCATCTTTTTGTTTCTAAGAACTGAATGGGGGTGAAAGAGGAGGTTAAAGGTCATGAAGGTTAAAGTAGATCCCATATGACCTTCAGCATCTGTCAGAGTTGAAAGGCAGAGATCATCGCTGAGGTCTGAGTTTCTTCAGGACTGAAACAGCACCATGGACAGTTCCTCATGTTCTCATACTGGAGGCTAAAGTTTCAATGGCAACATTGATATATATAGCAATAAAAGTGTAAAAAATATCTTTAAAACATGCAATTATGTTTAAAACATGCAATAAAAGTGTAAAAAATATATTTAAAACATGCAACAACAACTAGTTAAATAAAAGCATTGATTAAATATTGCAGGCTTATAGAGGAACTTTTTATATTAACAGTACTTGCAGGTTTTTTTTCTTTTTAAAGAAAATTTTATTTTCTTATATATAATAACGCTATATATTAAAAGTATCAATGTATGTCTTGATGGTGCTTTAGTTTCAATATATATATATTAAACAACATACAAGGAAAATGTATTGTTTGACTATTACATTATTTTTAAATTACTTATATATATATACAATTTTGTTTAATAACGAAGTGTTACATAGAAACAATATATTAAGCAAAAGTATATGTGAAATAATTATCTGCTTTCAGGAAACAAAGTATGTTTACGTGAAACGTTCACGGTGATAAACTTAAGTCATATATATATATATTATGGCCTGAAACATTCATCATCCAAGTTATTGGATGTGTTTGTTAAAAAAAGTACAAATAAAAATTTCACCTGTTGACAATGACCCCATCAGCAGATGTCAATCAAAACTAACAGCCTTATGAAACACCATTTAGTTCAACTACACCGCGATGATTTAGAAACATCGAAAAGTCAGAAATCAATGTTACGATGTTAAAATCAATCTTTTCCCATCGTCAAATCCCATAAACAAAGACGTGAGCTTAAATTTCATCAAAACCAAACAGAAACCGAACGCAAGCAGTCGACTGAAGGCAGAAAGTTTGAGATGAAAGATCAGAAGAGCTTCTGTGTGCTCAGCTGCTCCACCACAACCACAAACAACCTGAGCAAGCGTTGTGCCAACACGGCCAAGAGCCATTTAAACTCAGCACCACACGCATAGGGACTTTATTTGGGTAGATGACATCTAAAGCTATTAGTGTGATTAAAAAACAGATCATTTTAAAGAAACCATGTTTAATAATCTACTCTAGAGAGGTTTTAAATGCAACAAAACTCACTTTTGCCACATAGATAATAAAGCTAAAAAATAAACAATACGGCAAACTTTGAGAAAAAATTATTTGGTAATTTTTTGTGAAATTAATGTTTTAAATAAAGCATACACATTTTTAAGAGCAATGCACAATATATAAATATATTAAATTCACATGCATATTATATAAATGATTATAAATTGATATTTTATCCAAACTTTTTTTGTATTGATCTGTCAACGCTTCCACACCTCCTCAACTTACACAGCTCGATTTGATACCCAAACGCAAGCATACAAGGCAACAGCTAGCGTCAATCACAAAAAACAACCTCAGAAAGCAACCTACTTGACAGATGCTGAAAGTTAGCAGTGATTCTGCGCTCCCGCTAGGCTGATGCTCTAACGCTGGAGCCGGTGGCTTTTGAAAGGTAGTCCCCAGGAATATGACACACAATGTCTGTGACAGCCCGGAGATAATCAACTGCGTTCTGCTTTCTGCTAAGTCACACCTCTCTATTCAAAAGCTCTCAATATTATTAACATTTGCACTTCAAAAGCAGCCCCTCAACACACACACACACACACACACACACACACACAATTCACTCCACACCCACATCCGCAAAACATAAAAACCGGCACACACGGGGGGAGGAAGAAAAAGCTTTTGTCATTCTGCACATGCACAAGACAATTTATCCCTCTTTTTCCCGCATGTGCATGCATGTGCGTGCATTTGCATGCTTGCGTGGACTAGTTTTCGTTTATAAGGGGAAAAAAAACTTTCACTCGTATATTGTTGTCATGGATGTTTGGGCATATGCCCTTCCGAACGACATCCACCCCCCCTCTCCAAACCCAGCCCACTCCACCCACAATCTCTCTCTCTCCTCCCCCCATATCAGTTACCATGCAAATGAGATGGAATGTCAGCCTTCAGTAGCAGATGGTCAGAGATGATAACAATGGCTCAACAGACCAGTCCCAATGTCTGCCACTTTATTGCTACGGAAACAACAAGCAGAAGTATATGTAATGAGAGGTCGGCCCGCTGGATCTTTTTATTTGCACCGCATGCCCTGTTTGCAACTCATATTACGCCATTTTTCCTGTTTATTTTGTATTGTAAGAGGAGGTTGCGTGCTGGGTTTTAAAGTGTTGACCTCAGAGCGGGGCTCTGAAAATGAAGTGTTTTGCAGTTTGATGTGATTTTGGTGAAACTGAATCAATTTATCAGATGCCGAAGAGTTAAATTATATTGTTTTATCTTAATCAAATCTAATATATGTTGAGACACGCAATTGTGATGTCTGTTTATTTTGTCTTTAGTAGTTTACTACTTTACTTACTAGTAGTTTTGACTTGGTCTAGGGTTGTGAAACTTTGCATTTGTAAAAAGAGAATATAATGAACGGGATAATATTGCTACACTGTCAGAAAAATGTCAAAATAATGGCCCCTAGCTGTCACTGGGGTGGTACCCCCTTTTAAAAAAGTACACCTTTGCATTAAAAAAAGTTCTTATTAGTACCTCTGAGGTACTTTTTGGTACCAAATGTATATATTAATGGTACAAATTAGGACTTTTTAATAAGCATACTGCCCCATTGACAGCTCGGGACCATTTTTTGACCATTTTTGACCCTGGAGTCTTAAGGGTCGGTTTTTGACATTCTGAATGTATGGTCTGTTAGGACAGGACAATATTTATCTGAGATGCAACTATTTGAAAATCTGGAAAAATTTTGAGAAAATCGCCTTTAAAGTTGTCCAAATGAAGTCCTTAGCAACATATATTACTAATGATAAATATATTTATGATATATTTACAGTAAGAAAAACAAAATATCTCAGTTGAACATGAACTTTATTTAATATCCTAATGATGTTTGGCATAAAAAATCGATAATTTTAACCCATACAATGTATTGATGGCTATTGCTACAAAGAAACGCGTGCAACTAAGACTGGTTTGTGGTCCAGGGTCACATATTTTTTGACAGTGTAGAAAAACACATTGATAAGTTTAGCAATTGAAATCTCTACTACAAAATCATAATCACAAAGTGTTGACATTTTAAAAATTGTCCCCAATGACAAACTAAGACTTGTTTAACCTGTGAAGACCCGTAAGATAACGTAAAAAAGAAACAAATTCTAAAAACATATTTTATATTTATGAAGACAAAACTATGATGGTAAAACCATTCTATTAATTTTAATTAATTGTATTGATTTCTATTAATATGCACATTCACTAATATAGATAAGAAATAAGTTGCAGCAAAAATAAAAACACCACTTTCAAAACATAAAACTACAACATTTATAACCTAAACTTTTCAAAATAAGTAGTAGTTTCTCAAGAAGTATATCCACCGGCTTAAAAGTGGATGTTAGTGATTTGATGCATTTCCAAGACTTTCGTTTCAATATCCAGCCGGTAGAAAACAGTGTAGTGGGAGCACGCATAAAACATGATTTAGACAGTTAATATTTACTACACCTATGTATGAACCAGTGTGAGGTTGAAATTAAGAAGTGGCTTGATATATGAAGATATATTCAATAATTTTGTGTTGTTGATCGGAGGTGACGGGTCTTCAATGCGCAAATATAAAAGCACAGAGACATACCAGTATCTTTACAATGGAAAAGTCAGTCGAGTGTTTGTACATGGAATTTACCAAGACTTCGTGCTTTTAACTTTTTAGGGGATGGTTTAAAATGTCACAACTGTCCCTCTGGTGTAAAGTTTTTTTTAAAGCGTAATTTAACACCTGGTCAGAGCCTGACTCCACCCACTGGCAATGTTTGAAAAATGCAGATCCTAACAGAGATAAAGGGGACGAATTAAGGTCGTACCAAGTGTGTGGTGAGATCGTAACAAGGGCGTGGTGAGCTTGAACCTGCTTACGTCACGAGGTATTTTTTGGACCCAACATCCAACAGGAAAATTCAACTGCAGTAGCCACCGTTCAACCTGAAGAGGGCAGCACTCAGACATTTTTACATCATATATTGTAGCATTGAAACACTTTATACCCAAATGACAAAAAACTTACTGAAATCAATGAACAGCACTAATAAAGGACCAATCTTACAGATCATTAACTAAAAAAAGTTGGTTTAGGGTTTAGTTACTCTTTAAACGGTAATTTTTAATGGACACGTCAGCAGTATCTTTCTTATTCAACACATTGTAAGATATTTGAACAAACCATAATAAACATATTAAACTACTACATGTATTGAGAATTGTTTTCGTTTTATGAAAATATTATTACATCGCTTCTTACGCAGGTGGAGACATGAGCTTATAAAATTATTTGCTTACTTTTTAAACTATTTGCTTTTTGATTTAAAACATAACAAAAGTAAGCGCAAATACATTACAAACTATTATAAACATTAACTAAGCAGATTATGTTGTATATATTCTGTACTGTAATAGCATTTTGTAATAATATATAGTAGCAGAATAAATAAATCAGCATATTTTTATCAGCATAATATTAGTTGTTTTTAAACAATTATTGTATTTAATGTTTACTGGTAGTTTCTATGAAAGGTTTTACTGGATGAATTTTGTAAACACAGATCATGAGTGCATGTGCGCCACATACACATTCACCTCTTGTGCATGGGGTTAAAACAAATGTTTTGTAGAGATGTACTGCATTTGTATTAGCTATTATGGCAACCCTTAACTGCACAAATTATGTCGCTCTTCTTGGATTTCATTATAAACATTCAACAGCCAGTCAAAACGGCACACTTGTGTCCTTCACAATAAACTACCATACGCTTTAGTGGCTCACCGAAAGTCATAAACCGAAAAGCTCAAAGATGGCGGCACCCACATTTACGCCAAGAAACAGGTGGATAAATCCATAAGAAATATATTTATCACACACACTGTATAAAAGAGACACAAATGGCACCTGTTCCGACCCAAAATTATGCTGTTTGGAGACTCAGACAAGCACAACTAGTAATTAATTATATGAATGCTGAGGTAAAACTCCACCGGTACATCCCCTAAACAGGGTGTGACAAAAAAAACTAATCACAGTGATGTCACCGTACCCCTTCAACCCACTGACTTCTGTAAACACACACACGCGAGTGCACGTACACACCCGTCGACAAGAGCAAACAGTGAGTGAGCCTTTAACAAACAGAGGCCAGATTACAATGACAAAGAGCGCCACACTTCTGCGGGCGAGAAGAGGGTTCGGAGAGGGGGGGCATCCATGTCCAAGTCCTCCAAATGAGTGCAAGGGGCCCGAAACGCTCCCATCTGATGTGTTTCCTCATATGTGTGTGCAAATTACTGGCAAGTCCCCTGAACCCCCCTTTTCTCAATTCGGAGAAAGCTCATATCTGTTTTGTTCTTTTCTCCAGAGGATAACACGCAAGCACAATGTCCAGCGAGTTTCTCATCAGACGAGCGTGAATTTTGAGGAAGAGAAACAGAAGGGCGAGTCATTACAAAAGGTTTGGCCGTTGATCTTGTCGTAGATTTCATTTGAAAGTCTAATTCCGCGACTGCTTTCGGGAGGGCCGGCACTTCTGTAAGTGTGAGGGGGACAGATTGGTCGGACGTACTTACGACATAAAACGGCATGTTTCTTTCTTTCTTAATCTCCCGGGACACAAGTGAGGAGTTATCGGTACAAGCATCTCATTTAATGGAAAACCTGTCTCGGGTGTTCCTGAAGAGACGCGGCTGAGGAATTTGATTTAGAGCGTATTCGGGTCAAGATGTTGTAATGTGCCGAGACAGCTGGCGTAAGAAACAACATGACATACAAATAGGTATTTAAGGGGGATAAACTTTGTTACAACCGTCTTGATGAAGCGCAATCTCATTGGACATGCAACAAAGAAAATCCTTGAAATCGAATATACAAAGTAATACAGTATACTAGTTCATCGAGGACACAGAATCCAAAGCACCGGAAAGTGAATAAAAGTGCATTCTGGGTTTTCGATTTGGGGTTTTAGATTAAAAAAACAAAAATGCCACAATAGGTGTATATTAGTGGGAAAATTAGCACTAAAGTGGGCGAAATGAAATGACATGTCACACAGAGGTCCGCGTTTTTCAAAGAACACTGCATGTTTGGAGAAAATGTTTGATAGCGTTTATAAAAGTATCACACTGGGTCACACATAATGTCTAAAAGCTTTTTGCATTAGTCTGCCAATTATGTAAGCAAAGTTAAATGCATCTGGACCCTGTTGTTTATGTGCCTTTGTCAATCCTACACACACCGTGACGAACAACTCTATACTTTAGATAGAAATGCTTACAGTGCAGCCGTTCCTGCAGTATTTTAAAGACCCCCCTAAACACTTTGAGAGCTCAATTACAGTACTCCAATCCAGTGTCATGATAAATAAACCAGTGCTCTACACAACAACCCGCACATATTTCACGTAGCCCAGTAGCGCAGTAAAGCATTCGCCCAAAAAATAAACACGATTTACACACTGCACTTTATCTCACACTAAAAGCATGCAGACTCTTGAAAATAAAGGTTTGTAAAAGGTTCTGCATATGGCTGTATGGTTCCATAAAGAACCTTTAACATCCAAAAAACCTTTCTGTGGCACATGCACTTAAAACGTATACTACACTTCTTTTCAAATTTTCAGTCCTTATATTGCTGAAATTCATCATTTAATTAGTCAGTGTCAATTCTGTTACAGTCAACTCTGATACCAAGGTAGAGTAACAGTGTTGACAGTATGTAAGATAACTGACATTGATATAATCTCTCTCTCTCTCTCTCTCTCTCTCTCTCTCTCTCTCTCTCTCTCTCTCTCTCACACACACACACACACACACACACACACACACACACAAACATGACTATCAAAACACCTTGGAAAACAGTAACTTCCACCGCAGTTTTGCGAAATACATCTTTTCCAAATTGCCTGAAAAATTTCCCCTTTAGACCCTAAGGGGACATGAAGCAAAAATTAAATAAAGTTTAGTTTTGCGTGCGCACGTGAAACTATCGCGTTCTCAAATGAAACTATCGCGTGCTCACGTGAAACTAACCCATGCTCACATGAAACTATCGCGTTCTCACGTGAAACTAACGCGTGCTCACATGAAACTAACCCATGCTCACATGAAACCAGAGGCGTCATGCCCATTCAAAATGAGGGGGCACGTGCCCCCTTGGTTTTTTTGAGCCAATGGATTTTGCATCCAACCTCAAAATCAAATAAGCGTCCATTAATCTGTTATTTGACTTTTAATCTGTTTAATATGCACAATATTATACATTCTGTGCTGCATCCTTGTCACTTTTCGGATATTTTCGCCGTTTTGATAGTGTTTTGATCATGTTACATTACTTTTATTCTGGCGGCAGCTGGCGCTGCGGTCAGCGCAGTCGCAGGCGTCATCGGCGTCTGGGCGCGCTCACGAGCTCTCTGCTGTTGCTGGCTTGCTGCTGCATTTGGCTATCTGAGGAATTAAAACGTGTTAGAAACGCTCACAACATTTCCAAACCCCAGTACGGTAATGTGCAGTTAACCTCCTCTGTGTAGAAAATGTATGGTTTTATATGTGACCGTCTCAACGTTATATTAGTAGAGATTCATCTTCTTGGCACAACGCCAAAGTTCGCCAGAGTTCACACGGGCGCGGAATCTCACATGCTCACATATAAGGTAAAATTTAATGCAAAAATCCGTTCCTCTAATAATTTTATCTAAACATATTTTTTTAAATCATTATTGAAAATTAAAATCAATCACGTGGTTATAGCTTATGTCATTTTCGTTGTTTATATTCTTTATGGATTTAAAATTACATTAATTTTATATGATGCAGTTGTTGTGCAAAATGCATAATGACACAATTAAACAAGCCATTAAGACTTTTGAGTCTTTTGCATGAAAGCAGGGGTTTTCAGATTGTTAGAAATGTAAGTGCCATGGAAAAGACTAAAAAGCTCTATAATATTTTGTTTGATGTCTGTGTATGCACAAATTTTTGTGAGCTGTTGACACTATGCCCCCTTAAAAAAAATTGGTGCATGACGCCCCTGCATGAAACTATTGCGTGCTCACGTGAAACTTTCGCGCGCTCACTTGAAACTAAACTTTCGATTTTTTTTACTCCAAGGTCACCTTAGGGGCTCGGTAAACATCACCTCATGCAAGCGTAAAACCTTTTTTACGATATATTGGAGTTTTGCAAAATTGCCGCGCCTCCATTGGCCGTATTTTCAATTTGCAATGTCAAAATGCGCAATTTAAGGAGAAATGTACACGCGGCAATTTCAGAAAACTCCAATATATCGCAAAAAAGTTTTGACGCTTGCATGAGGTGATTTTTCAGGCAATTCAGAAAAGATGTATTTTGCAAAACTGCTATGGTAATTTGCATTTTCAGGTCACCTGCTGTACGCAAGTCACATAATCAATAAGCTTGTTCGAGTTCATACGACGCTGTGCAGACCGATCGGCGGCTGACTTGAAGCAGTGAATGCCGGTTAGTAATTTTGTCTGACTTGAGCTGGCGCTGCAGGCATGTGACTGTGACGTATGGTTTTAAAGTACCACGAGAGCGTTTCGAGAGTAGCCGGCTGGCTCAGCCCGCGCAGCCGCTCTGGAGAGTTGTGAGCTCTTCGTGATTGGTCGCCTCACTGATCACGTGCGTCTCAAGTTTAATCCAACCTTCAGTTCCACTAATAAACATTATAAATTCATGCTTTTATAACAGGTAAAACATGTTAATATGCATAAATATTTTCTTTTGTGTTGTGTAATAAAATAAAAAATGAAATTGGTATTTTAAAAATGTATGCTTGTTTCCCGTTATTTTCGGGCATACAGTATAAGCAGAAATTAAAATATTCTATATAAAATGTTTCTGGTTGCAACTTTTTCTTAAAAGGTTTGTTTTTAAAAAATTCACCATCTAATTTACTTCATTTTGCACTAAAAAAGAAACACGGCGCACACTTTTGTCGACAATAACGCAAAAGTTTTGTGCAAATCTGCAATGGAAACAGTAAAAAAATTGACACTGACTAATTTGGATAATATGAAATCATGATTTTTACCTATATAAGACAACTGTCTTGTGATCCATGACAATAAGCACCAAATTATTAAAATAATAAAAAAAATAAAAATAAAGACTTTGAACAACAAATGTAACTGCAATTATCAACGCTATCTCATAGCAATTCATACGAATTTTACGAGGTGGCAAATTCGTATAAATTTGTTGGACCACATTCGTACATTTTTGAATGATTTGATTTTGCCCCTGTGACTTTGTGGTTATGGGTTGGGTTTCATTATTGTGTTTTATGATAATCGTATGTTTTTTATAATTCACTTCATACAAAAAATACGAATTCTCGTGAGTTCAAGCTGGCAATCATATAATCGCCCATAGCTAACTTTCTGAAATATATCACACCCTTGTGCCATTTTGACGACAAACTCTGCCTATCCCAGGTGCAGTAAATTGTCTTAACAAGGCGCATAATAAGTGAAATAGACTCCATCTGTGTCCACTGATAGTGTGTCAAATGGTTTAAAAACACCTGTGAGAGGCTCACCTGTCCATGCTTGGTCTCTCAATCTATGATAGGGCATACTGAGCAATTTCTAATTATACAATATCAACCAATACCTGAAAAACAGCTTGATGGGATTAAAATACTTCACAGATCAACAGATGTGAGTCAAAATAACTATGAGTTGTCACCATACAAGCCTCTGAAACATGCAGGTGCAACTACACGTTCTCCAGAAATGTATGCAGCTTCCTGCTGTACACATTGTTAGCAAGGTGGTCTCCAGCATTGCCTGAAGTGATTATCGATGCTTTCCTAACTAGATCCCTCCATGGACCTGTGGGCAGAATAGCAGATGTGTGCACATGTTTGGGTAACAGAAATGCAATCCCAGTTTATCCACAGTCGCAGTGCCGAGAACTCCACGACCCGTTCTCTGCCCAAAATAACCACAATCACTTACACTTAGACACTTCATACAAACGTGGTACAGACTTACTTTAATTTAGGATTACATGAAATTAAGGGAAACTAAAAATATTGTTTAGGCTGTCAAGTGGCCTTTAGTTATGTTCCAAGGTTTTATTTTCTTAACAGATGTAGTTACCCATGCGGGTCCTTTTTGGAGCAGTTTTAAGATACTAGCAATACAAATAGCATTCTCTACATTAAACACACAGAGAATCACTGTTGATTGAAACTTCATTTGAATTGATATGATATAATGCATAATGAATACACTGCACATGCAATGAATTCTGGGATTGCATTCTCCACAAAGAGTACATGCACTCTAAACAATTTTTTTTTTTAAAGGGACAAACCCAGCTGTTAGGTCAAATAAACTAGAAAATTTTATATTTGACCCAACAATGGGTTAAAACAACCCAACATTGGTTAAATTACAACCCAATGGGTTGGGTTCATTATGATCTAATGCTGGTGCGATGCGTGCCCTGTGTATCCATCTGTTTTGCACCGATTGGTTGGTGTCGTATTTGTCCCGCCCCTCATCTACTGTGATTGGATGGCTGAGTGAAAAGTAATATTGCCGAGCCCAGCATTTTTCCCAAAGGTGAAAGTTTTTCGAACAGTGAAAATGCTGAATACTCGGCGCTCAGCAGGCTCTCACTGAATACTTTTTGTTTTGAGTCGGTTAAACATGACGATAGCAAATACTTTATGTTAAATCCTCAAACTTTAATCTTTGCTGTTGTTTGGAGTTAGTGTATTATATTTGGCATAATATAATTTCTGTAAGACCGAACAGCACTGAAATCGTACTACCGACCGAATCAAAACACCAAGTATTTAGACTCAGCCACGTGGAATAAATATCCAGTGCCTCGCTAGCTTTCGACAAAACATGCCACTCTTATAGCAAACAATTAAGTCATCTAAATTATGCGACGATTAAAATCTGGACAAACTCAAAGGCCTTGTGCCTACCAAAGAAGTGTAACACTAAAACCCCATTCACACAGCACTTTGTGTTCACACAGAAGCCTGTCTGGCAATTTTATGGAAATTTTCTGGGACCAAACACATTCCGTAAAAAGTTGTGGGATTGCTTCCGTAAAGAGGACCAAGTAACATTACCGTAACATACACGGAAAGCATTCTGTTTGAACAAGACACAGAAACAATGCCGTAAGGGGCGTGCCGTAGTAAGGACGCACTTGTCATCGCAACCAGAAGTTATTATTTAGCTCTTTGACACAGGGATTTAAATGCAGATCAACATTCATGAGAATTCATGTCGGCAAACTGGACTGAAGCAGAGATCAGGGAGCTCATCACTATCAGCGCTGAAGCTAAGATCATTCACCAGCAAGACAGACTCCTTATGATCTTGTCATAAACAAAAATGCACATACAGAAAATCATTGGCAGTGTGAATAATCCCGGATGAATTTTCTGTGTATTTTCTGTAATCTCTGTGTGAAAAGTCCTTTGATTTTGGCCAGATTGTAATTTTTGCATAATTTAGATGCCTTAGGCGGTTTCCCGGACAGAGCTTATCCTAGTCCCAGACTAAAATGCATATTTGATCTGTCTTAAAGGAGTAGTCCACTTTAAAGAAGGGGCCCATTGACTTACCGTAGTATTTTTTTCCTACTATAAAAAGTCAATGGACCTCATGTTTAAAGTAGACTACTCCTTTAATTTAAAAACAACTTGCAAGGACACATCTTGACATATATTAGTGACAATGGGTCTCATTCACGAAGCATGCGTACGTACGAATTTGTCCGTGAAATGTGTGTTCGGACGTTTTACCTAACAAATCATGAATCAACAAAAACTTTCATAATAAAATTTCTTCCAAATTTTGGTAAAAACGTAAGAACAACTTAGACCACACGTGCGCAATAATCACGAACAAGGAAAAAGAACAGTATAATATAATAATTGTTCATGATTATTGCGTACGTGTGATCTGGGTTGTTCTTACGTTTTTGCATACATTTAAAATAAATGTTAGTATGAAATTTTTTTTGAATCATGGTTTGTGGGTTGAAGCGTCCGTACGCACATTTTACGAACAAATCTCTGCGTACGCACACTGTAAAAAAAATCCGTAGAAATTGCAGCTGAGTTGCCGGTAATTTACCGTAGATCTAAACCCATGCTACTCACCGGCAACATCCTGTTCAAAGTTAAATGAACATCAAACACCCACAAGTCTTTGTCTTTACAGAGTAAAACTAAAAAACAGCATCAAGCAAAACATTCTTGGAAACAAAATCTGAAGCAAAAAACAGGAAAAGGTTGATGATGATTTCTGGTTTCCAGAATGCTTTGCATGAGGCTGTTATTGTATAGTTTTATTCTGTAAAGATAAAGACTTGTTAATATTTAAAATTTATTTAACTTTGAACAAACTCTTGCCAGTAAATAACATAAATGTAAATCTACGGTAAATTACCGGCAACCCAGCTGCAATAACATTGAAATTTGTACGGACTTTTTTTACAGTGCATGCTTAGTGAATGAGACCCATTGTCTTGTCTCAAGATGCACACCAGTATTGTTTTTTGTAAGGTTTGTTTGTAAAAACTACTTAAATGTCCTAATATAATAACTAAGGCCTAGTCCTGGATTACACATTGTCTTGAAAACTGACCCTAATGCCGAGTTCAGACTGCACGATTTTAGCCCTGATTTTGACTCGGCGACAGGTTTTGAGATATCGCTGACAAATGCCCGAAATCACAGGCAAATCGATGCTCGTGCACGCGAGTGACAATCACACAGTGTGAATTATAAAAGACGCGTTCTGAGAGGATCGCCGACGAGTCGCCGACACCCGTGAGATATTTGGCATGCTAAATATCTGGACCGGTCGGCGATTCAAAATCATGCCGTGTGAAATGTGTTTTGACTGACAATAACATCGGCGATGACCTACATCCAATGAGAGAGCAACATACATGACAGCTGGAAGTTCGGGGAGGAGTCTCTCAAAACATTTCCTTCTTCATAATTTTTATTTCTTCTTCTTTCTGCTGCAAATGAGCGCACATGCAATTTGTATGTTAAACTTCTTGCGGGTGACTATTTTTAATAATAATCCCAGTCTCACGTAAGAACTCCGGTCTTGCACGCGTGACCTCGCGTTGTTTCCTTCGTATCACTTCTCGCGTGCGTTTGGTTGTGAGACGTAGTTTGCGGACCGGGAAAAAGTTATCGGCGATTCTTCTTACGGTAAAGTCATGCAGTATGAAAACCCCTGTCGCCAAACCATCATGCAGTCTGAAACAGCAGCGACTGAACCCTTCCCCAGATAATCACGCAGTGTGAATCCACGGGTGACCCAACTAGTTTGAAAATCATACAGTCTGAACTCGGCATTAGGGGCGGTTTCCCGGACAGGGATTAGACGA
This sequence comes from Misgurnus anguillicaudatus, assembly GCF_027580225.2. Lineage (NCBI taxonomy): Eukaryota > Metazoa > Chordata > Actinopteri > Cypriniformes > Cobitidae > Misgurnus > Misgurnus anguillicaudatus. The sequence continues at coordinate 29,075,174 of NC_073361.2, read as the reverse complement.
GCTGTCCAAACTGAAATAAAACTTGCACTGACATATCTCAAAATACATCAGTGCCCTTTGTTTCGCCTCAAAATCCATACAAGTAATGTATTTAGTAAGGCAGGTTTGTTAAAACTAGTTCAATTTTCTAATTTAACAAAGGCGTGGCTTAAGCTAATCCCTGTCCGAGAAACCACCCCTTGTTTAAATGACTATGGATTAACAAACATGTTTGTAAGACAACAAATAAACCAAAAAGTATGTTTTTAAAGTCAAAATCTTAAAGGTATGATCTAAGAAATGTAACAAACTTTATTGCAATAGCAAAGAAATGAATATTAAACACAAAAATAACACAACTGGATGTTAACAGGGTGGACGTCAAGGATTAACAAATGTAAATGAGAATACTTTGATGTTTACTGTGTGGGATGGGATAAGGTTTTCTTTACTGTAGGATTTATTTTCCTGATTCTTAAACTTTGGAATAACAGAGGTTAATCTCACATATGAAGCATATGAACCCATGAATCATACCAAACCCTATCGAACAACAGTTTATATTCATCATACAACTATCTAAATATCCGCTGTGATATTTTAAGAATTAAACAAACACGCCAAAAAACCCCCGATCTCTCCTAAGTACTGTCTTTCCCTCACACACGGACGTGTCTTTAATACCAGAGCGCTATAATGTCGCGGTTTGCGTGTGCAATTCAGTGCCATACTTGAGAGTCCAAATAACCTCTTATTAATGTGGATGACAATGTTTTGATTGCATCCAATATGGCACAGTGAATCAGCATGCAAATGCCCTTTGAGCAAAACAAAGACATTGATTATGAGGTAAGTTTCTTCGGCACAAGTAGCTCGCTCGGTGTGATTAATCGGCCTGTGCCATTGATTTCCCTTTGTTTAGATCTTTGCTAACTTTTCAGGAGATACAATTATAATTTGTTCGCTAACAATAAATCCAATCTAGCGTACTCAAAGAAAACCTTAATAAGGTCTTTCATGTTATTTGTCCTTTCAACAGCCAACTGAATGCATCTGAAGAGAGGGGGGAAAAACGGGTCGGTTGCTTGACAGGCTTGATTTGTTTGTTTGAAATGCGTTTCGACAGTATTTCCAAACAGAATGGGGCCTGATACGGGAAAACTACAGCGAAAAGACGAACGGAAGTGACTGGAGGCGGGAGTTCGCAGTGCAAGGCGAACAAACGTACTTAAAGAGTTCTCGGATAGATTTCACCTGTTTGTTTAAGCATTGTCGCATTTTTTGCAGTAACACACAACAAAAGCGCGAGATACATCAAGAGTTTCGCCGATACAATGTTCTGTTAGTATTTGCAAGTCAAATGCTCATGTTGCATCAAAGTACTCCATCAAAGAGCATTTGCAACGTTTCACAGATTTACTACTTTTGAAAAGTCTCCCCCCGCCGGATACCGACTCTCTGACTTCTCGCATCATCTCTCCAAGACACTGATAATATGATTTCAGTGTTCCTTTTTTTCTTTCTTCGCTGTTGAGAAACAAACTGGATTATAAACAGATCACTACATAAACAGCTTTCTAAAAGGAGCCAGCTATTTTAAAAGAGGCTGAAGGAATGCAAAGAGGGATTTAAATTTTAATTTGAATTTACTCCAGCAAGTGAAAGGTTCTTTTCAGAGGGGATTTCAGCAAAGATGATGGTATTTAAAAGTGATAAACAAGCATCTAAACCTCCGGTAAAAAGCAGACGTTTCTGCTTCTTTCCAAACATACGGGCGAGAAAGGGCTCGCTGTGGTCACAGCTGTCAACCCACAACAACGTGCATTAGAAACCGAAGCATCTCGCATGTTCGGCTGAAACTTCTGATGCTGATGGATGTTGATGCATTCTGTATTTTGAGTAATAACCCCACACCTTTGATGTAGCTCTCATGTACAGTAAGAGATCCAGTGACCCATTCTCTGAAAACCAAGCTCAAGTCATTATTTATGATTTGCTGTTTTTTTACAAAAACAAATCATCCAATGTAAAAAAGAAAGTGTGAAATATAACATTGTTGGAAACAGTAAGGTGATGTCAAAGATTGAAACTTTGATGCTTCAAATCTTATAATCAGATTATGAGATTTTAACCTAGATTTCACAGACAGGGTCACGTATAATAAATGAAAGAAAAAGTATGCAAATGAAATGCAAATCATCTCTTAAATATCTCAATTGTATCTTCTAGAAACCAATATGCAGATGGAAATGGAAACTTTAGTTAATGCTTCATTGTAAAACATTTCTGTAGAAATTACAGTATTACTGGGTATTACTGGCAACTAGCTGCCAGTAACTTACTGTAGATTTTACATTCATGTTATTTACTGGCAACAGTTTGCTTAAAGTTAAATGAACATGAAACATTTTCAGTCTGTATCTTCTACAGTAAGTTACTGGCAACCAGCTGCATAATTACAGCGTTGCTGTCTTTTAGATATTTCATTTAAAAAAAACATACATACAGTATCGAGCAAGTCAATATTATTATTAAAGATTTCAATATAAACTCAAATCTTTCTCATGATATTTAACTAAAACCAGACAATTTTAGCTCTTAAATACATTGTAAAAAAATTCTGAAGAAAATACAGTACTGCTGGCAGCTGTTTGCCAGTAATTTACTGTAGATTTAAATGTATGCCATCTGTTTGTTCAAAATTAAATGAACATTAAACATTAACAAGTCTTTACCTTTACAGAATAAAACTAAAATTACAGCTTCATGCAAGGCATTCTGGGAACCAAAATCTTGAATATAAAACAGAAAAAGTTGATGAGGTTTTCTGGTTATTTTACAGTTTTATTCTGTAGACATAGACTTGTAAATGTTTAATGTTCTTTTAACTTTGAACAAACTGTTGCCAGTAAATAACACAACTTTAAATCTACAGTAAGGTTTTAGGTACACTGTAAAAAAATTCCGTAGAAATTGCAGCTGGGTTGCCGGTAACTTACCGTAGATTTAAATGTATGTTTTCTACTGGCAACAATTTGTTCAAAGTTAAATGAATATTAAACATTTACAAGTCTTTATCTTTACAGAGTAAAACTAAAAAAACAGCATCAAGCAAAACATTCTGGGAAACAAAATCTGAAGCAAAAAACAGAAAAAGGTTGATGATGATTTCTGGTTCCCAGAATGCTTTGCATGAGGCTGTTATTATATAGTTTTATTCTGTAAAGATAAAGACTTGTTAATATTTAAAATTTATTTAAATTTGAAGAAACTCTTGCAAGTTAATAACATAAATTTAAATCTACGGTAAATTACCGGCAACCCAGCTGCATTAACATTGTAATTTCTACGGAATTTTTTATATCTCTGTACTCTTAACCCATTTGCGCGCCGAAACATTACATCTACCGCCGGTTACTTTTATTTCATGTTTTTAAGTGCTACAGAGGCTTAGATATTAAGTTTTTGGTAGACGTTGACAATTCTTAGTATTTTTTCTGAAAACCCTCAGGAGATAAGGGTAATTATCCTAGAAAAACATAGGTTTTAAGCGTTTTAGGAGTAAATGGGTTAAGTAGGGTGCACACTAGTCGGATTGGGTCGGGTAAAGATAAATAAAGCCTCTTTTCATTTACATTAAAATGCCTAATATGTCTATTTTAATGGTCGCAGGTGCGGGTTGTCAAAATAGATACAGTGGTGCGGGGCGGGTTGGGGCGGCCCAAATATTTCATAAAAACGGGACCAGCGGGTTGGAAAAAACGCTGACCCGCGCATCCCTAGTGCACACCAAAGCGTTTACGCTGACGGCCCGCATATGTTTTCATTTGTTTTCAAGTTAACTCGTCAAATTAGAGAAAACGCTTCCCTGCCAATGACGAGTATTTTTGGCTTTCCGCAATATCGCTATTATCCACCAGGTGGCACAACTTATAAAACCCGGAAGTTTGGCCCTAGGGCAAACAGCTGTATATCCGTGTATATTTTAAGGATCGCTCTGAATCTGATCTCTATCAAAAGTCCTCCACAAAAATGAAATTATCTCAGCATTTTGCTCAAAATTTGGTGTTTTTGAAGAAACCTACCCCATATTTGAGAGGTGATGAAAAGAGAACTAATGAAGGTAGGATGACATATTTTTATTGTGTTTGGAAGCAGAATCTGTTCTTTCCTTTGATATTTTGTATGTTTAAATATTTTAAGAACATCATTTTCTTGAAGGCATTAAACTTTTGTGAAAATCATGAAAAATGCTGGCGCTGGCTGGCAACTTTTTTTAAAACGCTGGCAGGGAAAGAGTTAATGTACTCCAACAACTTATTTATATCCATTTGTTGGGGCGGTTTCCCAGACAGGGTTTAGATTAATCCAGGACTAGGCCTTAGTCATATTATGATATATAAGTGGTTTTTACAAACATACCTTACAAAAAACAATGCTGGTGTCCATCTTGAGATAAAACAATGGCATTGATATATTTTAAGATATGTCAGTGTAAGATGTTTTTAAATTAAGACAGCTTAAAAATTCATTTTAGTCTGGGAATTAGACAAGCACTGTCCAGGAAACCTCCCCTTGATCTCTGAAGCATCTTTAAGTGATACATTAAAGACAAAGATGATACTTCGTAACACAATGAATTCCACCAAATCTCCTGAGCATTTCTAAAAGAGCAATGTTATTTCTTTACATCCACCAGCAAACAACATTTTGCTTCACTGCAGCTGGAAGTGTCAGTAATCTCGAGTATTGTACACAGACCAAACAAAAACACTTCAGCTTTATCGCACACTGGTCATACCGTGGGTACACTAAACCGTGACATACACATAGCACACAAACAAAAAGTTACATCATGCTGTTGCGCGGTTAATCCGATCAAGGCCAGTCTTTATACGCTTGCTATCTTCAGAAAACGCCGCCAGAAGTAGCTAGTAAACCATTTAACAAGAGTCAAAAAGAATGATTACAGAGCCAGGACCGGATGCGATTTCACACCGCCGGATGGCTCAATCGTATCTGGCTTACGACTGCAGAATCACTATAGGGCATGACTTTCTTCTGGTTTGGTGAATATTTAACTCTGAATGATGTAGGGTAAGACCGATTCTAGTCACAAAACTGGATTGTGGTACTTTATGGTAATCACCACCCAGGCAAACCAATGCTGCAGTTCACAAGAAACTTTCTTTGTTTTCCACACAAAACGTCCATAGCCAAAGATGCCATTAGAAAACAACACAGTCCAAAATAAAGTACTAAAGTGTTCCTCAATGGTAGAACGTTGCACAAAAGGTTCGATCACAGGAAAGACACATAATGATCAAATGTATACCTTGTAATGCACTATGGATAAAAGCATCTGCCAAATGCATACATTAAATAGTCAAACATACACTAATATCTTACTTAAAGGTGCAATGTGTACTTTTTATGAGGATCTATTGATGAAAATGCAATATAATATACATAACTATATTATAAGTGGTGTATAAAGACCTTACATAATGAACAGTTATGTTTTATTACCTTAGAATGAGACGTTTTTATCTACATAAACGCAGTGGCGGCCGGTGACTTCTTTTTCGAGGGCGCTCGATGCGAAGTTCGTCCCAACATGTATGTAGCCCGTCATGTGTGTGGTTCGTAATTTCAAAATATGTGTTCTGCGCATCGAGTTATCCTATGTGCATCACGTGTCTAGTCAAAATAAGTGTCTGCTGCAGACGCGTCTAAAGGGTTTATGATAAAAGAGACGCTTGCGTTTGCTAGATACTCGCATAATTTCATGCGTAATCAGAGTTTAGTGTTAAGGGAGTGTCTTGCGTGTATTTTGTGAACGTGAGCGTCTCATTTATCATAAACGAATTTGACGCGTGTGCAGCAGGCACTTATTTTGACAAAACACATGATGCACATGGTTCACATGAAGCAAAAAACACATATTTTGAAAATACCATCAACACACGACACTCAGAACACATATTTTTAATTTGCGCCCTTCGGATGAGCAGTCACGAGCCGCCACTGCATACACCGCGGGTTCCCTTAAATGGAAGTCGCTGCCATGTTTCTACAGTAGCCCTAAATGGACAAACTGCAAACTTTTGTCATTATGTCATTTCAGACAACGACATGTTTGTTCTGTCTCTGTTTCAGTAGCTTTTATATATGCTTTGAAGGGGGGTGAGCTGTGGACTGAGCCATTGGTTCCAATACGCAATCTTTTTACACATTGCACCTTTAAATTATTAACCCCTTCAGACCAGATTTTTCCAGTGTGCCTTATTTTAATTGGTTGATTTGGGACCAATCTGTAAAAGCATGCATTTTAATTGGTTTGAACCACAAAACGTGATGTCCATTGCAGCAGATGCAGGGTCTGAAGGGGTTAAACTGACCAACATGTATGTAAACTGCATTTAAAATTTTTAGAATAAAGTGTTAATCGCGTAATTTGGTATTATTTGCTTTATTTACTATATTCCATTGTTTTCATGGATTGTGTAATAATATTTTTGTTCAGCACTTTGGTAATTGCAAGCTGAATTTAAATGTGCTCTAAAAATAAAATTGACATTACATTAATAAATATTAAATTCTTTTTTCAATAAATAAGTCATAGATTAATTTATCTAAACAGTGTAAACACTAACACTGTAAAAAATGCAGAATGAAGTTAAAACAACTTGTCAAAGTCAATTCAACCTACAATTTTAAGTTTTGACATAAGAAAGTTGACATAACTTATAAAAATAAGTTGAAATTGTTTAACCTAATTTGTTAAGTTAAATTAACATAAAAATACAATATACGTTGATTTGACAAAAATGTAGCATTTTTTATAGTGTGTAGCTTTATCTAAACATTACTCTGTGTGCATCACCAACACAACATGACGGCATTTACTCAACCAATGACGTGTCTTTATATTTGTTTGTCCTGTTTGTGTAAGATGGTGAATATTTTGGAAACTTTTCTGAAGACAGTTAGACATTACATCAGTTGCACAATTATGATTGGTGCCAGTAGCAACACCAAAACGGCACACGTCACCCTTAACCACGACATATGACGAGTAAAACCTCAAACAATGCAGAAACAAAAGAGCTGACCTTTGACCCATCAGCTGGGAATTACTGCCGTAAACAATGCTATTCTTATACAAAGTTCAAACCAGTGCAAAAAGTCCACATATGGTCCAGTTTATTAAATTCTCAGAAATTATCTTTTCCTGACAGAAACAAGGTTTGCTCACTTTTGCCATCCATTCCAGGAATAATCCAGGCAACTCTCCCGAAAGAACCATTTTGGAACAATTGGAAACGCAGGGTGATGGCAGTGACTGGAGCATTGTCTCAAGGGACAGCCGGTTTCAATAGGCTCGGAAAGGCAATCCAAAAGGTGCAGATGACAATGGCTTTGTTGCTATTTATGCAGAGCAGATAGCCAGGCATTGAAACCGGACTCCCCAGAGTCGCTCGAAAGACCTCAGAGAAACATACAAACCAGGTAATAGGAGGGACTTCAGTACGGAAGCCAAGGCAATAAAAGTTTGAGTATAAATACAAATAAGAGGAAAACAAAGAGAGATGGACCGCATATCCATCTTTCCAAAGTTCAGAAGGGCATCTGGAAATAAATTATATTTAGATGTTCATGTAAACAATGAAGCTGATGGACGATACAGAAAATGTAATAAATACTGACAATACTTTTGATAGTGAGACAAAATTAAGCAACATTGTAAATAAACTTTTGATTCAAACTAATTAAGTTTCTTAAAGACCCACTGAAGTGCTTTAAAATGTGCAACTTTGTTTTAAAGTGTTGTAATTTCCCATAAGACATGAAGTTAGGGCGGGGCTAATTAAGTGGCTCCTCCCCCTTTAAAATAGCCATAGCGTTTTGTTTACCTCACAGCCTGGAATCTGATGAGCAGCTGAAGCGCAAAATAACATCATAAAAATCATAAATCCCTTCTGGTGGAAAAGAGAATGTTTTTTATGAATTATAATGTCAATATTTTGAAGCACACTAGTTCATAGATAACCTCAAAGTGGGCATGTACAAAAAGCGGCTGAAACTCCAGGCGGACACCGAATGTCGGCGCTTGGCATGTTTTTTCAGCTAGTTGCTATGATAATCGCTTTGTTTATCAGTCGTAGATATCGTTTATAAGTCGTGTTATATTCATGCAAGATGTTATCAATTTATTCGTGTCCATGGCACGAAATTCAGCTTTTTTTGCCTTGAGCACGAATGTCTTTTTCGTGACACTCGCACAAACTTTTATAAATAGTGTCTCGTGTCCGTGGCACAACTTTCTTTTTCGTGTCATTTTATGTATTGTTTTCTCCTTTTTTTCCTATTTTTAAATCTTTGTTGCTTGGGGTTAGATTTGGGGTTTGGGTTAGGATGTACTTTTATGTATTGGTTTCAACATGTTTTTCTTCCGCTTTTAAAACTATTCTCGCCTGGATTTGGGATTAGAGTTGGGGTTGGGATTTCTAAAAATGAAACAGAAAGTGATTCTAACCCCAAGTGACAATGGTAAGAAAATAGGAAAAAAACCAATGAGAAAACAATACATAAAATGACACGAAAAAAAGTTGTGCCACGGACACGAAAAACTGTTTATAGAGATTTGTGCAAGTGTCACGAAAAAGACATTTGTGCTCAAGGCACGAAAAAAGCTAAATTTCGTGCCATGGAGACGAATAAATTGATAAAAAATTTGGACTATAGACTGTTTCAGCAGAAACAACATAAACAAGTGGCTTTCGTGGTCAACACGTAACTTCCGGCAAACTCCGCTAAGAATAAATAACAACAAAGTACTTTAAACGTAGTTTATTTATATAACAAGCAAAATAAACAACGTAGATTACCTAACATTTGTTATGTTCGATGAGGTATTTGTTCGAGTTCAGTTCAGCAACTTGTCAGACCATTAAAAAAATGAAACTGGAAGTAAAGTTCGGACCAGACGTCTATCGTGTCACCGCACGTGCGTCCGATGAAACCGTCTATAACACGACTTTCTGTGAGATAAGTCTGAAAAAAATCTATATTTTAACTGTAGACATTTCAGAGTGGCTACGTTTTGATGGCGTTAAATGCTGCTTATTTTATTTTTAAACTGTGAAGGAGAAGAAAAGTGTGATTATAAAGCAATTAGTGCCATCAATTACCCTAAAACAATAATTAATTAACATTAAGGAATAAATATTAAGATCTCCACACACATATACATATGTTTTGTAGGACCTGTGTTTAAACCATAGACTGTAAAAAAAGATGGACGACGTCGCCTCCCTCCATTGTAATGAATTGAAGCTAAAAATGTTCGACTATGGTCGCTGCCATGTTACGTAAAAACTTCAGTTTGGAGCCAAGGCATGCGCAGAAGGAATCGTCCGTGGAGCCAAAGGCGGAGCCGTGGTATCAAACGTCAGCCCAAACACTTGCACGCCCAATTTAACCACGCCACATTTTTATAGCATCAAATTACTAGCTAAAATGAAACTTATCACAAAAATGAATACTTGAACATATATCAGCGTGATATCAACTACCTGAAAAGACCAAAAACATCTTTCAGAAACTTTTATTGGAAGTGTAGTATTTTTTTATTTAGAGCAGAGTCTCATTCGTTTGAATAAAGAGGGTGGGGTTTATGACTTGTACTGTAGCCAGCCACCAGGGGGCGATCAAAGAGCCATAGGCTTCACTTTTCAAGACTTATGCTGAGTTTACACCAACCGTGTTTTGGGCGTCAAGATCGCGCCTACCACGCCTAATTTGCCACTTGAACACTTTGAATGCATTTGCGCGTGTAGAGCGGAGTAGATGCGAGGAAAAAGCAAGCATTTGACGCGAGTCAGAGGCAAACTCCGTTTCTTGTGGGAGGGGCAAGTGCTATGCGGTTGTCTGTTTGCAAGATGACTGATGTTGATTGTGCATTTATCGAGAGAGTTACCGGTTTGTGTGTGGTAACCTTACTATAGGGGAAAATAAACAGCGCGGGTCGATAAACGTCAAGTGACTCAAAAGTGAAATGTGTATTAAAGTTTACCAGGTTGCCCGATGTCCTCACTGCCACTCTTTCAAGCGAGGCCCTTTTTATTCCTGTCTCTATAGAAATAACAACTTGTGTCGTATAGCTCCGGGTGACTGCTTACGGACAATATCAAGCATTGGTTGAATGAGTGACTCCGGGCGGGGCTGCCACCACAGCAGCAAGCAGGCTCCTGATTGGTTAACGCGGCGCGAAATTCCGCCAAAGTTCAAATTTTTTAACTCGGGCGTCAGCCGCAAATTCGTGTGAACCGCAAAATGCACAAAAAGCACATTCGCGCGAAAGAGGCAGAAACGCGTCTTCCGCACCGCGGGACCTCCTGACGCGCGTCAACGCGCCTTCACATTGACTTAACATTGAAATCACTCGCGCTTCACGCCTCTACTGCGGTTGGTGTAAATGCAGCATTAAGAGGCAAACCCAGTTTTAACCTAAAATTTTGCCCAAAAATTAAAATGATCATATTTTACTCTGCCTAAAGCCCTCCTAGGTGTATATGACTTCATTCTTTCAGTCTTACACAGTTACAGTTACAATAAATAATATCCTGACTCTTTTCAGCTTTAAAATGGCATTGGATAGTGCCCCATTTTAATAGAAACCAAAAAGTGAATCCATCCATCCAAAACTAATCCGTTAAATTTCCTTTGAAGTGAAACGTAAGGAAACATTTATATTTCAAACTACGACGGTACGCATGTTCACGAGAGGTCATGTGGAAGGCTGACCTCTGACCCGACGTTACAAAAACGAATCGCAGTTGGTGAGTAAAATATGGGCAAATTTTCATTTTGGGTGTAAACTATTGCTTTATTGTCCAGTACAATCAATTACACACACTCTCATTGTTAGCTTTAGAAAATGCTAAACTATGTGACACTTGCCAGTTGGCATTTGAGTTGACGCTAACACACAGACAGCTGACGTTAAAACAATACTACCCAGATAAAAGGCACCGCTGGCTGAATAAATATTTTCTCTCTAAAATATATCATCAACAGCAACATACTCTTATGTTCATAAGCACACGATAAATGGAATGAAATGATAAATTTGTTCGATCTGCCGATGTTGTCGGTCTTGACGCTGGCAAAAGTGCTCTATAATTATTGCTCTCGGCACCAGACTGAGACAAATAAAAGTTACATCGCAGCTGCATTACCATGTGAATGCGGCTTACGGAAGCGCGCTCGGTAAACTGCTCCACCTGGCTCGCAACGCACGTCCTTGTCACAGAGTCCACCCACCATACTGGCTTTCGTTGAAAGGCCTCCCGCGGGATCTCGGTGACCATTCACACTGTTTTCTCTTTCCCCGAGCACCTGTGACTGTTTTTGTGTTTTTCCATTTTTTCCGCCTTTGTCTCTCTCTCCCTCTCTCTTTTTTGGCAGGGCTCTATCATTAGGGAAACACTTTCTTTCAAAAGGAATTCTCGGCACTAACAATGATATTTGCGTGTTTACCGCGGGAGGCAGAATCCCAAAAAATACATCGCGTGTTGAAGTTTGCACACGCAATAGGAAAGGATAGGGTGGCCATTTCTCAGGTGCGCTCCTGGAAAGACTCGCCTCCTCTGCCACTTCCGAAGGCTCATCCGGATTCTCCACGGTCTTGGACCTTGGAGAGCCGCTTCACCATTTTCCAAAGGAGTTTGGCACAATGGCTTTGTCCTCTCTTTTCATTGTGTTCTGTAAAACACATTTACAGCATGACTCTCCAGGTTTATCCCTCTTGTGAGCCATCTAACCCCTTTCTCTTCCTCTTGCCACTAAACCTACGCTCATCTCGCCAAACTAAAGTAAAAGAGAATTATGCGCGCAGTTCCTTTTCCTCCCGGCTCATCTTATTTTTCCTCTACTGTACATGGCTATTCGTCATCGAGCGCTTTCTCACTTCTCGATTGACACGCACACCACTACTAACTATAGCTGAATGCATCTCACCCCGAATTTGGCCGCGAACTGAAAAACAAGGGCGGGTGGGGGTGAACGGGAAAAATAAATATGCAGATTAAAAAAAGTAAACATTCGTGAAAGAGAAGGGAAAACAACCACATTTTCATATTTAATCCAACTTAGCAGAAACAAAAATAACACATTATGCCCTAATTGGGTGCCGTGTAGTCCACAAATACTATTACAAGGCCGATCAGGATTAGCTCTGCTACATACCTAGTTATCTATTTCGGAGTGCCAAGACTGCAAGCAGTGGGCAACTAAATTTCAAAAGCTGGCAAATCCAGTTGTCTCCTAAATACAGAAAGTACTTAAATCCGGAGCTAACACAAGAGAAAGGGGGATAAAGGGGTACTCTGCATATCACCAAAAAGCTTGTGCACTTTGCAGAATCACTGGGTAGGTTAAACAAATATGCTAAGCGCAGACATCAAAACAATCCTTTGATCTGCAGCCTAGTTTTCAGAGCAATGGCTGGGCTCCTCTTGTAAATAACTTGTTTAAATCTCCACCGTTTGCCTTTAGGTAGTTTAGGTAAAAGTGCCAGGAATGTACAAGGATGCAATTGTATTGAGATCAGATAAAATGCGTGTTTAGTGATTGACGTGCTATATAGTGCACGGCTGAGTTGACAGATCCAAGTATATCTTACAATATCCAGTCAATGTTTGGACACATTTTCAGATTCTTTATTAATATTGTTCATGTTTAAGTCAATAATGTATTGTATGGCAAATATTTCATAACAAAATCTTATATCTAACTTAATGAAGTGCATTATGGGATATTAAACAGTTTCTGTATATGCTTCTCTGTTCACTTATTAAGGGCCGGGACTCGATTAAAAAAATTAATCGAATTAATTAGAGGCTTTGTAATTAATTAATCGAAATTAATCACAAATAAATATTTGAACTGAGAACATTGAGAAGTTATTTTTTCACATGGATTTTTTGTATAGCATGAATAATGACTGAATACATAAGCTTAAGCAACAAAATATTGTTTATTTTTGTTCAACCAAGTCGTTGTACTCGGAGTCGGGCTAACGTCCACGCTAGCTGCTATATGTTTTGCATTGAGATGATACTTGAGGCTCGATGTGCTGCGGTGATATGTGAACTCCTTGTTGCATAGCTTACACACAACCATGCTCTTATCGACGCTTCCATCCGTGGACGGGGGCCAACCAAAGCGAACTCATCAGCTTCTTCGTTCATGTTTACTGTGGTTTGTTGTTGTCTGAAGTCATGAACACTAGTTGGTGCTCCAGTATAATCGGTCCGCCGAAACTCATCCAATGAGAAATGTTCCGCGGTGCAAAAATAAGTGCGATTAAAATGTGTTAAAAATGTTTAACGCATTATTTTTTGTGTAATTAATTATATACTTATATATCACTTATATAATAGAAATTCGTGATAGACCGATATATCGGCCGCCTGATATATCGGGCCGATTTTTGCACGTTTTATGTGTATCAGCATCGGCCGATATGTGGCTGCTGTGTTCGCTAATAGTTTTTTACAGCATTATTGACAGACAATTGCAGGTCATGTGACTAAAAACAACCAACCTTTCCATGACAACATCGAAAGATCGGCCTAACAGCTGATCATAGCTGGACAAAGCGGGTTTTTATTTCTCATCTCTATATATATTTGTTGTAGTAAAGTGCTAGAAATCAATATCCTTTGCTGATAGTTCCTCATCATTATGGAGAGTGCAGTTCATGGTCCCATAGCACCCCACCTGTTCTTACTATTTGTTAAATATAGTTTTTTTCAAGTTCAATAAATGTTACTTTTTTAAATTGAGACTTGTAACATTTGGCATCATCATTTTGTCATTTTTATAATGTAAACTGAGTGAGCAAAAGCAGTATCGGCTCAAGAAAATCGGCAGCCTGTATCGGTCATCGGCTAAGGCTGATGAAACAAAAATCGGTATCGGCGCGAAAAAAATCCATATCGATCAATACCTAATAGAAATTTTAGTTTAAATTTAAGGTTATACGATCTGAAAAGAAAACGCAAAAGTGGCGTTGGATTATCACTTTTTATTCTGCGTTTATACGAGCGTTTTGGAAATCTGCATGCGTATAGTGATGCAATGGTGCGTATGGTGACAAATCTGCGTGCGTATGGTGACGCAAAACTGTGTGATATTCGATGCCGTATGCACTCCAGGCAGCTAGGTGGCGATGTGAAGCACTGACACACCAAGTCCGCACGTCTGCGTACAACCCTCTTCCTTGTTCTAGCAGATCTCGTCCAAAGCCGTCTGGTTTGCCTCCGACGAATTAGCGCATCAACAATTTGATGGAGGTAATTAATGCGCTTTCTCTGATCAGAAATACTAGCTGTGAATATTTCGTACAACTGCTGGAAAGACTCTTGTATATTTATCAGAGCTGCTATGGCCACTTGAAGATCCATCGTATGGAGATAATCCGACATGTTTGTTATTATTTTCTGAACTGGCACATGCCTGTGACGTAAACGCGTACGCGACGAGAGCCACTGTGAGCAGACTTTTGCTTTTCACCCTTTAGACGGAAACACAAGGGTAGATCGTTTTTAAGATTTCCACTCTGAAGGGTGGTTTCACTTTTTTGCGTTTTTAAGGCTACGTTTAGACGGAAACGATCTGAAAAGAAAAAGTTGCATTATCACTTTTTATTCCGCGTTTATACGAGCGCTTTGAGGAGGAAATCTGCGTGCTTATGGTGATGCAAAAGTGTGTGATATTTGATGTAGTATGCACTCCAGGCGGCTAGGTGGCAATGTGAAGCGCTGACACCCACACCACCAAGTCCACACATCTGCGTACAACCCTGTTCCTTGTTCTCCCAGGTTTCGTCCAATGCCATCTGGTTTGCATCCGACTAATTGGCACATCAACAATTTGATGGAGGTAATTAATGCGCTTTCTTTGATCAGAAATACTAGCTGTGAATATTTCGTACAACTGCTGGAAAGACACTTGTCTATTTATCAGAGCTGCTATGGCCAATTGAAGGTCCGTCGTATGGAGATAATCCGACATGTTTGTTGTTATTTTCCTAAACTGGCACGTGCCTGTGACGTAAACGCATACGCGACGAGAGCCACCGTGAGCAGACTTTTGCGTTTTTACCCTTCAGATGGGAACGCGACGGTAGATCACTTTTAAGATTTCCACTCTGGAGGGTGGAGCTTTCCCAAAAACGGCGTCACCGTGTAAACAAAAGGCACATCCGATAAAATATTTTTACGTTTTCACCCTCAAGCATTCTCGTTTAAACAGGCCCTAAGTAAGCCTTTGTATCAGTGATTCTCAAACCGGAGGAGGAGCGCAAAATGGTGCCAGGGGACCCCAGTTTTATGGCATTTTAGAAAATACATTAATTTATTGTAATTTAAACCTCAGAAAAATAAGGCTACTATCCAACAGCACAACATTGTATAATTTGATATGTTTGTTTCAAATTATACATTTGAGATTGTTTTATGTCATGAATTTTCTTTGGGGGGGCCGCAAAAGGATTGCTACACAAAGGTGGGGTGCACGTCAAAAATGTGAGAACCTCTACTTTAGATCTATCGATCAATTTAAAAGATAAAGATAAACAAACACTCATGTCCAAACTTTCCACTGATACTGTACATGCTTACTCAACATAAACCGGCCAATGACCAAATGATAAAAAAAAGGTATAGTTTACGTACCTCCGGTGGTCCGGCCAGGTCGAGCTCTCATTGTCAAACATTTTCCAAAAGAGGCTTGAGAAATCTGAATGCAGGAATGCTATGCAACTTGCTGACTAACTTTGTCCTCTGTTTTGATGGAGAACACAATAGAAAACGCTGTCCATTGAAATGAGGCGGGGCGGCAGTGAAAAAGAGGGGTCATGATGGCACAGTCGCACTGGCACTGAGCGACACCACACCACTCATTCTCAACAGAATAACTCTTGTGCCTCCATGTCATCCAAAGAAGAAGTTTGTCTTTTACAACTATGTTTATTCACCCTTCGGCTACAAACTTGTATAGTTGTGCTGGTGTTTCACAGCATCTGTTTCCGCAGTTAAAAGGGATATAAACGCTCTACTGTCTGCTGGAAATGTAAAGTTTTTAAGTAAATAAAATGGCTTACTTCTCATACCCACAGATGAGATTATTTGGCTGAACAATGCAATTATAAATATAATTCATAATCAATCAACAGGGCCAAGTTTTTCCTAAAAAGTACGCAAAAACGTTTTTTTTTTTTTGAAAACAAATTAAATGTTAAGCATTAATGTTACACAATTTGGTTAACTAATGAAGACTTTTGATTTTTGCTAAACAAATTGCATTAAAAAAAAAGAATAATAATTTGTTGGATTTAATGTCTTTGAATATTGCAAATAGTTTGTTGGGTAAACATTTAGACACACCAAACACAAGTCTAATTTACTTACAACTTAACTAAATGTAGTAAAGTATAGTATAGCATAGCATGGTCCACTTTATGATCTTTATCATTTCATCAACGTCTTCACATAACTCAAAATATATGTGACCCTGGACCACAAAACTAGTCTTCAGGGCCAATAAAAAAAATTGCATTTAAAGTTGTTCAAATGAAGTCCTTAGCAACACATATTACTAATGATAAATAAATGTTTATTTATATTTACAGTAGGAAATTTACAAAACATCTTTAAGGAACATGATCTTTAATTAATATCCTAAATATTTTTGGCGTAAAATTTTGACCCATACAATGTATTGTTGGCTATTGCTCCAAATATACCCATGTGACTTATGACCGGTTTTATGGCTGGGGGTCACATTGTGTATATACATATGATACTGACCCAAATAACATAAAATGAAAAAAAAAAGATATTTAATAATGAATATATGAGGACCTAAAACTAGTCTCTTAATGATTTTCTACTTTAGGACTTTTTATACTGTACTAATAAAAATTAATCAATTTAAAATTCACAGAACGGTGTGATAAAATAAACTAATAGCAGGTTGTAATGTATAAATTAATATTTTTTCTTTCTCAAATCTTCAATCTCAAAGCATCTATTATGCAAATGCATTATAACCCGCCACACTGCAAGACCCAAAATAATGCACAGGATTAAGTAATAAGTAATACTAAAAAAAGACCAGGAAAGCGAATTTAAAAATACCTTTTTTTGGTCTTGTATATATGTAGGAAACGAGAGTGTCGGTCTGGGCGCTGTGCATATGCATAGCAGGGCTAAAATGTGAAATAACAGATACAGATTCTGGGTGTGATAGTGTGGAATGACTAACTAATAAGAAGGATGCGTCGGGTCTGTTAGCAGAGAGAGACATTAGCACTCTAGCTGTCAATCACATCCCGGGATGCGGGGGTTTGGATTTGGGTGGGCTGGACGGCTGGGGCGTGGGGGTGTCTAAACAATTATCATTTACACAAAGACTCGAATTGTGAATATCAGATTCAATATCACACATGAAACGAATTGTACCATTTTATTTAAAAAATGCTTATCAATTCCCATAGTGTTCTGAGTGGTTGCCAAGGCGTTGCTAGGTGGTTGCTTATTGGCTCAAATCAAATTATTTTAGGATTGTTCAAACTGATAATGATATAATCTTAAAAATAATGGTTCCTCACAGTGATACCATTAAAGAACCATTTTTTTTGGCTAAATGGTTCTATAAAGAACCTTTAACATCTGTATTAAAAAAGGTTCTTGGTGGTGAAAAGGGGTTCTTTAGATCATTAAAAGTTATGAAAGACAAGTCTTTTGGCTGAAAGGTTCTTTGAGGAACCAAAAATGGAGTGTAGACCATTTCTGGAACCTTTAGTTTTAATAGTGTAGTAACAGTGATGCTTTCCTTAGCAACCACGACTAATTAACAACGGCCACAAGTTTCTTCCTAGACATCCAGTTCCAAAAATCATCGTTCTGTGTGAATTTGCGTGCATTGTCTGAATCCCTAGTGAACTCTTCTCTGCATTGAAAGTTGAATTATTCCAGTATAGTAGTTGTGATTTTTTTGTACATAGTCCCTTTGGCCTTAATTGTGGTGCCGGTTTGAACGTGGCGTGCGACGAAAGTTGTCACCGCTCGCATCCGTGTCTCTCTGAGCAGAACAGAAACAGCAAGAAGTTCTAACAAGAAACAGCGTGCCAGGTGGCGAACTGGCTGTACCAACACAACGCACAATCTGTCCGTTTCTACATCCAAAGCAGTAGCAGCTGCCATCAACAGCCCCACACTCACACTCTCTCTCTCTCTCTCTCTCTCTCTCTCACGCACGCGCGCGCACACACACACACACACACCCCTAAACATGTTCGGTTTCTCCACTCTGATCTCAAGTGACAGAAAAAGCCACAGGTCGTCCTATAACACTGCTTAGGTCTCGTGTATTAAACACTGCAATTGACTTTAGGCTTGGTCTCAGTTTATTGTAAAAAAAATCTTGATTTACAGTAATAGGGATTAACAAACTACCTTACTGTGAAGTCCACTAACACAAACCGAAACTGCTTTTGGGTACAGTTTTGGAAAATAAAAAAGACATACCTTGTAATGCACTGAAAGTCGCTTTGGATAAAAGCATCTGCCAAATGCATAAATGTTATTTAAAACTGTGACCATAAAGTTAGGAATTGACACTCTGTAAATGTCATGTTGGGAAATCAAAGTTAATCTCAAAGTTTCTGATCAAATAAATCCTTTGGGCCACAATCTGATGAAGAAGAGAAAACAATTCTTGTCTTTCTAATCTTTCTCATGGCCCGTCTCTGAATCAACTTTCCTTTCCTGCTAATGTCACCAAGTCCCTTTACTTTTCAATGCACTCTTTTATTTTTTTATTTACTTTATCTTTTTTATTACACTAGCATTTGTATGATATGCTGTTTAGCCCGAGTTACGTAAGCGAAATGGCTTGGGGGTGCCAAAGTTGACTTTTTGAGGTGCATTTTTCAAACATTTTACAAACATAAACAAAATTGTGACGTTCCCCAGCTAATCATTTTGATTTAAGATAATGCAAAGGGAGCCACATTGGTTGTACGACTACAATTTGAACATGGAGCAATACTGTAGTAGAGCATTACGTTAGGCTCATGGGTTTGAACCCAGAGAACACACATACTAATAAAAATGTATACCTTATAATGAACAATATGTTGGATAAAAGCATCCAAACCATTGAATTCAACGTGAGGATCTGTGTGTATTTTTATGTACCATACTGTACGTACATGTAGGGGAGACCGGGGTTGGTTGTCACAATTTTTATTCATGCATGAATTGCTCATCTTCAAAAAATCTTTCAGCAGTAATTCCTACATGAAATGAAACTTTGGAGTCTTGGCTTTAAATGTGTATACTTTTTACTTTTAGAATGTTTTGTAACAGGAAGTAATTAACCATCAAAGACACTCTGACACAATGTGACAACCAACCCCATCACGGTTATGGGGTTGGTTGTCCCTATAGTGATTCAATAGGATTTCAGTGATAAATTGGGATCTGAAAATATAATGTGTAACTTTTTAGTTTTTTAAGCTAGAAACGGCAAATAAGTTTTAATATGAATCCACCCATATGATAGTTGTTATTAATGCCCCTTATGTTTAAACAATGGCATTAAAGTGGGTGATCAGTTAGTTGAATAGGCTTTATGCCCAGCTGCACTATGAACTTCAGCCAGCTCCTTGTTTCCTGTCTGCCATTATTGGACAAACTGATTAATCCAGGTGTGTCTGATTATTGTTGTTGGGATTACTGAGGTCAGGCACACCTGGATTAATCAGTTTGTCCAATAATGGCAGACAGAAAACAGGAAGTTCAGGAAGTAGTGCAGCTGGGCATAAAGCCTATTGTCTACTGTGTTGAGAAATAAAATGAAATAATTTTTAGTGTTAAAACCTCTTTATTTAATGCGTTATTTATTTTATTTTAACAGCAAACAAAACCAAACAAACAGACAAACAGTCTTAAAAGGTCTACATGTCCAATATTCTTATGTGACAACCAACCTCGCAAGCTATGTGACAACCATCCCCAACTGACTTCTTGACGAACATGATAAGCTTGCTGCCACACGGCTTTAACTTGATCGCTAAAAGATGATTCAAAATAAAGCAACTACTTTTAGCTTTTTAATGAGTGTTTTGTTTTTGAATGACTAATATCCTACAAGATCTCAACACAAAAACAACACCAACATTAAAATTTACTCTGGCCCATAAAAATAAAATATTGTCTCCTAACCTCAATGTTTTGTGTCTGCTCAGCAAAATTTCAAGTGCAAATGAGTAAGCTATTAAAGGCTAACAAATTGATATCAAAATTGTACCACAGTGCCATGTAGTATGTCTGGAATAAGCAGTGTGACAACCAACCCGTGAGACAACCAGCCCCGGTCTCCCCTACTTACGTTTTAATACACTGGGAAACCAGTGGCGGCCGGTGACTTCTTTTTTTGACGGCGCACGATGCGAAGTTCGTCACAACATGTATGTAGCCCGTCATGTGTGTGGTTCGTAATTTCAAAATATGTGTTCTGTGCTTTGAGAGATTGTGTGTGCATCACGTGTCTTGTCAAAATAAGTGCCTGCTGCAGATGCGTCTAAAGGGTTTATGATAAAAGAGACGCTCGCGCTTGCCAGATACTCGCATAATCTCATGTGTAATCAGAGTTTAGTGTTAAGGGAGTGTCTAGCGTGTATTTTGGGAACGTGAGCGTCTCTTTTATCATAAATGGTTTTGACGCGTGTGCAGCAGGCACTTATTTTGACAAAACACGTGATGCACACAGGATCTCTCGACATGCAGGATACATATTTTGGGAAAGGGAACCACACATGTGACAATTCGAACACTTATTTTGAATTAGCGCATCCTCGGATGAGCAGTCACGAGCCGCCACTGACGGAAACGTTTAAAACAGTGATGCGCGGGTTAATCCAAAATTAGCGGGTGCCTGTGGTCACCCATGGTCTTCCTAAAATATTTTTAATGATATTCGGGTCGTTTGAAATAAAGATCCCAATTAACTATATTAAACAATT
The DNA here is from genome assembly GCF_027580225.2 of Misgurnus anguillicaudatus. Taxonomy (NCBI): domain Eukaryota; kingdom Metazoa; phylum Chordata; class Actinopteri; order Cypriniformes; family Cobitidae; genus Misgurnus; species Misgurnus anguillicaudatus. Next base: position 29,054,092 of record NC_073361.2, on the reverse strand, counting down.
ACTACTTTTAAAAAATGCGGGCCAGGAAGGGGGTCGGGTACACTATTTTTTTTTTGTTGGTCCGAGTTGTGGGCAAGTTAGTTGAAAACGTTGATTGGGTGCGGGTTGTTTATACATTGACCCGCGCATCACTGGGGTAAAACCAACGTGTTGACTGGACTAATATGTTCATTATTCAACAACTGCTTTACAGACGTACAAATTTGTACGTATTCCTATTCATAAATATTAAAATCGCGATCATGTGCGTTTCTTACTCATATTAATGATGTATCTTGTTCATGACTTTCAGAGAATTACACAATATTAAATAAGACTACCCTTTAAAACCTTAAAATGAATAACATTTCTGTAATCATTTAACCATTTTGTAATATTTAAATTGCCATGACACAAAAAACTTGTTTTCTCCTATGCAACAATTACACCAAAACACAACATAAATTCATGTTAATTCATGTTAACCTGTTAATTTTATTCATTCGCTGTAATCCACATCTTTGAAGGTAAAAGATCCAAATTCAGCCCTTTATCCAGCGATCTTTATTCCAGTTCTCATCAGCGAGCGTAAACGTCAAATCTTGCGTTCGTTTGAATTCAAATATGGCGCCTCAAATAGCTTTACGACACAATGCTTTACAGCAGTGATATCAAACGCTTTTGCGTGCTACGTCACACATTTGCGACATTGCCGAATTTCGGTCAATGTAAGTTTGAAATTTGAAACGCGTACCTTGACAGAGAGAAGCTGGATTAACGTTATCGTGGATTAATAACTTATTAATAAATACTTATCTGTACTTCATATACTCCAAAGAGAGCCGCGACCGCAACACATTGTGAATTTTTAACTACTTTTGGTACTGCTTTTGAAATCTCGCAATAAAGAAGGTAGGACTGTATTATAGTGACTTTAAATATCTTTAAATGCTCTATTGTTACTATCGTTACAAATGTTCCTAAAAATTTCTTTCTGTTATGTTGCACATATTTTAAAGATTTTGTATAAAAAGGGTTTGGGTTTAGGGTAAGGTTTTGGGGTAGGGTTAGGGTGATCACATTATCGATAAAATGACTAAAGGGAAATTATACAGCAATCTTTATGGTATGAAAAATGTGAAATGTTTTAAGTTATGTAGCTGTAAAAGCATAATAATGCTACAATTAAAAGTTGTAAATTCGCCTACATTGTACGCTTTATAATCTAGTGTTTTTAAAAGTTACGTATTAATATTAACATTAAGATCAGGCTGAATTATATCAAATATACTTGAAAAAATGCTGTTTTTTTACCCAATTTTGGGTCAAAAGAGACAAACCCAACCATCTGGGTTGTACTTTAACCTATGTATGTTGTATCAACCCAAAATGCTGGGTTGTTTAACCCATTGTTGGGTCAAATGGGCTATAAACATTTTCTGGATTGATTTACAGTAACACGACGGCTGTGTTTGTCCCTTTCTGACTCAAAGCTGGTTTGAAAATAACCCAGAATTTTTTTTTACAGTTTAGGGTCTTATAAATGTAGATACCAAAAGTTTAGAACCAAAATCTAAAAGGATATTAAAATATATTGAATTCATTGAGTAACAGGCATGCAAACTTTGCTTTTTCTAATTTTTGACTGGTCACCATTAATCCAACATTGGTAAAGTGAACGGATCTTACTAAAAGACCTTTTAATCTCTAAGTAAAAATAAAATAAAGACGTTGCCATCTTTTAAAAATAATTTTTACCCATATAATTTGGCTCTAAATTTTAGGTGAAAATTATCATTTTAACACCCAAATTAAATTAGTGGATTATTAATCTGTGACATTTTATAGTTTGGCTTTGTTTGTCATTAAAGCATTTTTTTCTTTAGAAAAATTATTTTTTTTTAAATTGCGGGCACCTCCGGTCGAGCATGATCGCATTTCATACCCGAGTATTAAATTCTATTTCTACCACGAACACAAAACATGTCATGTCCTCTGAAATCCTCCTGGCCTCTGCTGTATTTTATTAAAACACAACGGTTCAACCAGTGTGCGTTTTAATCACATTTGCGATTTCAATTAAACATTTGATAAGCCTGACAATCTGTCAACATATACAGATGAAACGACTGTAAAACACGAACCATTGGAGGCGCGCATCCACCTCAGCGCGTGTAAGCAACCCAGCAGCTAAAAATAAAAACTTGGCAAAGTTGTGCCCATCTCTTTTTGCTCCTATAGTTTGATTTCACATTTAGCATTTGCAGCCCCCCTCGCGTGACCGTGCCATTCTTCTCCGCGCGCTATACAATGAGACTTGAGTGATTCTGGCAGTGCGTGCTGGATCGGCGCTCCTCAATCCACCCGTGTATGTTATCAGCAGGTAAACAAGCTATCCAACAATGCCATAATGGAGCTGCAAGCGGCATAAAGAGGCTCATCATAAAAAACATACAGTCCATCAGAGACGCTGTCATTTCTCCTGCGCAGGTGCAAACGTCCATTTTGGCCGCTGGGAATTATGGGAAACTGTGATCCTATACTTGTCAAAGAGCAGTAGAGATGAAGATTCCTATTTCTCTTAGATTAAAAATCATTAAGAAATTCAAGGAGAGAGGTTCAGTTGTTTCCCAAGAAAGTCCAGCAAGTGACAGGAGTGTCTCCTAAAGTTGATCCACGGGATCGTGGCACCACCGTCCGCACGCACAGTGAGGCGAAGACTTTTGGAGGATGGCCTGGTGTTAAGAAGGGCACTTCTTTCCAGGAAAAACATCAGGGATAGGGACATTGGGCTGCTGAGGATTGGGGTAAAGTCATTTTCTCTGATGAATCCCCTTTTGGATTGTTTGGCTGGGGCATCCGGATAAAAGGTTGTCTGGAGAAGAAAAGGTGAGAGCAACCATCAGTTCTGTGTAATGCCAACGGTTGAGCATCCTAAGACCATTCATGCATGTGGTTGCTTCTCAGTTAAGGACGTAGACTCACTCACAATTTTGCCTAAGAACAAAAGCATCATCCAAGAGCAACTTTTCCCAATTATCCAAGAACAGTTTGGTGACAAACAATGCCCTTTTCCAGCATTATGGAGCACCTTGCCATGAAGCAAAGGTAATCAATTAGTTGCTCGTAGAACTAAACATCACAATTTTGGGTCTATGTTCAGGAAACTCCCCAGACCTTAATCCAATTGAAAACTTGTGTTCAATCCTCAAAAGGAGGGTGGACAAACAAAACCCCACAAATTCTGACAAACTGTGCAAAAACTGAGCTGCCATTGGTCAGGATATGGCCCAGAAGTTGATTGACAGCATGTCGGGGTCAATTCCAGAGGTCTTGAAAAAGTAGGGTCAACACTGCAAAAAAATGCTGGGCTGTTTTTAACCCAGGGCTGGGTCACTATTGGACAGAACCAAGCGTGCCGCACAAGCCCTGAAAAGTGAAGCCAAAACGTCTCGATCGCCCCCCAGTGACTGGTCCCAGTATAGGTCATAAACCCCGCCTCCCCATGTAATTCAGTGGGACTTAAAGGCGGAGTCCACGATGTTTGAAAGCCAATGTTGATATTTGAAATCACCCAAACAAACACGCCCCTACCCCAATAGAATCTGGACCTTCTGTTGATAGACCCGCCCCACACATACGCAACCCGGCATTTGATTTGATTTGATTGGCTATAAGTGTGTTTTGGTAGCCGGCCCGTCTCCTTTTCCAACGCGTTTTTCAAACATCGTGGACTCCGCCTTTAAGACCAACTAAACAATTTAATTACACTTCAATTATCTTTTTTCCGAAGCTGGTTTCTGTCATTCACTGTAGTTTTTATCACACTGATGTAAATTCAAATGTTTGTTTTTAAAACAAATTTGTGTTTAGTTATTTAATGATATAAAAACAGTGGTGTCACGTCATGATTGACAGCTGTGATATTGTGTGATATGCGCATTCTGCGAAAGCGAGGGCGGGGTCTTGATTTCACGGATTTACTTCCTGCTCACTACTGCGCAGGACTGGTCCCGAAATCGCTACTGCGCAGAATCAAGACCCAAGATGTCTGCACCATATTGGGATACTGACGGCTTCATTTTTCACCAATGGAAGAGAGCGAACAGGCATCGTCCATCTTTTTTTACAGTCTATGGACAGATCACACTGCTGGGTTAAAATGACCCAACTGCTGGGTTGTTTTAACTCAACTGCTGGGTTGTTTCAACATGGTTGATTAAAAATAACCCAGCAGTCTGTTCTGTCCAATAGTGACTCAGCCCTGGGTTAAAAACAACCCAGCATTTTAACAACCAGTTAATATAAAAAGTAGGGCTGTCAAAATTAACGCGTTAATAACGCGTTAACGCAAATTCATTTTAACGCCACTAATTTTATTAACGGAGATTAACGCAACGCGCAATTTCTGTTTGACCCTTGGTCCAGCCCATAGTAGTGATGGGCGATACCAGTTATTTTCATGTCGATCCGATACCAAGTATTTTTAAGACAAGTATCACCGATACCAATACCGATTCCAATACTTCTATGAAATTTTTTATCTATGTAATAAAGGTTATTAAAGTGATTTTATGGGGTCTTTTGATAGCCATCATTAATAATATCAAATAAAATAGACATGACAACTTTTTGCACTGAACATTATTACAAGATTTGTTCCCTTTATACGTTTTGGAGATAAAACAATTAAATGCTGACATTAACATTTTCCTCTTGAGCCTATTTTTATAAACTGATACAATCTACTGCTTTTGAAAATAAAATAAAACCCTGATAAAAGTCAGTATACTAATGCACTGAAAATCAAACCAGGGATGACTGTGAGGCTCCACTTCGTCGTGCTCTGTAAGATATTTAGCTTTTTGATGCTTTGTCATATTTGTGGTATTACCAAAATGGCGTGTTTTTTGTTTTTTAATGTCACACGAGGCTTCGCATTATTAACTGACAGCAACAATGCACTTAAACCCATTTTTTAAACCTGCTTGCGCTGACTGAGTGTGCTGGTAGTAACTGATAGTGATGGGCGGATCGATCCTAAAGTATCGATATTTCCGATCCTGCCTTGGTATCAAAAGGATCGATTCTCAAGTACAAGTATCGATTCTATTTGTTTGTTTGTTTTTTAACAAGTGATTTTAGAATTTTAAGTAATAGTTGGACGGCGTTTTGTATATAAATACACTTAAATCGTAACGTCAGTGGGAACTATATCTTCTTCCGCTGTATCACGGCGTTCGCTCATTCAGTCACATCTCTTTCCGCTGCGTTCATTCGCTCAGTCACTACCAGCACACTCAGTCAGTGCAAGCAGGTTTAAAAAATGGGTTTAAGTGCATCGTTGCGGTCAGTTAATAATGCGAAGCCTCGTGTGACATTCAACAACAAAAAACACGCCATTTTGGTAATACCACAAATATGACAAAGCATCAAAAAGCAAAATATCTTACAGAGCACGACGAAGTGGAGCCTCACAGTCATCAGCCTCACAGTCATCCCTGGTTTGATTTTCAGTGCATTCGAGTATACTGACTTTTATCAGGGTTTTATTTTAAAAAGCAGTAGATTTTGTCAGTTTAAAAAAATAGGCACAAGAGGAAAAATATAATGTCAGCATTTAATTGTTTTATCTCCAAAACGTATAAAGGGAAGAAATCTTGTAATAATGTTCAGTGCAAAAAGTTGTCATGTCTATTTTATTTGATATTATTAATGATGGCTATCAAAAGACCCCATAAAATCACTTAAATAAACTTTTTTACATAGATAAAAAATTTCATAGAAGTATCGGAATCGGTATTGGTATCGGTGATACTTGTCTTAAAAATACTTGGTATCGGATCGACAAGAAAAAAACTGGTATCGCCCATCACTAGTAACTGAGCGAATGAATGCAGCGGAAGGATATGGGACTGAATGAGCGAACGCTGTGATACAGCGGAAGAAGATATAGTTCCCACTGACGTTACGATTTAAGTGTATTTTTATACAAAATGGCGTCCAACTATTACTTAAAATTCTAAAATCACGTGTTAAAAAACAAACAAACAAATAGAATCGATACTTGTACTTGAGAATCGATCCTTTTGATACCAAGGCAGGATCGGAAATATCGATACTTTAGGATCGATCCGCCCATCACTAGCCCATAGTTGAATGAACAGAGACGCAGACAAATGTGACTCTCTCTAAATGAGTAAAAGGTTTTCATAGAAATAAGAACATTAAGCAAATCGTCTACCAAATCCAGTGCTCTAAAGGCTCGTTGGACATCTGATATGATCTTTATTTATACGTCTGAGAGGTGTAACGTTACCGTCCTCCTAATGCTTAATCTAATACAAAAATGCGTCTCAATTCATTTTGGTTTCGCTTTTATGCATGACTTAGAAAATAGACTGCAGGACTTGCTTGATGTTAAAAGAGTCATTAAGAGAGATAAAGTTCGGTACCTGATTAATGTCAAAGAGTTATTAAGAGCGACAAGACTCAAAAGCGATCCCCTCACGCTGGCTGACTGACTGATATCTGAAGCGCGTGCACACAGACGCGCGAGTGCGCGACCCGGATATATAGACATCTACACAAAATTACAGTTTTACAAATATCTGTTTTGATAAGAATTCACGCAGGTAGGCTCTATAATCTGTTATGTTTTAAGTAAATGTTTGGTTAACTGTTGGGTAAAACTATCTGATGTGTAACATTATATTAGATCACTTAGATTTTAAGCAGTCTGTCTCAATGTCAATCAAACAAAAGGAAAAAAAGTTGAACATACATTGATGATGTTTTTGCTTTGTGTGTGCTAAATCTATTAGTTTTACCAGTGATTTTAAGGTATTGATGTGGTAATATAATGTATGGATGTGGAAATGTTTGTGGTAATTTGACTCTTTCAACTTCAAACACGTGTAGTTCTGTCATATTTTGTTATATTTCAACAAATCATGCATTGTTCTATGTTTTAATAGAGAATGTCAAAATATGAACAACTTTTTTTTTTTTTTATTTGCTAATTCCGACTCAATTTGCCAGCACAGGTCACAAATGATGCAGCAGCAAACAAAAATGGAGAAAGAAAAATCTTCTGAAAGGAAAATTCATATACAAAACAATGGCTGGTGATTCTGTTTAAATGTAAACAGGCTGTTGTTAACATACATTTGCATAAAGCATCTATATATGTATATATGATTAGAATATTAAAAACCTGAAAAGTGTTAAATTAGGGTAAATTTAGAATGGATAAAAATGTGCGATTAATTTGCGATTAATCGCAGTTAACTCATGAAATCATGCGATTAATCTAGATTAATTTTTTTAATCTATTGACAGCCCTAATAAAAAGCCTTTGACGCTTATGAAATGCGTGTAATTATATTTCAGTATACCATAGTTACATCTGATAAAAATATCTAAAAACACTGAAGCAGCAGACTTTGTTTAAAATAAATATTTTGTCTTCCTCGAAACTTTTGGCCACAGGTGTAGTACAGTAAATACAGCATTTTGTTAATGTTTATTATAGTATTCTGTAGTAAACTGCACTGGGTTATTCAGGGTTCCAATGGGTCCTTGAAATCCTTGAAAGTTTGTAAATCTGGGGGGAAAAATTCAAGGCCCTGGGAAGCTTTTGAAAATATACATAAATAGATACAGGTCATTGAAAGTGCTTGAATCTATTTTATGCAAGTTTTCTGGAAAAAAATCCATATTATTCCCTGTGTAGTGTAGGATAATATCATACAAATTCTAGACTTCTTAGGCACACGTGCCAAACTGATCACTTTAAATGCTTATATCTTCTGTATGCGAATGTTGATTCATACCAAAATGCTTTTTTGCATAGTTGTGTTTGACACATGAAAATGTCTCGGGTTACGTATGTAACTGTTATTACCTGAGAAGGGAACGAGACACTGCATCTCCCTTGCCATACTTCCTGCGGCCGTCTTTGGCAATATTTCAGATAGGGATATACTTCCTGGCTCCTGTGTCACCCTGTCTTTGTCATTAAGCCTCACCATTGGTTGAATTTTACCCCCACATTCAGACGCACTTACCCCTAGAGGGGGTTTCACCAAAGTTTCACCTCAGTGACGCAGCGCGAGTTCCCTCAAAGGGAACTGTAACAATGTATCTTAAAAGGTAACACAATGTAACCTTGCTCTCACTTGAAATGTGTCCCCACATTTAGTCCTTGAATTTGAGGGTATTGGACCTGGAAAGTCTTTGAAAGGTACTTAAATTTGAAGTTAACTAAGGTGTGGGAAGTTATTTTTAACCCAGCATTGGGTTGAAAGGGATAAACTTTGGCTTAAATTAACCTAGAAAATGTTTATATTTGACCCAACAATAGTTAAAACAAACAACCCAACAATGTTTGTGGTAAACGTGGTAATAATTGACTCCGGTCCTTTGAGTTATTCGAAAATTAAGCACACCCGTGGTGTAACAGCACTTGGCTTTGCGTTGGGTGTGCATTATTTTTTTATAATTCAATGGCCTGCCCTCAATTATTCCTTACATTTACTATGGAAAGCTTTAAAAAAAGACATTACAAAAACCAGGAATTTTACTACAGTTTACTATAGTAAACGATAAGTCTTAGGCTACTACAGTATTGATGGTCAGTATTCATTTTGGGCTGTAGAAAAAAAGTAAAAAGCACATTTATGTTTCCACAGGGAAAAATACATATCTCAGTTGTTATCAGACACCAAGCTTACAAGGAGTAATCTCTGGTTTTCTTCCAAACTAAAGATGGAAAATAAAGAAGAGTTAGAGTTAGAAAAGAGCTCAACAATGTCTCAGACTGCTCACATTTTCAAATACATACAAAAATCCAAACTATGCTAGGGACCTTTAAAGGAAAACACCACAGTTTTTCAATGTTTTACTATGTTCTTACCTCAACTTAGATGAATTAATACATCATACATTAATTAATACATTAATACAAGATTAAGTGCACGCGTTGAAAAAAGATAGGTATGTATTAATTTGTCTTAATTGAGGTAAGAACATAGTAAAATATTAAAAACCGGTGGTGTTTTCCTTTAAGAAAAGCAACAAAAACAAGAAACTGATAGCTCTGTTAAATCTGCCGAGTTATAAAAGTGAAACCTCTGAGAAATAAACCCTAATACTATTTTTCTCTAAAAAGTGAAATCACAAAGCAAATGTTACAATATTACACAATAAAGTAGTAAAATAAATAATAATGTATTAAAACAAAACTCTCTCTGGCTGCCAAACAACACTGAGTTTTTTTTTTTTTTGATAGTTTTAAGTGAATCATCTGGTGTGGTGTGAATATATATTTTATTCTCTTCCATGGCACTGAATATCAAGTTACATCCTACTGTCTGTCAATCTGGCTGACACACACACACACACACACACACACACAAACGCACACACACAGTGATCTTTCTCTTCAAGAAGAAAAAAGTATCTTAATGCAAACACCTTCAATGCTACATCTGAAATGGCTGTTTACTGAATCTTAAGCAAAATTATAAATATTTGTGGCACGTACTGCAACATTTGCCGAGCAAACTGTAATTATATATCATTACAGGCTGAAGTATTACACCTTCTGTCATCATGTGGCCATAAGCCACATTCACACAAGACGCAAAAGGTGAGAAACATGTGGCATCTGTGACCAACAGCGGTGCTAACGTTGAGCTCAACATAGCACGTTGAATCACTTTTAACATTATCAGACATCACATTTGATTCAATATTTAAATTGGGGTCATGTCTACAAAACAATACTGTGATATTTAGTAGCAGAATAATAGAATTTCATTCTTTTACCATGGTATACAACATATACATTGCTGCATTTAGCATAGCTTTAATCCAAAATCAGTAAGCATGATCCTTGAAAATCGAACCCATAGCGGTGGTTCTCAAACTGGGGGCCTGAGATGTTGCCAGGGGGGGGGGCCCAGTTTAATGACATTTAATAAAAGACATTAATTTATCATAAATTCTGTGTAATTAAAAAAAATTAGGTTTCTAACCAAGAGCACTACAGTGTATAATGTAATATGTTTTGTGTAATTCAAATTTTGTGTCATACATTTTCTTTGGGGGGGCATAAAGTGATGCACCATACAGGGGGGACGCACAGCAAAAAAGTTTGAGAACCACTGAGCTATAGGACCATGCCAGACAGCAGACAACTACAAGCCGGATCTGCACCGGATCAGAGTCAAAGTCAGCGGATCCGGTTCGGCTCCGGCCCGGAGTCATCTGTTGTCTGGGATGGTTATTATGAAGGTACTGACCCCAAGATCACAATTTCTATATACAAGTTTTTATTATTTATTTGCAAATATGCCAGAATTCCTTTATAAACAGTACTGTTGGAAAATAAATAATAAAATAAGGATTGCGAGAAGCTTAGAGCTATTGTGATGTAAAGTGATTAGGGTTAAAGTTTATTTGGCACTAAATACTTATGCATGGCAGGATTAATCTAGACTGACGTTACTTAACTAAAAGTCTGTCATCACATCTCGAAACATTCAAAGATGACATAAAGGTGTTTTTAATATGCAATTTAAAAGAACTCAACATTATATCATCACACATAAACTGAATCCTCTCTCTACAATCCTTCATCTTGTTGTCTGTGGCTCTCAAGGCAAATGAAACATGTTTGCCTTGAAGGTTTGTGTCAATAAAAGGTCTTTGGATAGGCAGTTTATTGGAAAGCCAAAATCTGTTGCTCAATTTTCCGACACAAAGAAAGAAATCTGATGGAATTACGGCTATTTACTGTACAGGTCTCCTCTCATGTAAAGAATAAATGTCGTTTAATTTCTTTATTTTGATCTGTTGACTCACGCGGCCGAAATCATTTCCCACTCCTTTATCAACCAACAACGACTGGATATTAGCAGACAGCGTTTTTACGTAGTTTTTTAATAGGTTATTATAAGCATCAGATTTTAAAGAGGACTGCAGAAGTCAAATCTCCATCCTCTTGAAATCGATCGAGATACAAGTGCATTAAAGTCACCCATTTACATTTATGAAATCTGCGACCTAAAAGCAGCTTATACATCTACGCCATATAAATGTTCATTTAGGTGATAGCCGCATGTCAAATATAACCTTGTAGGATACAGATTGATTGTCTACTTTCAAGGCATGGCTTTGCAAAAGATACTGTACAATAATAAAACTGACAGTTTTATTAAATTGCAAATTTAGTTCACAATCTCTCTTACGGCGCATTTACACGCTAACGCGTAACACGTTAACGCTTGACAGAAGGCTTGTCTGAAGCTCCGGTCTTCCATAAACGTAACTGGCTGACTCTGCCTAGGTTATTTGCATGAAGCAATCTGATTGGCTGACGCTCCAGGGCTCCAGACTGCCACCAACTGGTGGCATTTTGCCACGAAAATTAAAGTGTGTGCCACTGACTTTTACATCCAGTCGCACATGTGCGACCAGTTAAATTGACCTTTTTTTGTGAAGTGACCCTGATTTTGCATTTATCATTAAAGTATTTATTAGTAATGCAGTGGAAATTTAGCCTGGTTAGCCAGACCTACATCAAGATGTAAGGTCTGGCAACTCTTCACACAAACGGCTCAATGCAAGGGGCGGGATATAAGGTTGTCCCTCAAAATGCCTCTGCACGCAATAGGATAGCGCTATGACCAATCAGAGCAACGAAGGTGGTGAACTATAAGTCCCCTGCGTTTCCCCACCAGTGGAGCTAATTGGTATATCAAACTTATACCGAAACCAGACGGCAAAACTCCAAACACATCTATCTTGCTTAAAAAGGACTTCAGGAGGGTTATTAGCTCTTCACTCAAAGAAAAACATAAGTCTAAGTCCTCCAGAGTAGCGGCCAAAGCCGCTTCAAAAGAAAGCTGTTCGCCAGCAGCAGCAGCCATTCTTTGTTTTCAAGTAGGAACCGTCGCAGGCAGCTCTGTCGTCATCATGTTAAGCCCGCCCCTCAGACGCTACACACGATGTGATTGGCCTGACCAAATTTTGGTTTTTGGAGCTGTTAAGTGTATTGTGAGTGCCTAGACTAAACCCTGGCAGCAAATATATTTTGCGGCCGCTAGGGTGCGTCTAGATTTCTAGGCTAGTGGAAATTAGTAGAAATGTGAATATTTGGTTAGCATGTTGATTTACAGCGTGTCCCCCTAAATTTTCTGGTTGCGCCCCTAACATTTTCATTTGGGGGCCACTGTGCTCCTAGTGAAAAAAGTTAGTCTGGAGCCCTGCGCTCGCGTTGCCGCTTAAAAAGTTGAGAAATGTTCAACTTCTGCCGCGGGCAACGGCAGTGACGCGGCGCCGACGGATACACAATTCAGTTCGCCAACGCTTGACGTGACCCATTAAAAGTGAATGGGAAGCGTCAACGTTTACGCCCCGTGTGAATGCACCGTTACATTTATAGCAGAATGAACTGGTGTTACAGTCAATGAAAATAAAAATGTTTGATAGGATGTAATTGATAAATTGTACACTTTTAACTCTTTCCCGCCATTGACGAGATATCTCCTAATTAAGAGAAAACATTTGCATGAAAAAAACTTGTTCCCGATGAGTTTTTATGGTTATCTGTAATACTGCGATTACTGCGACCGCACTTACCCAATTTATAAAAAAACTGAAGCAAAAAAATTATTTATTAATTTTACACTCCGCATATGTTTTGATAATCGTTCTGAATCTGACCTCTAACAAAATTCCTTCACAAAAATGCAATTATTTCTGCTTTTTGGTAAAAAAAAATGTTTGGAAGAAAAATACCCATATTTAAGAGTTTATAAGAGTTTATTTGATATATTTGTATGTTTATATATTTTTAGAAGAAAATTTTCTGGAAAGCATTTTGTGAAAATCACAAAAAATGCTGGCGGGCAACTTTTAAAAAAATTAAAGGCTGGCAGGGAATGGGTTAAGCACCTTAAAAAAACAGGCCAAGTTAGTTCACCTATCCCCACCTCCCAAAATTTCATATCTTCTTCATGTTCCTTTTAAATAAGGCCTAAGGTAAAAAAACAATTATAGTAATGCAAAGCCACACACACGGAGGCCAGACTGCTAACTTTGGTGTACTATCTGCTTTTTTTGCAAAGCAAAGACGATTTGGAATGATGTAACGCCAGCGCCGAGCTCCGTTTTGTCTGGTATGGATACATCCCGGCTCCACAGTGGGGGGCTGTAAACATTTACACTGAGAGGCTGTCCATTCCACATGGTTCTTCCTCACCAGCAACCTCAGCATCTCGCGTTTAGTCATTCAATCCTGTCCCGAGATACTACGAATCACACCATCAATTTATGAAAACGCCATCCAAATGTGACAGCCGACTTATGCTAAACGGAGCAAATAAAGCAAAACATTGCCGAAACACCCCTAGGCCCACATGGTACCGAAGACTCGCCGGAGAGCTGCTATGCTCCCCGCTGTGAACTGGGAAAGTGATGTTGGTGCGCCGTGTTCCTCCATGAGGGTACTACCGTTCCCAGGGCCTGATTGAAGCCCTTTTGAAGTCTGTTGCCTGCGAGAGCATGCCAACATTAGCACACGACAGTAGCTAATGCCCCCAACAAAAGCCAACGACGAGGACTGTGCGACAAAGAAACGTGTCTAAGTTGGGAATAATTCCTTCAACCTCGATACCTCAGCACCGGAGGTTTAATTTTAGACGGATCGTGTTACATAAGCAATAGACAATGGCAATAAATGGATCCCATTAATTCCTGACATGTACAGACTTGTTTGGTGTTTGTCAGTTTAGTTGACACAATAGAGGCATAATTTTTTAAAAATCTTCCGTTCTGCTCGGTTGGAAGTCTTGCCAGTGACTCAAGAGCATCAATAGGCGATGATTGCAAAACGTATGTTAACAATTACATATGATCATAGCGGTTCATGCAGTTGCACGGGAGGGGAAACTAAATTCGGGAATATTTTTGGCAAAAAAATCTATTAACCGTTTTTAGAGGTTTAACAGGCCTCCAATGCGTAAAACCCAACTCGAAAAGCACTTTAAAATGGGTATGATACACGGTGCAACTTGTGTACACTGCAAAAAATGATTTTCAAGAAAACATTTCTTAGTATTTTTGTCTTGTTTTCAGTAAAATTATATAAAAATTCTTAAATTAAGATGCTTTTTCTTGATGAGCAAAACGACCCAAGAAAATTATTCTAGTTTTAAGACCAAAAATATCCAATTTAAATAATTTTGTGCATAAAATAAAAATGTTTTATCACTTAAATTTGGGATTTTTGGTCTAAAAACTAGACTTATTTTCTTGGGTCATTTTGCTCATCAAGAAAAAGCATCTTAATTTAGGAATTTTTAGATATTTTAACTGAAAACAAGAAAAAAACTAAGATTTTTTTCTTGAAAATAATTTTTTCAGTGTAGTGCTTGTTTCCAAAAAAAGCAATATTTAAAACCCACACTGCAAAAAATTATATTCGGGAAAAAATTATTTAATTTTTGTCTTGTTTTCAGTAAAAATATCTAAAATTCTTAAATTAAGATGCTTTTTCTTGATGAGCAAAACCACCCAAGAAAAAAGCTTGTTTTTAGACCAAAAATATCAAATTTAAGTGATTTTGTGCATAAAAGAACAAGCAAAAAATCTGCCAATGGGGTAAGCAAAAAATCTTGAACATTTTTCTTAAACACTAAATTCAAGAAAAATTTGCTTACCCCATCGGCAGATTTTTTTTCGCTTGTTTGATGAACAAAATCACTTAAATTTGATATTTTTGGTCTAAAAACTAGACTTATTTTCTTATTTTAAGAATTTTTTAGATATTTCTACTGAAAACAAGACAAAAATACTAAGAATTTTTTTTCTTGAAAATCATTTTTTGCAGTGCATGCATGCCATAAAATCAAATAATAATTCAAAGGCACAGTTACAGTTCGATGGCACAATCAATGAAGAAAAAACCTTTAAGATAGATACATCTCTTGCTTAAATGTATGCCAAATATTACTTGTAAATAAAAAGAAAACATTTCAAATAGTTTACCAATCCATCCCTTGAGACAAATTGTTCAAATAAAAATCATTCACCACAATTAAAAGCATACCTGTTTATTTTATTTACGCAAGCAAACACTTCCCCAACGTACGGCAGAATAAATCTGACGCTGAATTGTGGGAAATGCACTTAAAAGCGAGGAGTTTGGGATCAAACCTTTATTGTTTTGAAAACTCTAAATTCTTTTACAATACAGTCATGTTTTCGTTACTGATGTAATGGATAATATACAATGTCATTGTTAAATTCAATAAAGACACACATTCACAAACATGAAATATTACTTTCTATATCTCGACGTCCTACAACAGAGAAGATATGTGCTGTTATTCATCCATCCAATGCTTGTTTTTGACAGCACAAACGCCTCCTTTTTAAAATCAACAAAACGTCGTCTTTTTTTGAAAGTGCATCTGAAGGATTGCGAGATCTGGCCTCTGCCGGGCCGTCCAAACGTACTTCATAATAAACAGGCGGGTCATACTGTGCTGTGAGTGACAATCAGCAGTTATATTTTTATACCGATTCGTCCGACTACAACGCATATCCAGACGAGAAAATTAAAGAAAATATATCTATATGCATGCCATGACCATTCCTCTGTTAACATTTACAATAAATGTATATTTTCATAACCTTCTTAAGTAATTAAGCGGATCGTGATAGTGTCCCACCCGCCCCAATATATTGATAATAATGATGAACTAATATATAACATCCAAATATGCTTCATTTTAGCTTTACAGACTTTTCGCAATGGCTCTCGAGCCATCATACGCTGATAAAGTTATTATCATTTGGTCCACATTTACAAATCCTCTGCGTATAAAAAAAAGTGATAAAACGGGCTGCAACAGAGGCAAAACAATCAGGGGGAAAATGGTTTTGTTAAAGATGAGCGAGTCTGTTTAAAAAACAAAACAATAAAAACAGTGAGCTCATTACAATATGATAATTTTACAAGATTACACTTTCTTATTCCACGGTACGGCTTTTACTCTGTAGAATTTGGTGCCAAGAGGAACTTTGAACCGGTTTTGAGCCTAGAAACAAACAATAATAAATAAGACATATTTAAATGCAAGTAACAACACCAAAAATATTTAAAAAGTGCCTGCTTTAATGATTATGAAAACAATAAGATAAACCTCAAGAAACTGATTAATCAACATAAAGAATTTAAAGTATTTTCGACTAGTTTAAATACATGACCCGCATATTAACCATCGTAAAAACAACAAAAGTGATTGATTAAAACGGTGTAGGGATTTAAAATGTCAATTTCTGATCTTGTCAATCTACATAAAATAATAAAAGTAATTACATTAAAGGCAGACACGTGAAATAACATAGTAATACCTTTTTGGCTTGGCAATATTCCTTCTCCATGACTTTTCCCAAAACCCACGGCCGCCGTGTGGCTCCGCTCGCTGAACAATTCAAATATTTGAGAAAAAATGTAAATATGTTGTCAAATAACAATAATAAATACTAATATTATATCAGGCTCTTCTTCTGTGATCATGCATGTCGTCTAAAATTAATTAATTACTGCAAGCATACAAAAAAATTAATTCCAAGGTAACAACACCTCTGTTTATTATATATAACACATTTATAACACATTTAAGCATGCACTTTGGGCAAGAACTTGCAAAACTACGCTGTTAGAGGAAATACATCAATCTCTCTGTTAAATAGAGCAGGCGTGTGCATGTCTGACTGACCTGGCTTGAGGTCCAAAGCTGTAAGAGACTCTGAATGCAGGAAATAAAGGGTGGGTCCGACAGTGAAGAGAACATAATTATCGTGCCTCTCGTCCAAAATGATGAGAACCAAGTCGCCCACCTGAAAACTAAAGAACGAGGAGAGGCTTTCAAAAGGATGTGGAAAATAGCAGATCATTAACATTAATTTGTGACAATGCTTACTCTCGAATGGCGATCTTCTCTGAGTGCCTTGATGATACGGACGACATACTCTGTGACATCTATAAAAAAATTAAATAAGAAAAACAGATGATATTTGCAATAGAGACAGAAATGATGCATTCATTTTCAAGACCATCACAAACTGAAATTGTTACATTGCAAATTAAATACATTTTAGTCGTTACATTGTACAATTGCTTTCTACAACAAACACATATTATGCTTGCAAGAAATAATGTGTACTGTAAACAAATGCGATAAGCCTGCCATCTAGTGGTAGGGAGTTAAATCAGCACACTGATTTGCATGCATTTGTAGTTAACAGTCAACACCCACAACAGTGATTTGCGTCTCAAAATGCATCATAATGAGATAATACATAAGAATTTTTAGGTATATTTGTAATTTAGGACATTTCAAAGTAAGTTCAAGTCATAAACGTGACCCTGGACCACAAAACCAACCAGTCATAAGTCACACAGGTATATTTGTACCCAACAATACAGTTTTTATGCCAAAAATCATTAAGATATCAAGTAAAGATCATGTTAAATGAAGATATTTTATAAATTTCCTATCGTAAATATATCAAAAATGTATTTGTAATTAGTAATATGTGTTACTGAGGACATCATTTGGATAACTTTAAAGGCGATTTTATCATATTTTGATATTCAGATTTTCAAATAGTTGTGTTTCGGCCAAATATGTACAGTTGATGTATAAATCGTTTTAAAAAATTGACCCTTTGTGGTCCAGGGTCACAAATGTAATCTGAGCTGTTAGGACTCTTAACAGCTCATAAGCTGCATTGCTCTCATGCACGATAATGGGTTGATTTTATAATTTTTATAATTAAACAGTGTCGTATTTTGCATATAAATATTTATGCCTTTGAAATTCAGGTTAAAGTCTCATGATCAAATAATGAGATTTAGAGCATCAACGTTTGATTTCAATCTTTGATATGATATTACTCAGTCAATATTAAAGATACCCAGCTAATTTTTTACAAAATGTTTTTTTAGATTATGTGTGAATCACAAAAAATTACTTTAGCTGGGGTGTTTTTACAGACGTGGTCACATTTATTTAATTATTTAAGGAACAGGCCGACTTTTTGGGACTTTAGCTTATTCCCCATATCCTCCATACATCCCTTTATCATCTTCGTGCATCCCGTAACTCTGTCTGACGCATCCACCGCTAGCCTAGCTTAGCACAAAGACTGGAAGTAAATGGCTCCAGCTAGCATACTGCTCCCAATAAGTTGACAAAATAACGGCAACATTTTCCTATTTATATGTTGTGATTTTTATAGTCACAGTGTACGTACAAATAACAAGGTCATATGAGACGCACCCATCTTTTAACCATATACGTACTTGGAACTATATTCTCAGAAGGCGAAGCACTGCTACTTGAGCTATTTTGTCACTTATTGGGAGCAGTATGCTAGCTGGAGCCATTTACTTCCAGTCTTTGTGCTAAGCTAGGCTAGCGGTGGGTGCGTCATACAGAGTTACGAGATGCATGAAGATGTAAAGGGTAAGTATGGACTTATCTAACTCTTGGGGATATGGTGAATAAACTAAAGTCCCAAAAAGTCGGCGTGTTTCTTTAAAGAAAAAGTAATCTATACAGATTTTTGCTTAAAGTCGCAGTGAAATGAAAGTAGCAATTGTCTTAGTGGTGGCGTTTATTTGAGTGGCTGGACTTGAATTCATCCATCGAGAATTGATTGGATCGTTTAAATTAGGGTCATATTGCTTTTTGTTGCAATCTTTTCCCAGATCCCACCCACCTGCCATACCATATGACTGGAAGTAAAGAGAGATTGTTTTGAGGAGGGGAGGAGGTTTGCCTTTTTCATTAAAGATTGTAAGTGCATATTAATTTTTTAAAAATAATTAAGCTCACAGATAATTAATTCGTAAAAAAAGACCACAATATTTTAAAACAAAAGTTTTTCATTTAAATTTCATTGCGACTTTAATATCGAGTTGCCAAATATGACTTCTTGTCATTCTTTACCCCCAAATGTATGTTTGTGTGTCAATATTTGACGTGTGTAATTGAGTAAACACTGTATTGTTTTAATTACCATCACTAATTACTGCTGCGCTTGTTCAAGTGGTCAATTATGAATACAAGACGAGCACAAAGGACACAAATACAAATGATCCATTTAAATGATGTTCTCATACAATTATCACAAGATATCAGACATAAGACAGCACGAGCATGAAAATGTGTATACACACACAGAAAGAAAGACATTTACCAGTCTTTGACTCAGTCTTTTGTTCTCTTCCTCCTTCATATGTAAGGTCTGTAACACAATAATAAATGACTTATGGCGCTTTTCCATTGCATAGTACCCCACGGTTTGGTTTAGTTTGGGTCGGGTCAGCTTACTTTTGGGAGCTTTTCCATTGGGATCACTTCGTAGTACCCGATACTTTTTTTCGTACCACCTCGGTTGGGGTTCCAAGCGACCCGAGCTGATACCAAACGTGACGCGTAAACACTTTAGTTCACTGATTGGTCTGAGAGAATCGTCATCGGCGCCGTCATCCTATTATGTAAAATATTAGCTTTAGCTTAAGCTTGCTACTAGCTTGCGCTGTCTCGAGCAAACATGTTGTCATCTGTGCTCTGTTTTAAGTTTCCAAACACCCTTTTAGCGATTAAAAACATCCACAGGTTGTGAATCAGGAACACATAACAGTTTTTTCCAGACTTGCAGTTTGTGGCGGCACATTCGCGACGTGCACGTCAGTATTATTTATGCTTTAATGCAACTTCATTGAGGCTCAACGGGTGTTTGAACAGAAACTGTTATGTGAGACAGAGGTAGTTATAAACGCGATGTGCAAAGTAAACTTCTATTTGTGGTGGCCAATTTTAATTTTGTGGCGGCACATTCGCGACGTGCACGTCAGTATTATTTATGCTTTAATGCAACTTCATTGAGGCTCAGCGGAGTCGTCGACTGACGCCACGGGTGTTTGAACAAAAACTGTCATGTGAGACAGAGGTAGTTATAAACGCGATGTGCAAAGTAAACATCTATTTGTGGTGGCCAATTTTAGTTTTGTGGCGGACTAATAAATAAATGTATGGTAAGGTACAAGGACGCTCTCTCTTGTATGATGTCACAGCCGTATGCAGCGCAAATATAACGACACGCCTATAATTCCTCCCACTGCGAAGTGATACTAAACTCAATGGAAAAGCTAACCACGCCAAAGTGAGGTGAGCTGACCCGACCCAAACCAAACCAAACCGCGGGGCACCATGCAATGGAAAAGCGCCATTACAGCACCATACAAAGAGTAATGATCAAAACATGTCAACAAAAATAAACTACATCCAATACATTAATATAAAAAAAATTAAGTAAATGTAAATTACCCTTTCCAAAATCAAAATGCGTTGTTTTTCTTCAGATAGCATAGGGTTGTCACTAAAATCAAATATGCAAAATAAACGTTAGAAATTACAAATATAAATATTGTTAAATAATAATTAAGATGTCAAATTTTCCATTCCAATACTTACAAAGCTTGAAACTCTGACTATGTTTGCATAATATACAACTCATCTACAAGCTGAAGTAAGTTCTCACCTACATCATCATAAAACAACTTCATGGTCTTGTCCCTTTCTATCTACCTGTCGTTGAAAAGTTACTTCACTCATCTTGAAGTTGGTCGCTATACTGCCTGCCATCAAGTTTTGATAATCATCCATGGGTGGTAGATCTTTCAGCACAGAGGATCCAAAGATCTGTAACTCTTAACTCTACACTTAGACATATCTACACAGAACATCAGACTGCATTTCATGTGACTTTTATTTTGTATGTAGTCTTCATCGCGAGGCCACTTACTGCACTGTCATCATGCTGGCCTCCACGGCTGACTCCACCCTCTCGTCATCCTTAAACGCAGCCATGGATGCCAGCCTCTCCGGGTCGGAGGCAAAAGGGGAGAGGACTTCAGGATGGGCAGGCCCACAGGCACCTTGGGCTTCTGTGAGAACAGGTGGGGGATTTGGTGGAAAAAAGGATGAGGACACAAGGACGGTGTTTCGCATGCGGTTAAGCTCCTCCTCCAGCTGTTTCTTCTCCTGAAGGATGGTGGCGCGGTCCTCGGAAAGCGTCTCAATCAGACCTTAAGATAAATCCAGACAGAGTGAAATGTTGTAAACATTTATCAGTGTGACAGTGACATCTTAGTGCTGTTCAAAAACGTGACAAACATGTAGCAAAGCTCAATTATTTCCTGAACCTTTATCTTTTTCTTGTTGCTGCATGACGCTGTTGAGCTTCTCGGTCAGTTCGTTGATGATTTGCTCTTTCTTCACCTTTTCTCTTGTCAGAACAGTATTGAAGTTGGTCTGGGGATGAACACGACAATAAATTTGTATTCAAGAAGAAGGTTAAAAATGTTAGCTTTTTGTGTCACAATATTTATAAATGTACATCATAAGGGGAGACTCCACTTTTTTTGGAAAAAATGCTCATTTTCCAGCCCCCATAGAGTTAAACATTTGATTTTTACTGTTTTGGAATCCATTCAGTACCACTTTTAGCATAGCTTAGCACAATCCATTGAATCTGATTAGACCATTAGCATCACAAAAAAGTTTTGATTTAGACTTTTTCCTATTTCTTAACTCTTCTGTAGTTCCATCGTGTACTAAGACCGATGGAAAATTTAAAGTTGTGATTTTCTAGGCAGATATGGCTAGGAACTATATTCTCATTCTGGCGTAATAATCAAAAACGTTGCTGCCGTAACATGGCTGCAGCAGGCGTAGTGATAGTACACAAGTCCCCTTGGTAACTTTCAATAGCAGGGGACTTTTTTCGGGCACTATGTAATATTGCATTGGACGATGTAACTACAGAAGAGACAAGTTATAAATAGGAAAAATATCGAAACTCTTTGGTTATTTTTGAGCGTGATGCTAATGGTCTAAGCTATGCTAAAAGTGGTACCGCCAGACGCGGAGATAGGCCTAATGGATTCCAAAACTTTAAAAATCAATGTTTTTTTCTAGGGAAGCTGGATAATGAGCATATTTTTTTAAAAGTGGAGTGTCCCTTTAAGCCTGATTTATACTTCTGCGTCAGATCTACAGCATTGCACTATATAGCCTGACGTGTTTCCAAGCAAAATAGACCAAGTTGAGGCGCAATATTTAACCACTCAAGCTGCAAGCCTTTTCACAGCCATTATTGCTGATGCTTTTCCAAAAACGTACACAACAAGCTGCTTCTTCATTGGCGTTTGCCTTGATAATGTAGGTTACCTACACCAGTAACATGGACATTGCCTACTAGTGGCCGGCATGTGAAATTGCAAACGCCATGCAGTTTTAGCCCCTACCTGCTGCTCAGCAATGAGCGAGGTCTTCAGGTTTTGCATCTCTTCATTTTTGGTGCGTTCCAAGAGCTCCATTTTGGCCAAGAGAGACGCCCTCTCCTCGGTCCACTCACCGCTGTGTAGGGGAAACCCAGTGCAGGCATCAACACCAACCTCAGTCTGCTCTACAGAAGATGCCACCCTGAAATGTAGAAGAAGGTTTGAAAATTAGCTTTAAAAGGTGATGTCTTTCTTGTAATTTATCATTTAAATTGTCTTTTTTGTAAGGGTCACAAATTTGTTTCGCTTCTTGCAGGTCTTGCTTTCCCCAAGCAGACCACCACACATTTTTTTTCTAGTAAACATCTGTGAAGCTAGCTACATAAAGAACAAGAATAAAGCTTTTGATAGTACTTACATCTCAGTAGATTGTCTGTCTTTAAGCTGAATTTCAAGTAGTTCAATTTTTCCTAACAGTCTGCTCTCAATCTCCTCTTTTTGGAGTTGAACGTCTCTTAAGGCCTCTTGTAATGCAGATTTAACCGCCTCCTCTTTCTGCTCCTCTGCCCTCTGCTGGGCTTCAATCCTCTCTTGTTCCAATCTTCCAGACAGCAGTCCGTTTTCTGCTTGCAGGTCACCAATAACAGTCCTCAGATCTTGTTCTGTCTCTTTAAAAGCTTTCTGCCTCTCCTCCTTTTCCCTCCGTAAGGCATCTAGCTGGCCATCAAAGTCCTCCTGGATCTTCTGAATTCGTTCCTCGGAGTCTTTCTCCGCATCCTGTGACTTCTGCTTGAGCGCTGAAAACTCGTGACGGAGCAAGGTGCTCTCCTCTTCGTGTCGATCCACGAGTTCAGAGATGCAGTGGTCCTTTTCTAATCTCATGAGGGCTCGAAGGTTGGCTTGGCCCAACTCGTACTCTTCGTTCTTCTGTTGGAGCTGTTGATTTAGCGTATCGATCTGCGTCTGCAAGGCGGTAGTTTGAGCATCCAACTCTGCTTTCAACGCATCCTCCTGGGAACTTTTGACTTCCTCGTATTGCATTCTCATGTCCTCTGTCTCTGCATCCTTAAGCGCCAACTCGACTTCTAGTTTGCAGCGGGCATCTGCAAGTTCTGTGACACGGGCATCTAAATCTTTTAGGCGTCCCTCACGCTCCTTGAGTTCGACCGAGTGGGTCTCCATCACCTCTCTTAGCCTCACCTGGTTCTCCTGGGCAAGGTTGTCAAGTGCACTTTGTTTCTCCAGTCTCATAGATTTGAGCTCTGCTTCATGTTGTTGCTTCAACTGATCCTCAAGTTCTTGAAGGTGCATCTTCTCTGCATTCTCCATCTCCTGTTTTATTCTCTGTTGGCCACGCTCAATCTCAAAGTGAAGGTTCTCCAGTTGCCCAGCAAGTTCATCCTTGGACAACAACGCAGCTTTCAGCTCTTCGCTTTGCTTCAAGATCTTCACCTCAAGGTCTTGCACGGCCTGTTTGTGAAGGTTCTGCTCTTCTTGCATAGAACGTTCCTTCTCGTTCTCCAGCTGAGATATTTCCTTTTCCTTGCGCTCCACAAGTCCCTCAAGATCCAGCATCGCTCTCTGGACATCTCTGACAATTTTCCGATTGCCCTCCAGCTCTTCCGTGAGGGTAAGTAACTGCTTTTCGTGATCTTCCTTCAGACTCTTGAGATTGGTTTGTTGCGTTTCTCTTAGATTCTCTTCGTGGCGGTCTCTGATATTGTTGAGAACATTTCGGACCTCAATGGTCGTTGTTTTCAGTGCAAACCCGAAGTCCCGTTGTTCCTTCAAAACAAGTCCCCGAAAGTGATAAAGGTCTTCTTTAACTTTCCTCAAATTGTTCTTGGACTCTTCCGCAGCAGAACGATACCGATCCACGGACAGCTTGAGCGTTGCAATCTTTGAGTTTTCCTTCTGGAGCGTAGTAGTGTCCTGGATGCGCTTGCTGTCGATTGCATTTATGACAGAAGAGTAAAGAGATTCCACCATCATCTCTGGACTTGTGGGATCACTGATAGGATTAGGTGACATCAAATTCCCCTCTATAACAAATTCGTTAACTGCCGACATAAAATCCGACTCTGGACTTCCTGCCAACGAGTCCAAGTCCAAAGAGGCTTGCTGTAATACAGTATCCATATTGGGGTGTCCAATGGTTTCAAAATCGAAAGTCTGAGCATCTATGCTGTCTGGTGATAAGTCCTCCAATGGACCAGGAAGACTCAAGGGTTGGCAGTCTGGTGCTTTTAGACTGAGAGTGGACAATGTTTTGGTGGAGGTAGAGGTGATTGGAGTTGTGCTTTCAGATCTGGGTGTAAACACGTTGGATCTTTGAGCACTGTGGCTACAGGAAACCTATGTGATCAATATGACAAGTTAAAACCGTATGATAACAATAGTAGTCAAATGAGACTATGCATCCAGCATTTATCCAACAAGACCTACAATGCATTCAGGCGATACATGTAATCATAAAATATAATGCAACAGCTACACATTTTATAACAGCTGTTCTAAATGCCATTTTATTCAAGAAAAAATACTGTCATATTTAATATTAATTTGTTAATTATTCCACGTAATCCGTAAAAACGTTCAACCATAGAGTGCCGCAGGGATGACTATTTTTGTTCAACACATACCTTATTTTTTGTGATAATCTTAAAGTCTTAATTGTGAGGGAACCAGTATCTCGTTAACGTCTGGGTTAGCCTACAAAAATACATCATCCTTGCGGCACTCCATTGGACTATAATCATGACATTGCTTAAACATGTTACACTATAGTCCAAGACAACAATTATCATACGAATGAAAGCAAATTTAAAGCACCTTTTGTTCATTTAGTAGGTCTGTGATGGTTTGTGACATCTCATCCACACTTTGAGCAGCCTGAACCAGCTGTTGGAGAACTTCCACATGATGGTTCAGTGGCTGAAAGTCACACAGTGTTGGGACCCTGAGGTAAGAAAAAAGAAAGATTATTAGGCAAAGACTTAATATTTAAGAAGCGATTGTACTTTGAATGGTATGTATCATCAAAAACTCTATTAGAAGCATTTGATTCAGATAATGTGTATACATAGGCAAAAATCCCAGGGTGGTTGGGGGGGAAGGTCCCCCCATCTGAGGGTTGTCCCCTCCTAAAATTATCATTAAAAAACACATAAATCATATAAACATATACACTTTAAATAATTGTGTGCAAGCAGTAAAACAATACAAATGCAAGAAAGTTTTAAATTTAAGAAACACAGTGGTTTGGTCCATTGGCTGCTTTCTATCTTTACATCATTTACACATACAAGTCCTGTGAGATGCGGAGTCATTATTAAATTAATCATGACAGAAACTGATTATAACTTTACCTAGCTAGCAGTCATAATGTTTAAAACCAAGTTCAAATTTCATTGGTGGCTTAATTGTAAACAACTTTCAATAAATAAATGGTTTTGAAAAAGTATATATTAGGCTTTTCTTGGCGTACACAAATCTTTACAAGTACGATTTTGGCTGTATTATTTGTGTCCCCTTTCAAAAATTGCTGTGTAGAAATTTTAAGTTTATTGTCCCACCATACTGTTAGATATAATGAACCCCCGTGTGCACAGTATATGACACTCATAAACATATGGCTGTAAGGTCTGAAGGTGGAAACACTGATACAATGATGTGATTTACCTGAGGTAAGGTTGAACCTCGGAAGGACAACATGACTTGAGATACTGCAGGTCACCCAGGGAAATATCTGGAAGCTCAAAGTCAAACTTTCTAGGCTTTCGGGTCTAAATGTATAAACCAAAAATGTATTTAACTCCAAAAATGTATGAAAGAATGCATTACAAAAAAAAACTTGCATGTAAATTTGCAACCTTGCAAACAAATTTTTGTTTCCTATAAAAACAAAATATTTAAAAACTCACACAAAATGAAGAGGGTGGCCATGAATCCAACCCACGAAACAACCGATTTCTGAGAAATGACTTTCCTGAAACAAACAAAAACATTTGAAGCGCTCTCCTCAAGCCATAAGTGAGTCTCAAATATTGCATAACGATTAATTGCAACTAATCGTTTGCAGAATAAAGGTTTGTGTTTACTTTTTTTGAAAATATGCTCATTTTCCAGCTCCCCTAGAGTTGAACATTTCATTTTTACCGTTTTGGAATCCATTTAGTTGATCTACGGGTCTGGCGCTAGCACTTTTAGCATAGCTTAGCATAATCCATTGAATCTGATTAGACCATTAGCATTGCACTAAAAAATAACCAAAGATTTTCAATATTTTTTCTATTTTAAACTTGACTCTTCTGTAGTTACTAGGGATGCACCGAATCCAGATTTTTTAGGTTCGGCCGAATCCCGAATCCACCGTTTAAGATTCGGCCGAATCCGAAACCGAATACCGAATCCTACTCGCATCCTTATTCCAACACAGTAAAACACATTAATGAAGTAAAAAACGTCCACAGCAGTGTATTTTTCATTTTATTTAATTTTAACTGTACATTATGCCAGGATGACAAGTTGGAAAAACTATTTTGACAATTACCATAAGCCTATGCATAATGAAAGCGATGCGTTGCGACACGCTCGTTTTTCCAATAAGCAAGCAGCTCCGCGCTGAAAACTATATTTAACTTTGAGTGAGAAGCTCCGCTCGTCAATGTCAGTCTTCACACGGCCGTCCAATTACAGTGGAGGAGGGGCAGGACATTACCACAGCAACCAACCGGCTCACAGCTGAAGCATCACAGCTACCAAGCGCTCGGCTGAAAAACAGCTGGCATTTGGGGTCCTCAAGGCGTTTTCAGCGGTGTTTAAAAGTTTTGGTGTGTCCAGCTGACCGAAAGAAAAAGCTCATCTCCACGTCAGCACCCGATGTGTGTAATCAACGGCTGCGTGACGTCGATCAGCGTAGCGCAAGCCTAGGATTCGGTTCGGTGGAAAAAAAATCTAGGATTCGGCCGAACCCGAACCCCGCCAAAAAGCCCAGTATTCGGCCGAATCCGAAACCGAATCCTGGATTCGGTGCATCCCTAGTAGTTACATCGTGTACTAAGACCGACGGATAATTAAAAGTTGCGATTTTCTTAGGCAGATATGGCTAGCAACTATACTCTCATTTTGGCGTAATAATCAAGGACTTTGCTGCTGTAACATGGCTGCAGGAGGCGCAATGATATTACACAGTGCCTGGAAATAATACCCTGCTATTGAAAGTTATCAAGGGAACTATTTTCGGGCAGTGCGTAATATCATCGCGATGCTAATGGTCTAATCAGATTCAATAGATTATGCTAAGCTATGCTAAAAGTAGTACCCCCAGACCCAGAGATCAGCTGAATGGATTCCAAAACGGTAAAAATCAAATGTTGAACTCTAGGAGAGCTGGAAAATGAGCATATTTTCACAAAAAGTCGAGTGCCCCTTTAAGTATTTATATATAATATAAATTATACATACACATTTTTTAAAAATATACATGTGTGCGTGTATTTATAAATAAATAATTATTATATAAAGTACACACACACACACATATGATGTAAACACAAACTTTATTCTGCAAACGATTAGTTGGACTTAATCATTATGCACCCAAGGCTAAACAAAGTACTAAGAATTTACTTACTGAAAAGCTTCCCGAACGTTTCCCTTTTTACCTTTTCCGCCTCATAGAGGTTTTTTCCATCTTTGACAAGAGCGTTAGCCCACTGAGAACAAAAAACACAAGAAGAAACGGTTAACGTTCTGCCAAACAGCTCCTCCCGAGTCATTTTACAAATTTCATATATTAAAGTAGCTTTTTCTCACTTGTCTGTAGTGTCCTATAAACATTTTTCGCCTGACCACCTCCACTACGGCGAGACAGTACATCTGTGGAACGGTGCTGAGAGCCTCCACAACCCTCACTCGCTCCAGCAGCTCCGTCAGAAGCCTCAGGAGAGCCTGCAGCTTCTCTCCATCCTGATCGGCGTGAAGCATCACATAGCAGCACCATCTGATGGAGGAGACGCAGACGTAAAGCTTAGGCAAAGCAACATTACTGGTAAAGTCAACAATTTTGATTCAAAAATCCACCCTTCTTTTTAAACCCTATTAAACCAAAGCAGTTTCATTAGACATGCTGCTTTGATTCTCTTGTTAATGTGACATCACACAAACAAAGCCCCACCCACAACCACTGATTGATTGGTTTATTATATCCAAAAGCTTTTCTAAATGTGTTTGTTAGTACATTGTAGCACTAAAGCGGCTAAATATACTATTGTCTCAGACTGTATTCACAGGAATCAGATCTATTTTTTACTGAAAGTGCTCATTGTTTGTTGGTAAGGGAGTGAGGAGCTATAGCTCATTTGCATTTAAAGGTACAAACACGAAAATTGCGCTTATATGCTCCCACCCAAATAGGGGCATTTTGGACACGTTATAAAAAATGATATGCGAGGTATTTTGAGCTAAACCTTCACATTCTAGGCACACCTGAGACTTATATTACATCTTGTAAAAATGGGCATAAAATGTGCCCTTTGAACATTTTAATATAAACCCTAAAACTACTTTCCAAGCGTGCCGCACAAGCCCTTAAAAGTGAACCCAAAACGTCTTGATCGCCCCAGTGACTGGTCCTAGTAAAGCTCATAAACCCCGCCTCCCCCATGTTATTCAATGGGACTTGAGACCAACTAAACAATTTAATTACACTTCAAATATCTTTTTATCCGAAGCTGGTTTTTGTTACTGTATTTTTATCACGCTGATGTAAATTCAAGTGTTTGTTTTTAAAATAAGTTATTTTTTAGTTAGCTATATAATGCTATAAAAACTGTGGTGTGACATCATGATTGACAGCTGTGATATGCACATTCTGGGAGAGCGAGGGCAGGGCCTTGATTTCGCGGGCATTACTTCCTGCTCACTACTGCGCAGGAATGGTCTCGAAATCGATACTGCGCAGATTCAAAGATGTCAGTGTCGTATCGGGACACTGGCAGCTTCACTTTTCACCAATGGAAGAGAGCGAACGGCCGTCGTCCATCTTTTTTTACAGTCTATGCTACTTTCGTGTATAAAAAAAGAAATAAAAGTCTTACTTGAGACGAACTTGAAGGTTGTTGGCGAGCTCCTGTTTGGCAGTGGTACACTTCTGCTTGATGTCTAACAACTTCCTGTGGTTGGTCAACATGATCATCAGCTGGTTGGCGTGACTTAAACACAGATCGGGCAGAACTGAGGTGTCCTTCAGGTTTTCTGCCCTCTGCTGGTTGGCAAGAAATCCCTGAGATGGGAAATAATCGTGTGAAACTAAGTCGGCTTGACCGACTTTAGAAGCAAACGTCAGCATTTCTAAACAATTACAATAAAAACTATATACCTGAGCAAGTTCCTTCTGTTCGTTGACCAACTTCTTACAGCTTGCTATCATTTGGTCAAGTGCATACAGTCTGTCCTCAAGACCTTTGATGGCCTTCATGTTCTGATTATCCAGTTTGGTAATCGTCTCACGGCATTCAGTTAGAAACGGCTGGATTATTCGTGGATCAAGCCTGTAAATGCACAGAAATGCACAGGGACTGTGAAAAATATAACCAGTTGTGTCATGTGAATGTTATGATGCTATTTGCGATGAAATGATGAAAATCTACAATCCAGGTCAACCCTTAAGAACAAGTTCTTTACTGTCTTGACTTATTTAGGGCAGATCCTCTTAGAGCTTCACGGTATTAATGCAAATGCAATATGCAATAACTTGTTAAATGATGCTGTAAACACTATGCAATAAAATAGTTGAAGGTATTTGCTGGTCATCTAGACTGCTAAACTAGACTTAAAAACCACCAGCAACACATGACAAACATGTTATAACATGGCAGATCTAGTTTATCACTCACCCTATTGATTGAGTCAAAACACTTTCTAACTACCGACTCCACGTCATTGGGTCTGTCCTGCACATTGATCCAATCCAACAACGTGACATTAAAAAAGGGCATGGGTTCCCTCTCAGGAGACTCCTCCTCTTCCTCTAGTGCTGCTTTCAGGCTACAGCTGCTCTTTAATCTGTCTTGAGGAGAGGATGATGCTTGGGATGATGTCTCTCCTGCGCAAGAGACCGGTGAAGGTGATTTCAGATTCTTCTGCGAGTCTGCGGGGCAATGTATAGTGGACCGAGTGGACGTTTCTCCTTCGCCCTCGTTTTCATCCTCTTCATCAGTGGTTTTCGGGTTTGGGGTGCTGGATTTCTCCAAGCTTTCTTTGTAGCTGTGTCGAGTCAAACATTCAAGTAGAGGAATCTTGGCCATGACTGAGACAGCAGTGCCCAGCCTGAAGAATGAAAGCAGAATTAGTCATTTGTCTTACATTTAATAATGTCTGATGGCTACACAACTTTCATACCACACAATTTAAGTGGTTGCACACTACCAGTTCTAAAGTTTTATTCAACCTGCCAACCCACAAGTCGATGAAGTTACCCTGATAACACAGGTTGTGGCTAGAAGGGATACAGCTACAGACAAAATCTTGAGAAATCTCGCCAGATAAGCACTGTTTTCATTCAAATCCTACCCCCTAAACCCAGCATCTCACAAGATTTGTCCGTAGCTGTATCCCCTCTAGCCAGAACCTGATAACACTATCTATATAGCTTTGATAAAAATCTGTATAGTTGAAGAGATTTACTTTGTGAGTTTTAATTTGATGTCCTCAAAGTCCTGTTGGTAATTTGTGTAAGCAGTGTCGAACTTCAGGAGCAATTTCTGGTAGGACAGGGTGCAGTCATCCAGGTTAGCCATGATGGCCGCCCATCCCTGGTGCTGAAGGTGTTCATCATGGACCAGTCGCTCACAAAAGGAGCAGAGCTTCTTGGCAACCTCATACATTTCCTTAAAGGTGAAATAGAACGGTATTTATCCTTGTTCTGTGATGTGACATGTAGACAAAAATTTTTTTGTTTGGGTCTGTAATGCCTTAAAAGCTTCCTAAAAACCTCTCTCAGATAGCTCTATTAAGGTGGGGGATTTCAAACGAGTGGTTTTGCACCTATTTGGCTCCCCCTGCTGGCTTAACTTGCAATCTCATTACTGATTGGCTGACTTTGCTGCCACTCAAAAAATATAGCCAATTATTTTAAAGTGGATGGGCAGTTAGATGCCTGTGATGTCATAAGCATCAGTTTTTCAGATTGGGCTGTTTTCTGGCTGACATTTCTAAAAGAGGAATTTCTATGAGACTGAGATGTTTAGCATGTTTAGCACTTTTTGTATGTTTGTGAATGTGGGTAGACTACTATTATTCAACAAAGACAAGGTAAAAATGTTTTTTCATTCTCTGTTCCCTTTAAAAAAAAAACTTCATAATTTGCATCCCATTGGACATGTACAGGTAACACACTTCCAAGCAAGCCTCTTTCATTTACAAAAACGCCTGTGTTACTTTGCCTTTAATTTGCATTGATGGTTTTGGCCGTTTCCCCACTCAGAAGTGGGTGGGGGGACTTTCAAAATTAAATGTTGATTTTTTTTGTTTACATTTATGGTAACTACAGTGTAATAATACTGCTTAAAGTAGAAAAAAACAGTGTATAATTTTACTAAAATTGTAAACGAATATCAAAACATATAGACCATATTAGTTATAAGCTGACATTACATTTATAACTTGTTTAACATTGCTATTAACAGTTACATTATTAATTAATAACATATAGCAGCTGATAGTACTGGCTATTTCTAATAAGTTTCCTTTTTAATGTCATTTCAAATTCTTATGTCTTTGGTTTATATTGTTATTTAAAATATATCTCTTATTTTTATTGTTGTTTCATGTTTTTTTTCCGTGTAAATCACTTAAAGCACTTTAAATACCATTTTGTATAAAATGGGCTATATAAATAAACTTGCCTTGCCAATTTAATTGTGGACCACTTTTCAGGTCAGGGCTCCAGACTGCTACCAAATGGTCGCATTTTGCCACCAACATTTGAGAGTGTGCCAGTAAATTTGACCTTTTTTGTGATGTGACACTGAATTTGAAACAGCACATTGTACTTTCTGCATCTATCATCAAAGTATTTATTAGTAATACAGTGGAAATTAGTAGAAATTTGAATATTTGGTTAGCATGTTGATTTACAGTGTGTGCCCCTAAATTTTCTGGTTGTGCCCCTAAAATTTTCAGTTGGGGGCCACTGTGCTCCTAGTGAAAAAAGTTAGTCTGGAGCCCTGCAGGTCATCCACTTCTAACTTAAAGTGTTTAAAACAACTGATAGTTTTGAAACAAAAATTGATATAATTGTAAGGACGAGTTTGATCAATATCATGAGTTTACCACAGCCAGCTGTGTGCGGGAGGCCACCGTGTGAAAGACAGCGGGCATCATGAGCGACTCCTCCACCTTCAGCTCCATCTCATTCTCTATAGAGAAGGTCGTTTTAGGGATGGTTGGAGCTCGGTCGCACAGGATCATCTCTTTGTTGAACAA